>NC_044389.1:36474289-36804393 GCF_006542625.1 Nomascus leucogenys
TTGGCTGAGGAGTGTATAAGAGTTATCAAGCCGTGTGAAAATTTGCATTCAATAGGAAGTTAGTGCTTACTTCAGCAGCACATACAATTGACAGAAAGAGAACATGTGACTTTTAAAAATAGAGATGAAAAGGCCACAGGATAAATTTAAGAAGTTCCTATAATTGATGGTTTTTTTTATAATCTTGTGGTTTTCTGAAAACTCTTTTAGTAGATTGTGAATTGGTTTTATGGTTTTCTTTATTTTAGGAAGCAAGAAAAGTAGCACTAGAAAAGATAAGGAAGGATCTAAAAAGAAGCGCTTTTCCAGTGAGTCCAAGAACAAACTTGTACCTGAAGAAGTGACTTCAACTGTCACGAGAAGTCGAAGAATTTCCAGGCGTCCATCTGATTGGTGGGTGGTAAAATCAGAGGAGAGTAAGTATTTTTACTTAAATTATGTTCGTTCATAGATAAAATCATTCTGTATGGGGCATTATGTTTGATTTTATATTTCTATATAGAGAATATCATGAGGACCAAGTTAAATTGGGTCATCAAAAGGAATATTAAATCAATTGAAAGATATTCCTTGAAGCGTTAATATATACGGTATTTTAGGTATAGGGATAATAGCCGTGGGAAAACAAAACCCCAAACCAGAAATCCCTGCTGTCTTGGAGCTTGCGTTCTAGTTGGGAAAGGCAATATAAATAACCCAGCTCTTTTAATGTCTTGGCTGTGAGGGATACAAAGATTGATAATATGAGGTTCTGCCACCAAGGAGTTTATAATCTAAAAGATCATAGTTTATTACACATAAAAATAAATTACTTGTGTTGGTGGTTCCCAAGACTACCCTCAGATTTGGTAATTTGCTAGGAGGACTGGGCATATAGTTGTACTCATGGCTGTGATTCATTACAGTGAAAGGATGCAGTGCAAATTCAGTAGAAAAAAAGTGCATGGGTTAAGTCTGGAGGAAATGAGCAGAAGCTTAAAGAGTCCTTTCCCAGTGGATTCCCACAGGCGCTGCTTAATTCCTCTAGCAATGAATTGTGACAAACAGGCAAAATGTCTATCAGGGAAGCTCACTAGAGACTTAGTGCCCAAGATCTTTATTGGGGGTGGTCACATAGGTACTCTCTATCTAGCAAGTACTACAATTCCAGACTCCCTGAAGGAAGGCAATATTTGCCTAAACCATATTTTTTATATAAGCAGTTTAGGCCCACAGCACCACGTTTGCCAATTAGGAAATGACGGGAACACTCCTGAAATTTAAGTTTACAGGGCTAACATTGAAAGCAGGCCCTTTTAAGGGTAGTATACTCAGACCCGCTTTGCTAACTTTTTTCTGCACAATATGAAACATTTATTGTTTTGGGAGAATTGTCACTTTTTTAAAGGAAGTGATCCTGAAAAGATTGGTGGATCATAAGGTAGCATTCACATGAACAAATACTATTGACTTTGGGGCATTTAGATTAATAAGTGAAAGATTAGTACAAGTATGACATTGTATATGTGAGGCCTTATTGCTATGAATTATTAAATCATTGAGATTCTTGATGGATAGCAGCAAGTATTTATTTTGTTGCAGCCTTTGGATTTTGGAGTGAGATCTGAGTTCAAAGTATCACTCTTCCACTTTGAGTAGATTACTTTGTTTAGTTTGTCATTCTGTAACATGATTACCTCATTGAGTTTTTATAAGGTTTAAATGCAGTTATCATAGTAGGTGGCATATGTTAGTATTGAAGTGTTAAGTAATACTGTTATTGCTTTGGGGAACTCACTTTTCTGCCCCAGGTTGCCTGAAATGCTAAAGTACTATGTGGCAGATGAGCACATAAACATGGGTAAATAAGTTCTTACAGAACTTGGATAAATGGCTAGATCTCTGAAACTATCAAAAAACACTTATTTAAGAGTCCTGAAATAGAAGTTGGATTTTTGATCAAGCTGGGAGTCGAAAAAGTGGAGGAATCCTTACATATCATATAGTCTAAACTCTCATCTGATGGAAGAAGAAACTGAAGTCTGAAGTTAAGAAGAACAACTTGACCTGCCCCCAGCCTGCCCATAGTACGTTGCCACTGACACTGTTGCCTTTCCATATATGTGAAGAAATGTATATGGAGCACTTGCCATGGGGCAGGAATGAGGTAAAGTAGGACCAGGACTAGGGTAAGACAATGAGACACTAGGGTGAAAAATTTCAGGCACTCAGTCACAGGATTGTATCAATTCGGGCTCTGTACTTGCACAGACCTGAAAATGAGTTACCTTCTTGAATTTTCCAGCTGAGGCTACTCTTGCTTCACCATAGTCCTGCCCCTGTCACTAGGCGTTGGGAATATACATAGATAAAATACCAATCAATTACTTGAGGTCAAGGAGTTGTCAGTCTGCTGGAGGAGAGAGGTAGAGATAAGTAAACAGTCTTATGTGTGATAGCAAGCCACCTAAGACTTGGAAATTAGGGAAAGCTTCCTGAAGGATGAACTAGGAGTTAGCTAAGTGATTGAGTGGAGTAAGGAGGAAGTTATGGAATGTTTTCAGTAGAAGTAGCTTGTGCAGAAATCTGGAGCAGAGAGCTTGATCTTTTCTTTCTTTAATTTAGTGTGCTTTAGAATTGTCTGGAGGGCCTATTAAGGCACAGGTTACTGGGCCCTGCTCTGTAAAGTCTTTGATTCACTGGGGTCTGAGGTGAGGGATGATAATTTACGTTTCAAATTCCCAGGTAATGCTGATCTTGCTGGTCTAGAGACTGCCTTTGGACAACCAGTGCTTTAGAGAAACTGTAGATGGTTCAGTACCCATGGCTTTTTTTGGTTCGTTTGTTTGGAGGGGGGTTTTGGGAATTGTGGTTTATGAAATAATTGATGGGAATTGTAGATGTAGATATGAATTGATGTTGAAAGTATTTGGACTTCATCCTGAAGCTATAGATAATAACTAAAATACTTTAATTAAGCAGGGTTGTAATGATCCAGTTTTTGTTTTCCAAAGGTGATTCTTGCAGCAGTGTAAGAAATGGATTGAAAAACAAGGCTAGGGAGGGGAGATTAGTAAAGAGACTATTTTAATAATCCAGATACGAAATGATGAAGGCTTCCACTAATGACAGGAGGGAGAGCTTGAAAGATTTGAAAGGCATTAATAAAGTAGAATTGATGGGATTTAGGGCGTGATTGTGGATAGGAGTAGTAGTCTTGCATGACTCAAATTTCTGATTTAGATATCTGGATAGAATAGGTAGTTGTATTTTTCATTAAGATAGGAAATAAAGCAAGAGAGGCAGATTTAGGGGAGAGCAGTAGATGGATATTATAGGTGTCAGCATATAGATAGTAATTAAAGCTCTGGGTAGATAAGTCCCTCAAAGAAAGTATATGGAGTGAACAGCTGAAGCTGTCACCTTGGGGAATATCAGATATTAAGGATGGCCAGAAGGGCAGTGGCAGAGCCAGAGAGTGTTTCTTGAAGCCTGTGACAGATTTGAAGGGCCTGTTTCATGTATCTATAAACTGAAGAGCTACATTGTTTAAAGAATTTAACTTGGAAATAAATGTAGCCTGAGATGTGTGTGTGTGTATGTGTATATGTTTATATGCAAATATAAGTGCTGTTGGTATTTCAGTGAGCCAAATCATCTGGACAAACATACTAACTTTAGGTTATCATTGAATCCTTCAGGTCCTGTTTATAGCAATTCTTCAATAAGAAATGAATTACCAGTGCATCACAACAGTAGGCAAAAATCTGCTAAGAAAACAAATCAGTCATCTAAGAATATTGGGAAAAAAACTATTCCACTTAAAAGGCAGAAGACAGCAACTAAAGGCAACCAAAGAGTACAGAAGTTGTTAAATGCTGAAGGTTCTGGAGGTACCATTGGTCATGATGAAATTTCCAGACGTTCACTGAGTGAGCCATTGGAAAGTGATGAGGCAGACTTGGCTAAGAAGAAAAATCTTGATTGTTCTAGGTAATGACTGTTATGTGTACAGTATAGTTACTTTTGTTGTTCAGCATTTAATAATTTGTGCTATTTCGTCATTTATAGACAGGCAGTAATTAGCATGAAGAGCTCTGCACTCTGACATACCTGGTATTAAATCCAGTCTCTACCATTAGCTGGGTGACACACAGGCAAAGTACTACTCTGCACTTGTTTCCTCATATTAAAATACGGAATAGTACATAGCACCTGGAATTATGACTGTTAAATTTAATAAGATATTATTGTCATCCAAGAGTTAAACTTTTTTTTTTTTTTTTTTTTTTTTTTAAAAGACTGTGTTCCTCTGTTGCCCAGGCTGGAGTGCAGTGGCATGATCATAGCCCACTGTAACCTCAAACTCCTGGGTCAGATAATCCTCCTGCCTTAGCTTCCTGAGTAGCTAAGACTACAGGTGTGGACCACCACACCTGGCTAATTTTTTAATTTGTTGTAGAAATGAGGTCTTGCTTTGTTGCCTAGGCCTGTCTTGAACTCCTGGTGTGAAGTGATTCTCCTGCCTTGGGCTCCCAAGGTAGAGATTCAAAAAACAAACAGACAAAAAACATGTATCATAAAATTTACTGTCTTAATCTTTTTTAAGTGTATCGTTCAAATCGTTTCCTTTTAAGTGAGATTAATGTGATTTCAATAGTTATGAATATAGCTTAGTACTTTTCTTCTTAGGATGATAATAGTTAACATTTTTTGAGTTCATACTATGTGCCAAATATTTGCTAGATGCTTTTAATGCATTCTTATTAGTTCCAACAACCTATTGAGGTAATACATATTTTGTGTTAGAAGCAGTAAGGTGCTGAGGATATACTGAAATAAATGACAGTGTGTCCTAAAATATATTAGCGTATATCGTTATAGTGCATAAAGAATTCCCATACACATTTTGTTTCACTTTTTCAGGCCATTCTCTGCTTTTCTCTCTCTTTTTTTATTGTGTTGCTGGAATTTGCTAGTATTTTGTTGAGGGGTTCTGATCTGTAGCTTGCTTTGCTTCTGTTGTCTTTGTTTTGGTATCAGGGTAATACTGGCTTTATACAATGAGTTGGGAAGTATTATCTCTCTATTTTTTGAAACGGTTTGTGAATAATTTGTCTTAATTCTTCTTTGGATGTTTGGTAAAAGCAGTGAAGCCACCTGTGCCTGAGCTTTTCTATATGGGTAGTTTGTTTTTGATTACTGATTCATGGTATTTTGAGACTGTTTCCTCTTGAATCAATTTTGATAATTTGTGTCTTTCTAGGAGTTTGTCCATTTCATCTAGGTTATTTAATTTGTTGGCATACAGTTGTTCCTAGTATTCTCTTGTAATCATTTTTATTTCTTTTGACTCTAATGGTAGGACCCAGGAGCATACTAGAACCTGAAGAATTATACAGTCACTGGGAAGAGTGTGTCTTGTCTGCATATATTTGGAGTAAACTAACTACCAAAGAGATGAGCTCAGTCCCTCTGAGGACCATGTTGCCCCTCAGTAGGCTGACTAGGGATATCAAAGAAGACGGTTTTAGTTGTTTATGGATTCTCCAGTAAACCATGATAGATTAACTGTAATATATATCGTAAGCCACTTAGAGATAAGGTCTCCTTATGTCCCTTTCACCACCTTCCTTGGCAGGTGTCTTCTCCATTTCTCTCATCAGAATTTTTCAAATTGGGACTCTTGGCAGGTCCTAGAAACCAGTTTGCTTCCTTAGCTAGTTGCAAGTCTCAGAACCTAAACAGGGTGATCTGATATTCATTATAGCCAATATTATATTGTCTTTGTACCCACCTGTGTATCGTTTCTGGAAGAAAATTTTATTTTGAAGAAGTATAAACACTCATACATTTATCATTTTTATAGATCTACAGGAAGCTCAAAGAATGAAGATGATATTATGACTGCACAGAATGTTCCCCTAAAGCCTCAGACCAGTGGATATACATGTAATATACCAACAGAGTCAAACTTGGATTCTGGAGAGCATAAGACTTCAGTTTTAGAGGAAAGGTATGCATGTATTGTAAGGATAATGGTTACATATATTAGTTACCCATTGCTGTATAACAGATTACCGAAGAACTTTGTTTTAATTTTGTTAAAGGCTTAAAAACACTTATTGTTTCATAGTTTCTATGGGTCAGCATTCTAGGAGGCTTAGCTAGCTAGTTCTGGCTCGGATATTCTCGGGACGTAGCAGTCAAGATATCTTCCTGGTTTTAGCCCTTTAAAGTCTTGCTTTGAACTGGAGAATCCACCTATAAAATGTCTCACATCGCTATTGGCTGGAGACCCCAGTTCCATTCTGGCTCTTTCCAGTAGACCTTAGTTTCTTAACCGTGTGGCCCTCTCAGCTGCTGAATATGGCAACTGGCTTCCCACAAAGCAAATGCTCCAAGAGAAGGTGTGACTATGATGGATATCACAGTGCCTTTTAATGACTTAGTCTTTGACATTGTACACTGTCATTTCTACTTTATTCTGTTCATTAGAAACAACTTATTAAGTCCACACTATATTCAGGGAGAGGTGGAATTAGGCTCCACCTCTTGAAAGGTGGTGTATTAAAGAATTTGGACATACAGTGTTAAAATGACCACATTTAGTGATCAAATTGAATTACCTACTCTTAATTATATCTGATGTCATATAACCTTTTAACAAATGAATAAAGGGTAAATTGTAGCAAATTCTCAGACGTTTAAGGGATGGCTAAAATTTCTTTACTCTTTGTGAGGTTATGACTAGGCTTATCCTGGGTTCATAATAGGTAGAAAGAGATCTAGGACTGAGAGAGGCTGAATCATCTATGACAATTTCTGCACCACATTTTGAATTCCATTGGTTTTTGGCTATTTTATTTTTTAAATTAAAATATGATGATTTCTTTTTTTTATAATTTGATTTTCACCACAGGATGTTATCATTTGAACTTACTAAGTCCATTACTCTGATCTGTAAGTCATAAATTCAGTACTTTTGATGCCCAGCCGTCTGTTAGGGGATGAAATTGTAGTCTTTTGTTTAATGCAGCAAGTACAGTCAGCCCTCCATATCTGTGGATTCTGCATCCACTGATTCAACCCCCATGGCTTGAAAATATTCAGAAAATAAAATATAAAACAATAAAAAGTAACAATATGACATTAAAAATAATACAAATAAAAATACAGTATAACAACTATTTACATAGCATTTACATTGTATTAGGTATTATAAGTAACCTAGATATGATTTAAAGTATACAGGAGGATATGTGAAAGTCACATGCAAATACTGCACCATTGTATATAAGGGACTTGAGCATCCTTGGATTTTGGTATCCACGGTGGATCCTGGAACCAGTCCCCCACAAATACTGAGGGATGACCATATATTTTTGATGACTTGTAACATCACTGTTGGTTTCATAAGAAAGACTTATGGCAGTTTTAGGAGAAAAATGATCGTTAAGTCAAATACATTAGATATATGTATTATAAAAGCATTAATTTTGTGGTTTCCTTTTTGTCTTAAGTGGACCTTCCAGGCTCAATAATAATTATTTAATGTCCGGAAAGAATGATGTGGATGATGAGGAAGTTCATGGAAGTTCAGGTAAACTATTGTCTTTTTTCCTGTCTTGATTTTTATGGCGTTATGAATATGGAGTAAGGAGTGCTATGTTTTGTTTACATTGTCACTGATGGCAAATGTATATTGAGTACCTACCTCTTAAGACCCTTAGTTAGAGGTTAATAAGACCCTGTACCTAAGTGAGACAGAAAGAAAATGAGTGACAGTTTTTTAAGTAGAACATAATGAAATATTGGCACTTAAGATGTCTACTCCAGTATTTAAAATTGTTAAGCTGATAAGGGTATACATGAAGCAGATTAGTGATCTGTTGATGATTACTGAAGCTGAGTGATGGGTGTATTGGGTTCATTATACTAATTTCTCTATTTTCAATACTTGAAAATTTTCTCTTTTTTTGTTTTTGTTTTTTTTTTTGTTTTTGTTTGAGACGAAGTCTCGTTCTGTCTCCCAGGCTGGAGTGCAGTGGCACAATCTCAGCTCACTGCATCCTCCACCTCCTGGGTTCAAGCAATTTTCCTGCCTCAGACTCCCGAGTAGCTGGGATTACAGGCACCTGCCACCACGCCCGGCTAATTTTTTTTGTATTTTTAGTAGAGATGGGGTTTCACCGTCTTGGCCAGGCTGGTCTTGAACTCCTGACCTTGTGATCCACCTGCCTCAGCCTCTCAAAGTGCTGGGATTACAGGCGTGAGCCACCACTCCTGGCCTTCAGTACTTGAAAATTTTTGTACTGAAGTTTAAAAATGCCTCTTAATAGATAATTTTATAATTTTTTTCATGCTCCTAAAAATGCGTGCTTGATTGTAATCTGTTACACTCTTTTGTTTTCTAATAATCACTATTCTTTTAACTTTTTAATTTTTCCCCGTCATTAGATTTATTGTATTTTCTCTTTTAACTTGAATGCTTTCTGTGTTTTTCTGCTGTTTCTTTGGTAAAGAAGCAGCATTCAATTTCCCTCAGTATAGTTTTGGCTTAATTTTGTAGGTTTTGCTATGTAGTGTTATTGTAGTGTACTCTAAATTGCAGTGATTTTTCTTTGACCCAGCAGTTATTTAAGAGTACATTAGTTAAGAGCTTGGTCTCCAGGGTCATGGACCTGGGATTGGTTCTAGCTCTACTACTTACTAGCTACGTTATCTTTTTTTTTTTTTTTTTTTTTGCCCCATTAACCACTGATCGGGAAGCATCACTATATTGAGTAAGAAATTTCAGTGTTCTTAAACTTCAGTTTTCTTATCTGTACAATGATATCAGCTCCAATCCCATAAGCTGATATAAAGATGAATACATGTTCTTTGCTTAGTTTAATATCAGGTGTATGTTAAATAGCCAATTTTTGCTGTTATTCTGAGAAGTTGTGTTTTATTTTGTTCTTTTATTATTTTCTGGTTTCATTTTATTGTTCTAGAAAACTTGGTCTGTTTTATTTATTGTTTGAATTCAGTAAGTTTTTTTGTGTTCTAATGTCTAGTGTATGCTTAGTTTTTACAATTTTTCCATTGGTGCTTGAAAAAGGGAATAATTTGTATACAGATGTGGATTTAAATATATCCAGTTATTTTGTTGATAACATAAGTGGATATATTTTTCTGAATATACTTTTAATATTTATGGAATTCTTAAATATGAAAAATTATGGAATATTTACTTATATTATTTTAAGGGTAGGGGTGTGTCAGTGAACAAAACTGACAAAAATTTCTGCCCTCCTGCAGCTTAATTTCTGGAAGGGGCAGGATGGCAGACAAAATTTATGATTTGTTGGGTGTTGAGAGTAGAGAAATAAAGCAGGGCTTTTAGGGTGGGAAATGAAGTTTACATTTTTAGGTAGGTGGGCAGAGAAGTCCTCACTAAGGAAGTGATCATTTGAGCAAAGGTTTGAAGAGATGAGACAGCAAACCATGCAGCTGTCTGGGTAGATAGTGTACCAGGTAGAGGGAAGATGAAGGGCAAAGGTTCTTATGTGGTCAAGAGTCCGTCTTGATTGAGGAACACCAAGAAGGCCAGAGGGTTAGAGCAGAGGAAGAGGGCGAACAAGTAGTAGGAAAAATGGTGTCACAGAGGCAACAGAATGAAAGATCACATAGGATGTTAAAGGCAAAATTTTACTAAGAGAGATGGGAAGCCATTAGAGGGTTTTGAGCAGAAGAGAGACATGACTTGACCTGTATTAACAGAATCACTGCAGCTGCTGTGTTAGGAGTTGACTGATGGGGTTGAAGGGACAGAGGAAGGTTGGAAGCAAGGAGACTAGCTGGAGAGATGTTGAAGTAATCCTAGTGAGAGGTGTTGGCTTAGACCAGTGTGGTAGCAGTAGAAGGTGGAAAGCGGGTGGAGGATTTTTAGGTATTTTTGAGGGTAAAGTCAACAGGATTTTCTGATGGACGAGACGTGGTGTATAAGAAAAACAGAGGTGTTAGAGAGAACTTGAAGGTTTTTGGCCTGAGCACCTGGAAGAATGGCAATATTACTACCTGATCTGGGGACTGTTGGGGAAGAAGCAGATTTTGGGGAAAAGAACAGGATGTTAGATTTGGACATACTAAGCTTGATGTTCTCAACCTTTGTATTCTTTTGATTTGAGATCTATTAAGGACTGCTAGAGTTGAAGTAAAGTGTTCCCACTGCAACTGTCTTTCCCCTTGTATTTTCTGTAGTCTTTGTTGTGTACATTTCAGTGCTGTTACTGATCACGTAAGCCTTCATATGGAGTGTACCTGCTTTGGTCAAATTTATCTGCTACGTTGTGTTAAATGCTTTTTACTTTGTAGTTTGTTTTGTCTAATATTAGTATTGTGACTTCTGCTTTCTTTTGGTTGGTTGTTTATTTCTTATCTTTTTATTTAACTTTTATTAGAGAATTAAAAGTGGCTAAGAAACAGCATATGATTGAATTGTTTTTGACTCACTGTGTCAGTACTTTTTCCTTTAATAAATTGTTTAATATATATATACTTATTGTCAACAGATATACTTGTTACTTCTTTGTAAAGTTGGTAGACATTCTCACATATTCTAGCAAGGACTCAGGATTTTTTTTCTTTTTAAACACGATGAGCTACCAGCTAAATAGAGAACATAATCTTGAGTCATGATCTTTTTTCTTTGAACTATCACCCTACTGCTATTTCGCTTCCTGAGAGTTAATGCTTATGAGTAGAAATTTGAAGGCAGCCTTACTCTTTCCTTTGTAGATAGCCTGTTTTCTTCCATCTCCATACTTAATAGGATCCTTTAATCTTTGAAATTTAGGAGTCGTCCCTTGTGTTAGTCACTTAAAAAATAATTTATTTTGAAATAGTTTCAGTCTTATACAGAGATCCCATATCCCCTTCATCGAGATTTCACAATTGTCCACATTTTACAACATTTTTTCCATCTCCCTCCCTGCCTCCTCTAATAAATACACGTTTATTATCATTCATCTCTTTTCTGAACTATTTGAGAGGGAATTATAGACATGATATATTATTTCCTTTAAATACCCCATAATGTATTTCAGCAAGACAAGGCTATAACTACTCTGGAACCATACAAATAAGGAAATCAGCATTAATACAATACAGATGCATTCACAGACTCCATTCAGATTTCACCAGCAGTTCCTTTTCCTGGATCTCAGTGTCTCTTCTTCCTCCCGGTTCCAGATCCAGTCCTGGATCGTGGACTGCATTTAGCTGCCATGTCCCTTAGTTTCCTTCAACATGGAACAGTTTCTTGTTTTTTTTTCCCTAACTTAACTCATGATCAAAATGTGTGCCATTCATATTGACAGGAATACTACAGAAATGATGCTGTAGGGTTAGGAGTTAGGGGATGTAATTTGTGCATCACACAGGAGGCACTCGACGTTCACCCATCTACATGATGCCTTTGCTTTTTGTTTGTTTGAGATGGAGTCTTGCTCTGTCACCCAGGCTGGAGTGCAGTTGTGTGATCTCAGCTCATTGTAACCTCCACCTCCCAGGTTCAAGCAATTCTCATGCCTCAGCCTCCTGAGTAGCTGTGATTACAGGCACATGCTGCCATGCCTGGCTAATTTTTGTATTTTTAATAGAGACAGGCTTTCACCTTGTTGGCCAGGCTGGTCTCGAACTCCGGACCTCAAGTGATCTGCCCACCTCAGTCTCCCAAAGTGCTGGGATTACAGGTGTGAGCCACCATGCCCTGCTGACATGATATCAATCCTGATCACCTGTTCATGTTATTGTCTGCCAGGTTTCTCTACTGTAAAGACACGCTTTTCTCTTATAATTGATAAACATTATTGTGGAGTGATATTCTGATACTCTTTTAGTAGCCTGTTTCTTGTCAAACCTCCATTCACCAACCTTAACATACATTCAAGACTCCCGCTTGAATTATCAGCCACTAATGATGGTACCACATTATTTTCTATTTTCTGTTTCTTTAATTCCTTCCACATTAATTAGTTGCCAGTTTTTCTCCCCCATGCCAATTATTTTATTCATGATTCTTTTCATTTATATCAGTATGGACTACTACTATTTTATGCCATGGGGGTTGTAAAATCTTGACCATTTATTATGATACTTGAATTGTGATAGATTTGGTCACTGGATTTTCTTTCAGCTGGTCTCTGTGTGCTTTTGTCATGATTCTATGAATACTGTCTTTGTTTTTTGGCATAAGATGTTCCAGTCTTTTTCCTGCCCCAGCTCTGGGATCAATTACTGCTCCAGGAAACCTGGTTCTTTTTAGTGGAAGATGGCATTTAGAAACCAAGATTTGGGCACTTGATGTGATCCTTGTTTGGGATACCATTGCTTCTAGTCTTTCTCAGTGTACAGAGATAGGAAATAGATATATATATACACACACACATACACATATGTACACACCATATACAATACAGGCATTTATATCTATTTCTATATTTATATTTATACAGGCATACCTTGTTTTATTGTGCTTTGTGTCACTGCATTTTGGAGATACTGCATTTTTCACAAATTGAAGGTTTGTGGCAACCCTTTGTTGAGTAAGCCTTATTGGCACCATTTTTTTTTCAATACCATGTGCTCACCTTGTGTCTCTGTGTCACATTTTGGTAATTTTCACAGTATATCAAACTTTTCCATTACTGTGTCTTTTATGGTGATTTGTGATCAGGTGATCTTTGACATGACTATTGTAATTGTTTTGGGGCACCGCAAACCACACCTACATAAGAAAGAGAAAATTCATGTGCTCTGACTGCCAACTGGCCAGTTCCCCATCTTTCTCCCTCTCTTCAGGCTTCCCTATTTCCTGAGACACAGTATTGAAATTAGTCCAATAATAACCCTACGATGGCTTCTAAGTGTTCAAGCAAAAGAAAGAGTCACACATTTTTCACTTTAAATCAAAAGCTCGAAATGATTAACCTTACTGAGGAAGGCATGTCAGAAACCGAGATAGTGCAGAAGCTGGGCCTCGGGCACCAAACAGCCAATTTGTGAATGCAAAGGAAGAGTTCTTAAGGAAAGGAAAAGTGCTACAGTGAACACACGAATGATAAGAAAGGGAAACTGCCTGACTGCTGATACAGAAAAGGTTTCAATGGTCTAGACAGAGGATTAAACAAGCCACAGCATTCCTTTAAGCCAGAGCCTGATCCAGAGGAAGGCCCTAACTCTCTTTAATTCTGTGGAGGCTGAGAGAGGTGAGGAAGCAGCAGAAGAAAAGTTTGAAGCTAGCAGAGGCTGGTTCATGAAGTTTAGGGAAAGAAGCTGTTTCCATAACAGAGCAAGGTGAAGCAGCAAGGTCTGATGTAGCAGTTGCAGCAAGTTATCCAGAAAATCTAGCTGAGATAATTGAAGGTGTCTTTACTAAACAACAGATTTTCCCTGTAGACAAAACAGCCTTCTATTGAAAGAAGATGTCATCTGGGACATTCATAGCTAACGAGAAGTCAGTGCATGACTTCAAAGCTTCCAAGGTCAGGCTGTGACTCTCTTGTTAAGGGCTAATACAGCTGGTGACTTTAAGTTGAAGCTAGTGCTCATTTACCATTCCAGAAATCCTAGAGTCCTTAAGAATTATGCTAAATCTACTTTGCTCTATTAGTAGAGCAACAAAGCCTGGTTGACAGCGCATCCATGGCAATGCACCAGGCCACCCAGCAGCTCTAATGGACAAAGATGAGGAGATTAATGTTGCTTTCATGCCTACTAAGAGAGCATTCATTCTGCAGCCCATGCATGGATCAAGGAATAATTTGGACTTCTAAGTCTTATTATTTAAGAAATAAATTTTTGTAAGGCAGTAGCTGCCACGAGTAGTGATTCCTCTGATGGGTCTGGACAAAGTAAATAAACCTTCTGGAAAGGATTCACCATTCTAGATGCCATTAAAAATATTTGTGTTTCATGGGAGGAGGTCAAAATATCAATATTAACAGGAGTTTGGAAGAAGTTGATTCCAACCCTTATGGATGATTTTGAAGGGTTCAAGACTTCAATGGAGGAAGTAACTAGATGTGGTGGAACTAGCAAGGGAACTAGAATTAGAAGTGGAGTCTGGAGATGAAACTGAATTGCTGCAGTTTCATGACAAAATTTGAACAGATGAGGAGTTGCTTCTTATGGAAGAACAAAGGAACTGATTTCTTGAGTTGGAATGTGCTCCTGGTGAATATGCTGTGAACCCTTGAAATGACAAAAAAGGATTTAGAATATTCCATGAACTTAGTTGGCAAAGCAGCGGCAGAGTTTGAGAGGATTGATTGCGGTTTTGAAAGAAGTTCTGCTATGAGTAAAATGCTATACAACAGCATTTTATATTCTCCAGAGAAACTTCATTGTTGACTTGTTTTAAGAAACTGCCACAGACACCCCAGCCTGATCAGTCAGCAGTCATCAACAATAAGGCAAAATACTCTACCAGCAAAAAGATTAAAACTCACTGAAAGCTCAGATGATAAGCATTTTTATATTTTATTGTTTTTATTTTTTGAGAATGAGACAGAGGCTTGCTCTAATACCCAGGCTGGAATGCAGTGGTGCGATCTCGGCTCACTGAAACCTTTTGCCTCCTGGGTTCAAGCGATTCTCATGCCGCAGCCACCAAGAGTAGCTGGGATTACAAGGTGTGCACCAGCACACCCAGCTAATTTTTTAATTTTTAGTAGAGATGGGGTTTCGCCATGTTGGCCAGGCTTGTCTCAAACTCCTGGCCTGTGAGTGATCCACCCTCCTGGGCCTCCCAAATTCTTGGGATTACAGGCATGAGCCACTATGCCTGGCTGATCTTTAGCATTTTTAGCAATACAATATTTTTAAATTAAGGTGTATATACACTGATTTTTTTAGACATAATGCTCTTGTACATTAATAGACTATAGTATAGTATAGACATAACTTTTGGCTGGGTATGGTGGCTCACGCCTGTCATCCCAACACTTGGGGAGG
The DNA here is from genome assembly GCF_006542625.1 of Nomascus leucogenys. Classification (NCBI taxonomy): domain Eukaryota; kingdom Metazoa; phylum Chordata; class Mammalia; order Primates; family Hylobatidae; genus Nomascus; species Nomascus leucogenys. The sequence goes on from NC_044389.1 coordinate 36,489,269, forward strand.
CGAGGCAGGTCACTTGAGCCCAGGAGTTTGTGACCAGCCTGGCCAACATGCCAGAAACCTGTTTCTACAAAAAATACAAAAATTAGCTGAGCGTGGTGGTGTGCATCTCTGGTTCCGGCTACTCGGCGGGCTGAGGCGGGAGGATCATTTGCTGCCAGGAGGTTGAGGCCACAGTGAGTCTTGATCCCACCACTGTACTGCAGCCTGGGTGACAGAGACTTTGTCTCAAAAAACCAAAACAAAACAGCAAAAGAAATAACTTTTATATTCACCAGGAAACTAAAAAACTGTTTGACTTGCTTTATTGCAGTATCTGTTTTATTGCAGTAGTCTGGAACTGAACTGGCAATATCTCTGAGGTATGCCTGTATTTTTATTTATTTATTTATTTATTTATTTATTTAAAAATTTTTTTTTTTAAGACGGAGTCTCCCTCTGTCGCCCAGACTGGAGTGCAATGGTGTGATCTCGGCTCACTGCAACCGCCGCCTCCTAGGTTCAAGTGATTCTCCTGCCTCAGCCTCCTGAGTAGCTGAGATTACAGGCGTGTGCCACCATGCCCGGCTAATTTTTGTATTTTTAGTAGAGATGGGGTTTCACCATGTTGGTAAGGCTGGTCTCGAACTCCTGACCTCCTGATCCACCCGCCTCGGCCTCCCAAGGTGCTGGGATTACGCCCGGCCACCTGTATTTATTATAAGTTCACATTACTACCCCCATTTCCAGTCCAACATCGACTTCCCCTTTTCCATCTTTATAAACCTCTTCTCAAATAGTGAGAAACCTGACTCCCATTATCCTCAGTATATTTACTTGTTTCTTTGGTTCCTTATATGACTCTGACGCTGCCTCCGAGCCCAGTGTCACAGGAGAATTTCCAAGAGAGCTGAGGCCTCTACTTGTTCTAGGGGAGACTGCATAGGAAATTGGATTTTGGGGGTGGGGGTGGGGCGGGGGGAACACAGATTTATTGAGCTAGACTTCACATACCATATAATTAATCCACTTATAGTGTACAGATCAATGATATGTAGTCATTGACACAATCGATGTTAGAACCTTTTCATAACCCCCAAAAAGAAACCCCTTTACCCTTTAGTAGCCGACTTTCATTTCCTTTCCCTGGGCCTACCCAATTACTAATCTACTTCTGATGTCTAGAGATTTGCCTGTTTCTGACAGGGAAATTAGATGTTATGATCACTGAAGTATCTTGCAAACCAGCAATTTTATAAAATATCTAATTCAATCATTCTTAACAATTTTTTTTTGTTTGTTTGCTTTCACGGACTCAGACCCACTTTTTAGGGAAAAAAGGTATATATTTCATACAAAATTGTATTTGCAGTTTTAGGTGATTCATGGACATTGTGTCCCAGTTGTATATTGCTGCATAACTAACCACCCCAAAACTTAAAGGCTTAATACAATGATTGATTTATCTTTCATGGTTCTATGAATTGACTTGGCTTAGTTGGGTAATTGCCACTTGAGTACACTCATGAATTTATAGTTAAATGCAAGCTGCTGGGGCTGGAGTCATCTGAAAGTTCAAATGGGTTGGACATTCGAGGTAACTTCCTCACTTATATATTTGGACCCAGCTAGAAGAGCTGGGACATTGAGGTTGGCCAAGCATCTCTTTTCCTCCATGTGGCTTTTCCATGTGGCCACATTAAGTTTCCTCACAGCATGGCAGTCTTGTGTTAATTTTCATATTGTTACTGTCTTCCCCTAGAGTGAGATCCCAAGACTTCTAGATGGAACCTGTAGATTGTATTAGGACTTAGCCTTTTAAGCCCCAGAACATCATTTCTGTTGCATACTATTAGTTAAGCAAGTCACTAACTCCAGTAGAGATTGAAGGAGAAGGGAACGAGACTCTGCTTCTTGATACAGAACATTTGTGCATAGAAAGGGAAAGAAGGGATGACAGCCATAAAGTTGAGAACCTCTAAGCTTATTGGCACACTGCTAAATTCAGTACACTTAACACTATTTTAGAACTTTAAAGAGAAAGTTACAGATAGTTCATAAATAACATTAATTATCCATTATCAGGCCCTACATTTTTAGCCACAAGTGGCTTATTTCATCTTTCCATGAGCAGTAGAAAAATCTGTTTTTTTTGTTTTGTTTGTTTGTTTTTAACTGTTACACTCTTTAGAATAAAAACCAGGGACGTCCAAGGGAGCGAATACAATCATGAGTTCTTAGTTTCTGTTTCTGGTTGGTCCAATAAAACCCCTTCCTCATCCCTCTTTTCCACTTGTTGCCAGAGACAGAAACTAAGAAGCATGGTTTCAGGCTGCTAAAGGCCTAAAACAAAACAAAACAGAACAACAACAAAATAAGGCGGATTGGACAAACTTGCAATGTATTCATTGTAGCAAAGTCTAGAGAAATAGTTCTTTTCCTTAGTTTTTGTAGTTGAACAATGAACAGCAAAAGGAGTAATAAAATATATTATCAGGTCAAACTTTATTTAAAATAGTCATACTGAAATTGACCAGGAAACACATTTTAATTTAACGTGGAATTAGCAGTCATTTCTTATGATATTATCTTTTGCGTTTTGTAGATGACTCAAAACAATCTAAAGTGATACCAAAGAACAGAATCCATCGCAAACTAGGTAAGAATATTTTTCTTTTTTAATATTTTCATTTACCTTTATTAAGTTTCTCTTTCTAAATATAACTTATTTTTTCTTAAGCAGGAGAAATACAATTATGTGGATTAATTGGCAGATAAATTAAAATTATGCACTTAGTTTTTATGAATTTCATAGTAAGTCACCCACAAGCCACTGAGTTAGTCTGTTGTCCATTTATAAATCCTATTGCCCTCTCACTTTTTGCCCCATAGTAGGGGGCATGATCCTCCCTTAGCTGTGAAGCTAGGTTGGAGAATTTTATCAAAGAAACTGTAACTACCAGGTAGATGGCTTCCTTGACAGCATCTCCTTCCACTTTAATCCAGTTGACTCCTAGACAAAGCAGTAGCTAGGGTAGTAAGTAGACAAAGCTGAGAACTGTGGAACCCATGGAGAGGCCCATGTAAAGATGAACAATCCATGGTTCCCAAAGAGATATTTGCCAGTCAAGATACATGATAGTTCCCACCTTTCTGTGATGTTGTGTGGCTTTCTATGTTTCTCCCTTTATTTGAGGCTGTGAGTGCTCTTGCACTTATACTCAGAGATTACCAATGGGAGTGAAGCTTTCTCTCATTGCCTTACTCAAGAACTTAGATCTTGTCAGTATTTTGTGGGCCTATGTGATGAGACTGCTATACCTCTCAATACTTAATGCTTGTCTTGGGGTGAAATGATGAATCAGGAGTAGGGAAAGGGAAATAAAAATGTCCTGAGCAGGGCTTCAGTATTTACAGAGGGGGACACCGAGCATTCTGCCCAAGAGCAGTAGGCAACTTCTCGTTAGCTTCAGCACAGCTTTAGCAAACTAAAAGTAGATAAGAACATGGGAATTTGAAGATAAGCCAACACACTCAATTTAGTATACAGAACTTTGCATTGTTCAGATAAGATGAGTGGACATTTAACATTGTCAACACTGAGTATTATTAAATTTTTAAGTATTTGTCAATCTGGTAGCCTGTTTTTCCATTGGCATTTCTTTAATTGTTAGCATAAATATATGTTTTTTCTAGTCTTTTGTTTAGAAAAATATTCATGTTCTAAAAAATAAAGCATTCGTGTTCTAAAAGGCAGTCTTTCCACTGCTAAGTACCATCAGCTAAAAACCACGTATACACTTTTGTCTGACATCTTTTTATAGTATTGCCCTCCAACACACCAAATGTTCGCAGGACCAAGAGAACACGTTTGAAACCTTTGGAGTACTGGCGAGGAGAGCGAATAGATTATCAAGGAAGGCCATCAGGTAAAACTTATTTATGTTATAATGTCTATCAATAAAAAATTTGTTTACTATGTGCCAGAGACTGCACTACATGTTTATATACATTACCTTACTTAATCATCACCCCCCTAAATTTTGATAATAGGATTTAAATTCATTTTTGTCTGATTAATGTAGAGGTGCTGATATTTTCTCTTTGGTAGCTGAATGTTGTTATTCCTGTATCATCTGACAAGATTTCCAATTGCATAATATAAAGCATTAGATTAGAACGTGAGAAAATTCTAACTGGTAAAGGTAAATAGTTTTCATTATTTTTCCTATTAACCATTTTCCATTTTCTTACAGTTTTCTACAAAGTAGTGTAGGGTGGGCAAGAAAGTAGAGTGTTAATGTTAGAGTTATTTTCTTTCTTATTTTTGTAGAGATGAGGCCTTGCTATGTTGTTTAGGCTGGTCTCGATCTTATGGGCTCAAGCAATCCTCCCGCTTTGGCATCTCAGAGTGCTGAGATTACAGGTGTGAGCCATATTTCCTGTGGCTGGCCATATTTCCTTCTTTGATGGATATATCTAAGTCAAAGGACTAAACTCATGTGGATTTCTATAAATAGTTCATTGCTAGCCCCTCTCCTTTTTTTTTTTTAAAGCCTCTGCTGATGACTGTTGATTTCAGGGGAGCAATAGGAACATCTAATCATGTTGCATCATCTAGTCCTGTTTTATCAGCCTCTGATTTAGGGTGGTAGAGATATAATGAAATTGGTTGGTATTTGTGTTATTTTAACTATTAGCTGCAGACATATATATTCTTTGGTACTTTGAAAGGAAATGTGCCATATTAAATTTAAGGAGTTTTGTTTCAAGATTTTCTGTTTCCCATGTATATTTTACTTTTTTTGTTAAATTTCAGGAGGATTCGTGATTGGTGGAATACTATCTCCAGACACAATATCGTCTAAAAGGAAGGCAAAAGAAAATACTGGAAAAGTCGACAAAAAATCTAATAAGAAAAGGATCTGTCTTGATAACGATGAAAGAAGTATGAACTTATTTCTGAAAGTAACTTTTAGATTTTATTTTAAATAGGAGTACTTTGAGAAGAAGCTCTTGCAAAATATGAAATTTACTTTCGAAAACTTCAGAAATAATACCATAGATAAAATTCATTTTTTTAATGTCTACTTTCTTCCAAATGGAAAGTAAGCTAATTTTATTCTTAAAAAATTATTAATTGCATATTATACATTTCTTCATGAGTAAATTGCCCATTCAAATGAAACCCACCGTTCCTATGCCCAAACTATGGTTAACGTAGACATTTCTAAAGTGTTTTATATACCTCTATCTCACTTAGAGATTATGCAAAACATCACTTAATACCTTGATGATACAAGAGTTTACATGTTAAGGCTTACAGAAAATAGAAAGTTTAGGGTGTTTGCTTTTATATTAAATCATTATGGGTTTTTAAGTTTGAATTTTTGTTTATCAGAGTGATTTATAAATAGGAAGAGACTTTTATGCGTTTGACAGTTTTATAACTTCTCTATAGCTATATTTTGTACTGAACTTTTTGGGATTGAGAATAATTTTAAGTAAGTAGTTTGTATTTCAATGGTATTTCTTTTGCAGAGACTAACTTAATGGTAAATCTAGGTATACCTCTTGGAGATCCTTTGCAGCCAACGAGGGTAAAGGACCCAGAAACAAGAGAGATTATTCTCATGGGTAAGATCAGGGATGATACTGAAAATACTTAATTAAACAACTTGTAAGAAAATATTGCTTGCTTGATGATTGGCCTGTCTACTTTCCTTTTCTCTCCCCAATTCTATCAGTGCTAAAGTCCAGAAGAGAGTCTAATTCCAATGAGCAGCCTATGTGAAGACAACTGTGGGGGAATATTGATGTCAGACAGCTCCAGGGGACACTTAACACCCTGGACTTGTCCCCTGGGGCACAAGTGCTACCATCAGGAATGTCGTCTCCCCCAGCATGGTCTTGGCCTTCTTTGACCAGGAGGACACATGGGAACAGAGGCTGTTTATGTGGAATTGTAGATAGATAGTTGGCAGATTCAAGGATACTCTTATCATGAAGCCAGGCAGGGATTGTGGGTAGGGCACAGACAAACTTCTGGGCCTACAGATGGCAGTGATGTTACCTGGGATATGAATCCTTTGTGAGGATGACTAGCAAGGGCATCAATCAGTTGTACAAATGCCAGGTTTAACCTTAAAGCTGGTGCTGCAAAGTCCTGGAAGCCTTCTGCTATATTGGATAGGTATTAAATATTTAGTCTCTAGCAGGTCATTTAAAATCCCCAAGGGATGGGCTATAGTGGGATAGGAGTTTATGGATTACGCAACTGTTTAACAACCAGGCGCGCGCTTTCTCTCTCTCTCTCTGTCTCTCTCTCTCTCTCTCTCTCTATATATATATATATATATATATATTTAAATATTTAAATATTTTAACAACTGTTATGACTGTACCATTGAGTACTAAGGGCTGTTTATCCTATATCAGAGGAGAAGTAGGTCAAATCAGAAACGCAGTAATGGTAGCCGGGCATGGTGGTGGGTGCTTGTAGTCCCAGCTACTTGGGAGGCTGAGACAAGAGAATTGCTTGAGTCTGGGAGGTGGAGATTGCAGTGAGCTGAGATCATGCCACTGCACTTCAGCCTGGGCGTGCAGACCCAGACCCTGTCTCAAAAAAATAATAATAATAAAACTAATTAGTTAATTTCTAAAAAAAGAAAGGTGGTAATAATGGTACTCCTACTTAAAATTTTGACCATGAAAATAGATTTCATTTAATATCTTAACACCTTAGCAAAGGTATCTCTATATGCAGATTATTTATTTGGTAATAGAGCTTAGAAGTATGGAGTTTTGTTTAGTGTCTTAACTGAAAGCATTGCTGTACTCTGCCAGGTTATCGTGAGTGTTGTCAAAAGTTCATTTCTTACTTGTTTCTTGAATCTACTATATCTATATATTTCTCTCTATATATGTTTCTATATCATGTAGTCTGTAGGGTCACTAACATCCCCAAATATCCTGAGAAACAGACTCAGACATTGATGACAGAATAATTTATTAATTAGACATCTGGAAAGGTTTGTTAAGTAATGGAAATTTTTGTAAGTGAGGTAGTAATTTATGAGCAACCATTAGAACTCTGCTTTCTCACAAACTTTACCTAATAAAAATTATTAGTCAAGCAGGAAAAAAATCTATTGGCATGGTGATGATACATTTGTGGTTTATGTTAAACTTTAAAAATAGAGAATTCTTTTTTGTATCTCAGCTAATTTTATTTTGTCTCAGTTCCTATAATACTGCCATTCTTATTATTCAGCTGGTACCAACTGCTTACTTTTTTCCAGACAATATTTTAAATAGTTTACACATACTCACTCGTTGATACTCATTCAGCTGGTACTAACTGCATACTTTTTTCCAGACAATATTTTAAATAGTTTACACATACTCACTCGTTGATACTCATTCAGCTGGTACCAACTGCATACTTTTTTCCAGACAGTATTCTAAATAGTTTACACATACTCACTCGCTGATACTCACAGCAGCTCATTAACATCGAATAGATGAACTTAGTATTATTCCATTTTACCGAAAAGGAAATTGAGGCACAGTGAGAGAGAGCTTAAGTAACTTGCCTGAGGTCATGCAGGTTTTAAGACAGAGACAGGATTTGACCTCTGGCATTCTAGCTCCAGAGTTAATGATCTGAAACAACTCTCTCTCTCTAAGGCAGATTTATATCCAGAAATAACTCTTTATTATATATATGTGTATATGTTATATCATTAACCAATATTGCTGTTGTTTTATATTCGTATTACTGTTTTACTCCTAGATCTTATAAGGCCGCAAGATACATACCAGTTTTTTGTTAAGCATGGTGAGTTGAAGGTCTATAAGACATTGGATACACCCTTTTTTTCTACTGGGAAATTGATATTAGGGCCGCAAGAAGAAAAGGGAAAGCAGCATGTTGGCCAGGATATATTGGTGAGTACTTTTTTTATATATTTATGTTTCGCTCTTGGTAGAACTCTGATTTGTTGGATTTGATGAGACATTAAAATGCTGTTTTCTCAGAAATGAAATTCTATTACTACACCACACAGAGAAAGGTTTTTATTTGTTAAATCTGTTTAGTGTCAACCAGCCAACAGTTATTTGACAGTATCTGTTCTCTGCATAGCACTGTATTTTGAAATTCAGAAATTTAAGGAATGTTCTTTACTTAAAAACATCTTAAATATAGGTTTGCAAACAAATCATTAGAATTTTAGTGCAGGGGGGGATTATAGAGATTAAATCTAATTCCACATTTCTATGATAATGCAGTAGAGAAATGGGTTAAAAGACTTCTTCAAAAATCACTTACATCCCAGTTACCCTGATTTGATCATTATACATTGCATACAGGTATTAAAATGTGACATGTACCTTGTAAAATTATTATATATCAATAAAACAGTAACCTGAGAAAAAAGTAAATAAAAATGAGTGAGATTATAAAAAAAAACTACTTGACTATTTAGCAATAGACTCAGGAATAAGAGCTAGTTGCTTCAATAAGTACTAAATAATATACTATTATATGTAACAATATTACTGGCTGAAGTTGTAATGAGATTCAAGGTGAGTCAGTTTCTATCTTCTCCTTCTTTCTCTTTATCTCCTTTCTTCCACCCCCATTTAGAGACATACACCTCTGCAACATTGGTCTGTTTTATATGTGTGTATGTGTGTGTGTGTGTGTGTGTGTATGTATAACAGGAATATTTTATATATATATATAAAATATTTGTAGTCTGAGTTTGAAGATGGTAGAATATAGAATTTGAAAAGCACCAAATTTTAAGAATATTTAACATTATACCAGCAGTTAAAAAATATACCTAAGGAACATTTCTCAGTATCTGACATTTCACGAGTCTGAAATTGTGCTACTAAAGTATCACGTTCAGAATGATTCTCTTTACCAACAAACTTAAACTAAATTCAAAAAGGAGGGAAAAATTGTGAAGGCTCTTGAGTTTATATTAACAAAGAAGGGCAAATTTAGGCAAGGCAAGGAAAAGATACATATGAAAGTCAAAGATTATTACTACGTCAGTATAGTTAGAATCATGATTTAAAATAATTTAACAATATTCGTTAATTCAAACTGAAAATGTTATAGGCCTCCAATTATTATTATGAGTGAAAATAACACATTTTAAAAGCATAGATGGTCCCTGTATAATAATAAAATAACTAATAATGAGGATAAACATGAAATATCATCACTGAACTAATAGCAGTTACCTATTAAACTGTAATGCCTTTATTATACAAAAGGAAATTTGAGTAATCCATGTTTAAAAGTGTGTTATCTGGCTAATATTCAAAGGAATACACATTTAAATCCAAATGACACTTTATAGTTACTGAGTTAATGGAAATTATTAGAAAAGTATTCATACCCTGTGACCTGTGAATCTCATTTCTAGAAATTTTTCCCAGGGAAGTAATTTGAAAGTTCAGAGTGAGGGGTGCTTAACGTATGTAGTTATTTATTGAATCATTGATGGTAATTGCAGAATTAGAAACCACTACAATGTGCTACAGGAAGAAAATGGTTATATTTTAATTTCGACTTAGTAATGGGATAAACCATTCTATGACATAGTAAACAGTTATACAGAACTTATGTGTTCGAGGCACTGCACTAAGCACATTAAAATTAGTTTGAGCATTTTATTTTGAAGAACAGCCATATATGAAGACCCTTGGGATAAACGTTTAAGCAAATATGCAAGATAAAAGTTCTTTGTATATAGTATCTGTTTTTCTAACTAGAATTTAAAAATGTAAATAAAATCTTGAAGAGAATACATGTTTTACTCTGTGATTATGTAGTTATTTTAGTTGATTTTATTTCTTCTATATATTACCTTTAACTTTTTATAATGAAAATTAAAGCTGAAGTTTTTTTAACAAGACTAGTATTTTTACATTTTCAAACATGAAGCACGCTTACAAATATATGCTTTTGAAAACAATAATAAAGAGGACAAGATGGAGAACAGCATAGGCCGTTAACTCTCAAACACTGCTAGAGAAGATTTAAAAGAGAAGAGTAGTAGGTTTATTAAAATCAAACTACAGAAGAATTTACACATTAATTATGAGAACTGGTTGTAGAACTTCCCAGGAGACAAGAAGGAAATTAAAAAGTAGAAAATATTAAAGTTAAATAATGTAGAGAAGAGAGAAAAACATGCCTAAATTCAAATAATAAGAATTTCAGGAGAGAGAAAAAACCCAATGAAAAATGGTTGAGAATATTTTTAAAATTAGACAAATGTTCCAGAGCTAAAAAAACCAAAAAGGTAACAGCAGCCTACTTAAAAGAACCAGTTCCTTGGAGGAATGCCTGATTCTAGGCCTGAAACTGAGCTTGGAATCCATAGCAAACTACTAATCAGAAACCATTAAGATTGGGTCATGTTTCAGGTTCCAACTTGAAGATGCTACCACTGGCTGGCTAAGGATATGAAACTTGAGTATTAACAAGAATAACTTCAGTAGGTTGATATGTATCAATTATATCTAAATCCATGAATTTGTAAGACGACTACTACTACTACTACTACAACCAAAATTTGTTACTGTTGGAGGATTCTAGGAAGCCAACTCACTTTAACAACTGATTCTGCCTTTTCTATATAAACTGTGCTATTAGGTAATCAAATAATAGATGAGTTTGTTCTTATTAGAATAATATTCCAGCTAATGAGTGAAGAAGGAATGTTGGAGTTAAAATACTAACATTTGCAATCCCTGATAAGCTATTGGGATCTAGGCATCAAGGCTCAGTGGCTGACAGATAACTAAAAAGAATACAACCAGGCATTATGTGCCTCCTGATAGAAAAATACAACACTATCCAAGAAATAGTCTTGCCAACCCCATGCCTTAAAAAAGAAAAAAAAAAAACAAAAACCCAAAAGCAAATACAAAACCTGAATCTGATCAAGACTCTAGATTTAACTACCAGTTTACAAGAAATAAAGTGTGGTGAAACCTTTCAAATGATACCTGGAATATAGTCAGCAAAATCCACCCACATGAAGATTTTTATGACAAACTGCTTAATGTTTTCAATAAATTAAATGTAAGAAATAAAAAAGAACCAGGTGGAACCTAGGGAATCAGGGTTTCTCAACCTTGGCACTAGTAACATTTTTGATTAGATACTTCTTTGTTGTGATGGGGACCGTCCTGTAGGTAAGGCCCTGTAAGTAGAAGCTTACCTGGCCTCTACTCATTAGATTCCAGTAGAACCACTCTAGTTGTGACAAAATCAAATATGTCTTCAGAAATTGTCCGTTGTCCCTGAGAGGGAAAATCACCTTGATTGAGAACCACTAATATTGAGAAATTTAAGAAACAGATCAACCAATCACTGTTATGTGATGCTAACCTGGATCCTGATTCAAAGAAACCCTTGAAGATACGTTTAACTGGTGATTGGAAATTTGACTATTAACTAGATATTCAGTATTAAATATTTATTTTTTAGGTGTGATAACAGTATTGTGGTTATGTTTTTTAGAAGCACTTGATCTTTCAGTACATACTGAAATATTTGCAGATGAATTATGATACTGGGCATTTATTTCAAAATAAGGTGGAGTGAGGATAGTAGACTCTGGCTTGGGCAGGTGGTTAGCATTAAGTATTCATGAGAGTTCATCATTCTATTTTTGTATGTTTCAAAAGCTTTCTTAATTAAATGTTTACAGAAATGAGGAGTGGTGTGCTTAGAGAACCAAATTGAATAGATGAGAAAAAAACACTAGAAATATATACTTTTTAGTATTACTTTTTTGTCTTTTTGATTAAGACAAATTATTTTTGGAGGCAATAAGAACTTTTTTTGTCTTATTAAGTTACAAAAATACCTTTGCAACATTTCAGGGGGCTTTTTTCCCCATTTAGGGAGGCAGTATATCACAGTGATTAGGGAATGAATTCTGTAATCTAAATGCCTGAGTTCAAACTCTCCCCCTTTGCCATTTACATTGTGACCTTGGAAAATTACTGAACCTCTCTGTGCCTCAGTTTCTTCATCCATAAAAAGCTACTAAAGTAGTAACTGTCTCATTAGTGGGCATCTACATTAAGTGAATAAGAATCAAGTGCCCAGAATACTGCTTGGTACAGAGTAAGTGCTATGTAAGTGCTAGCTGTTACTGTTATTCTGGTGTATTATGATCGTTGTACAAAGTAGTGATAAAAAATAAGGAGGAGAAATAATCATCCGAGGCAAAACATTCTTGATGGATGTCTTAGTCAGATTGGGCTGCTATAATAAGAATACCATAGACTTTGATCTGTGTCTCTTATAAGGGCACTAGTCCCATTCCTGAAGGCTCTGCGCTCAGGACCTAATTATGTCCCAAACTCCCCACCTCCTGATCCCATCACGTTGGGGGTTAAGATTCCAGAGTGTGAATTTTCAGGGGACACACTAATTTCAAACAATGGCTGAATCTCAAAGTTTGAAGGCCTTATACTATTTATTTTAGTTGCTCAAAAAACCAAGTCACTGCCAGTGTGTGCTACCTATGTATAAAGTGTGAAATTTGGCATGTTTGAATATGGAAGCCAGCATGATTGAGAGATTTATCTTCGTTTACTTTCTTAGTCTTGATGCTTGTTTAACGTATGATTTTGAGGGGAATAGGGATTTAGCTTTTTGCTTTCTTTGATTCTTCAATCAGATTGAGTAGTTTGTTGTCCTAAGTGTGTGACCTTTAAAGAGGCATACATAAAGCCTAGGTATTTTTTTAGCGTAGGTGATAATCTTTTTGAGATGGAGTCTCGCTCTGTCGCCCAGGCTGGAGTGCAGTGGCGCGATCTCGGCTCACTGCAAGCTCCACCTCCCAGGTTCACACCGTTCTCCTGCCTCAGCCTCCCAAGTAGCTGGGACTACAGGCGCCCGCCACCACGCCCGGCTAATTTTTTGTATTTTTAGTAGAGACGGGGTTTCACCGTGTTAGCCAGGGTGCTCTCAATCCCCTGACCTCGTGATCCGCCCGCCTCGGCCTCCCAAAGTGTTGGGATTACAGGCGTGAGCCAGCGCGCCCAGCGCGGTGATAATCTTGACAGTGTAGGTGATAATCTTTACAGTGGCTCTAGAATTTTCATAAGCCAGTAAATAATAAGGAAAAACAAAAGAAATCTCTTCCTGTATTACAATGGTCCCCAACCTTTTTGGCACCAAGGACTGGTTCGTGAAAGACAATTTTTCTTCCACAAAAATTGGTGGTGGCAGTGGGAGTTGGCATTAGATTTTCATAAGGAGCACACAACCTAGATTTCTCACATGCACATTTCACAATCGGGTTCATGTACCTGAGAGAATCTAATGCTGCTGCTGATCTAACAGGAGGCAGAGCTCCGGCAGTAACACTCACTGGCGTGCTGCTTCCCTCCTGCTGTGTGAGCCCATTCCTAACAGGCCACTGCCAGTAGCGGTCCCTGTCCTGGGGGTTGGGGACACCTGCTGTATTAGTTTTCAGTTGCTGCTCTAACGAATTACAGCTATGAGTCACTGAGAAATGGGTCATTAAGCTATTTTGTCTTATGAACGTCCTAAGATGATATAGCCTACTATGAACCTAGGCTATATAGGATACCCTGTTGCTTCTGTACTTCAAACCTGTACAGCGTGTTTCTGTGCTGAATACTCTAGACAGTTGTATTTGTGTATCTAAATGTAGAAAAAGTACTATAAAAATATGGCATAAAAGATAAATGTTACCCTTATAGGGCACTTACCATGAATGGAGCTTGCAGGACTGGAAGTGGCCCTGGATGAGTCAGTGAGTGAGTGCTGAGTAAATGTGAAGACCTAGGACATTACTGTACACTCCCGTAGACTTTATAAATACTGTAGACTTAGGCCACACTAAATTCATAAACAGAATTTTTATTTCTTCAGTAATAAACCTCATCTAACTGTAACATTTTCACTTTATGTCCTTTTCTTGTTGTTGTTGTTAACTTTTGGACTCTTTTGTAATACTTAAAATTCAACCATACTGTTTGGCTGTATAAAAATATTTTATTTCCTTATTCTGTAAGCTTTTTTCTATTTTTTTAAACTTTTAAAACTTTTTTGTTAAAAAGTAAGACACAAACAGCACATCAGCCTTGGGCTACACAAGATGAGGATCATTATCACTGTCTTGCACCACCACATCGTGTCCCACAGTAACACACACGGAGCTGTCCTCTCCTGTAAGAACATTGCTTTCTTCTGGAATGCTTCCTGAGGGACCTGCCTGAGACTGTTTCACAGTTAACCTTTTTTTTTATAGAAGTGGTAAGGGTACACTCTAAGGTGATGGATAAAAGTATAGTAAATACATAAGCCAGTGGCTTAGTTGTTTATTATCATCACCAAGTGTTTTGTACTACACAAAATCGTGTTATACTTTATTTTTTATTTCAATAGGTTTTGGGGAACAAGTAGTGTTTGGTTACATAGATAATTTCTTTTTTTTTTCTTTCATTGAGATAGAGTCTCCCACTGTCACCCAGGCCGGAGTGGCATGATATCGGCCCACTGCAGTCTCTGCCTCCCGGGTTCAAGCAATTCTCGTGCCTCAGCCTCTCAAGTAGCTGGGATTACAGGATGTATTAGTCCTTTCTCATACTCCTATAAAGAACTGCCCAAGACTGGGTAATTTTTAAAGGAAAGAGGTTTAATTGACTCACAGTTCTGTGGAGCTGGAGGTGCCTGAGGAAACTTACAATCATGGCAGAAGGGGAAGCAAACATGTCCTTCTTCACATGGTGGCGAAGTGCCAAGGCGAAGTGCCAAGCAGGGGGAAAAGCCCCTCATAAAACCATCAGATCTTGTGAGAACTTCACTCTCATGAGAACAGCATGAGGGTAACTGCCCCCATGATTCAACTACCTCCCACTGGGTCCCTCCCATGACATATGGGGATTACGGCAACTACAATTCAAGGTGACATTTGGATGGGGAGACAAAGCCAAACCATATTACAAGAGAGAATTTATTTAGTGGTGATTTCTGAGATTTTGGTGCACCTATCTCCTGAACAGTGTACATTGTACCCACTGTGTAGTCTTTTATCCCTCTCCTCCTCCCACCCTTCCCCCAAGTCCTCA
Organism: Nomascus leucogenys; assembly: GCF_006542625.1. Classification (NCBI taxonomy): domain Eukaryota; kingdom Metazoa; phylum Chordata; class Mammalia; order Primates; family Hylobatidae; genus Nomascus; species Nomascus leucogenys. The sequence goes on from NC_044389.1 coordinate 36,504,389, forward strand.
AAGTCCATCATATCATTCTTAGGCCTTTGCATCCTCATAGCTTAGCTCCCACTTGCAAGTGAGAACATACGATGTTTGGTTTTCCATTCCTGGGTTACTTTATTAGAATGATGGTCTCCAACTCCATGGAGGTTGCTGCAAATGCCATCCATTATTTCATTCCTTTTTATGATTGAGTACTATTCCATGGTACATGTATACCACATTATCTACTTGTTGATTAATGGACATTTGGGTTGGTTTCATATTTTTGCAGTTGCACGTTATGCTGCTATAAATGTACGTGTGCAAGTCTCTTTTTCATATAATGACTCACTTTTCTTCTGAGTAGGTACCCAGTAGTGGGATTGCTGGATCAAATGGTAGATCTACTTTTAGCTCTACTAAGGTTTTCCATAGCGTTTGTACTAGTTTACATTCCCACCAGTAGTGTCAAATTGTTCCCTTTTCACTGCATCCAGGCCAACATCTACTATTTTTTGATTATGGCCATTCTTGCAGGAATGAGGTGGTATCTCATTGTGGTTTCGATTTGCATTTTCCTGATCATTAGTTATCATTCAGCATTTTTTTTGTATGCTGCTTAGCCATTTGTGTATCTTCTTTTGAGAATTGTCTATTCATGTCCTTAGCCCACTTTTTGATGAGATTGTTTGGTTTTATCTTGCTGATTTGTTTCAGTTCCATGTAGATTCTGGATATTATTCCATTGTTGGATGGACAGTTTGTGAATATTTTCTTTCACTCTGTGGGTTGTCTGTTTACTCTACCGTTGCCTGTTTACTCTGCCAATTATTTCTTTGGCTGTGCAGAAGCTTTTTAGTTTAATTAGGTCCCACCTATTTTGTTTTTGTTGTGTTTGCTTTTGGATTCTTGGTCATGAAGTCTTTGCCTAAGCCAATGTCTGGAAGGCTTTTTCTGATGTTATCTTCTAGAATTTTCATGGCTTCAGGTCTTAGTTTCAAGTCTTTGATCCATCTTGAGTTGATTTTGGTATAAGGCGGCAGATGAGGATCCAGTTTTATTTTTCTACTTGTGCCTTACTGATTATCCCAGCACCATTTGTTGAACAGGATGTCCCTTCCCTACTTAGTGTTTTTGTTTGCTTTGTTGAAGATCAGTTGGCTGTAAGTATTTGGCTTTACTTCTGGGCTCTCTATTCAGTTCCATGGTCTATGTGCCTATTTTCATTTCAGTATTGTGCTGTTTTGGTAACTATATCTTTATAGTATAGTTTGAAGTCAGGTAATGTGATGCCTCCAGATTTGTTCTTTTTGCTTAGTCTTCCCTTTGGCTATGCAGGCTCTTTTTTGGTTCCATAATGAATTTTAGGATTGCTTTTTCTACTTCTGTGAAGAATGATGATGGTATTTTGATGGGAATTGCATTGAATTTGTAGATTGCTTTTGGCAGTATGTCATTTTCACAATACTGGTTCTACCCATCCATGAGCATGGGATGTGTTCTCATTTGTTTATGTCGTCTATGATTTCTCACCTCTTTGGTTATGTGTATTCCAAATTATTATTATTATTTGCGGCTATCATAAAAGGAGTTGAGTTCTTGATTTGTTTCTCAGCTTGGTCGCTGCTGGTGTATAGCAGAGCTATTGATTTGTGTACGTTGATTTTGTATCCTGAAAGTTTACTGAATTCACTTATCAGATCTAGGAACTTTTTGGATGAGTCTAGGGTTTTCTAGGTATATGATCATATAATTGGCAAACAGCAACAGTTTGACTTCCTCTTTTCTAATTTGGGTACCCTTTATTTCTTTCTTTTGTCCGATTGCTCTGGCCAGGACTTCCAATACTATGTTGAATAGAAGTGGTGAAAGTGGGCATCCTTGTCCTGTTTCAGTTCTCAGGAGAAACTTTTCAACTTTTTCTTGTTCAGTATGATGCTGGCTGTAGGTTGGTCATAAATGGCTTTTATTACCTTGAGTTATGCTCCTTCTATGCCGATTTTGCTGAGGGTTTTAATCATAAAGCGATGCCGGATTTTGGCAAATGCTTTTTCTGCATCTATTGAGCTGATCATGTGATTTTTGGTTTTAATTCTGTTTATGTGGTGTATCACATTTATTGACTTGCGTATTGACTTCTCTCTGTCTTTTGGAATCATTTCAGTTGGATTGGTACCAATTCTTCTTTGAATGTCTGATAGAATTCAGCTGTGAATCCATCTGGTCCTGGACTTTTTTGTTGTTGTTGACAATTCTTTTATTACCCTTTCAATCTTGCTGCTTATTATTGGTCTATTTAGAGTTTCTATTTCTTCTTGGTTTAATCTAAGAAGGTTGTGTATTTCCAGGAATTTATCTCTCTCTTCTGATAGATAAATTGAATGTCTGGTAGAATTCAGCTATGAATCCATCTGGTCCTGGAATTTTTTTTTCTTTTTCTTTTCTTTCTTTTTGAGATGGGGTTTTGCTCTTGTTGCCCAGGCTGGAGTGCAATGGCGCGATTTCAGCTCACTGTAACCTCCACCTCCAAGGTTCAAGTGATTCTCCTGCCTCAGCCTCCCAAGTAGCTGGAAATACAGGCATGCACCACCAAGCCTGGCTAATTTTGTATTTTTAGTAGAGACGGGGTTTTGCCATGTTGGCCAGGCTGGTTTTGAACCCCTGACCTCAGGCAATCTACCTGCCTCAGCCTCCCAAAGTGTTGGGGATTACAGGCGTCAGCCACTATACCCGGCCTGGACTTTTTGTTGTTGACAATTCTTTTATTACCATTTCAATCTCATTGCTTGTTATTGGTCTTTTCAGAGTTTCTATTTCTTCCTGGTTTAATCTAGGGAGTTGTATATTTCCAGGAATTTATCTGTCTCATCTAGGTCTGGTTTGTATACATAAAGGTGTTCATATGAGCCTTGAATGATCTTTTGTCTTTCTGTGGTATCGGTTGTAATATCTCCCATTTTGTTTCTAATTGAGTTTATTTGGATCTTCTGTCTTCTTTGTTAACCTCACTAATGGTCTGTCAATTTTGATTATATTTTCATTTAGTTCTACCAAATGGCCTGATCTTCATCTGCTGGGTCTAGGTTTTGTTTGTTTTTATTTCTCTAGCTCCTTGAGGTGTGACCTTAGATTGTGTATTTGTGTTCTTTCAGACTTTTTGATGGAGGCATTTAATGCTGTTAACTTTCCCTCTTAGCACTGCTTTTGCTGTATCTTAGAGGTTTTGATAGGTTGTGTCACTATTATTGTTCAGTTCAAAGAATTTTTCAATTTTCATCTTTATTTCATTGTTGACCCAACAATCATTCAGGAGCAGATTATTTAATTTCCATCTATTTGCTTGGTTTTGAGGGTTCATTTTGGAGTTGACTTCCAATTTTATTCGACTGTGGTCTGAGAGAATACTTGATATAATTTTGGTTTTCTTAAATTTATTGAGACGATTTGTGGCCTCTCATACAGTCTATCTTAGAGAATGTTCCTTGAGCTGATGAATAGAATGTATATTCTGCAGTTTTGGGGTAGAATGTTCTGTAAATATCTATTAAATCCTGTTTCTTTGTTGACTTTCTGTCTTGATGACCTGTTTACTAATGTCAGTGGGGTATTGAAGACCCTCACTATAAGTGCGTTGCCGTCTATCTCATTTCTTAGGCCTAGTAGTACTTGTCTTATAAATTTGGGATCTCTGGTGTTAGGTGCATATATATTTAGGATTGTGATATTTTCCTGTTGAACTAGTCCATTTCTTATTATATAATGGCCTTCTTTGTCTTTTTAACTGTTGTTGCTTTAAAGTCTGTTTTGTCTGATATAAGAATAGCTACTCCTGCTCTCTTTTGATATCCATTTGCATGGAATATCTTTTACTACTTCTTTACCTTAAGCTTATGTGAATCCTTATGTGTTAAGTGAGTCTTTTGAGGACAGCAGATACTTTGTTGGTGAATGCCTATGCATTCTGCCATTCTGTATCTTTTAAGTGGAGCATTGAAGTCATTTATATTCAATGTTAGTATTGAGATGTGAAGTACTGTTCTGTTCATTGGGCTAGTTGTTGCCTGAATACTTTGGGTGCGTGTGTGTGTGTGTGTGTGTGTGTGTGTGTGTGTGTGTTTGTTTTATAGACCCTGGGAGATTTATCCTTTAAGGAGGTTCTATTTTGGTATATTTTGAGTTTTTGTTTCAAAATTTAGAACTCCTTTTAGCAGTTGTAGTGCTGGCTTGTTAGTGGGGATTTCTCTCGCCATTTGTTTGTCTGAAAAAGACTTTTTCTTTCTTTCATTTATGAAGCTTAGTTTTGCTGGATACTAAAATTCTTGGCTGATAATTGTTTTATTTAAGGAGGATAAAGATAGGACCTCAGTCCCATCTAGCTTGTAGGGTTTCTGCTGAGAAATCTGCTGTTAATCTGATAGGTTTTTTTTTTAAATAGGTTGCCTGATGCTTTTGCCTCACGGCTCTTAAGATTCTTTGCTTTGTCTTGACTTTAGATAACCTAATGACTGCGTGGCTAGGTGATGATCTTTTTGCGATGAATTTTGCAGGTGCTCTTTGAACTTCTTGTATTTGGATGTCTAGATTGCTAGCAAGGCCAGGGAAGTTATCCTTGATTATTTCCTCAAATTTTTCCAAACTTTTAGATGTCTATTCTTCCTCAGGAACACCAATTATTCTTATGTTTGGTCATTTAACATAATCCCAAACTTCTTCGAGGCTTTGTTCATTGTTTTTAAAATTTATTTTCTCTTTGTCTTTGATTGGGTTAATTTGAAAGCCTTGTTTTTGAGCTCTGAAGTTCTTCTACTCGTTCAATTCTATTGTTAAAACTTTCTAACATATTTTGCATTTCTTTAAGTGTGCCTTTCATTTCCGGAAGTTGTGATTGTTTTTTATTTATGCTATCTATCTTGAGATTTTTTCATCCAAATCCTGTATTTTTAAAAAAAATTCTTTAAGTTGGTTTTCACCTTTCTCTGGTGCCTCCTTGAGTAATGTAATAATCAACCTTCTGAATTATTTTTCTGGCAATTCAGAGATTTGTTTGGATCCATTGCTGGGGAGCTAGTATGATCTTTTGGGGGTGTTAAAGAACCTTGCTTTGTCACATTACCAGAATTGTTTTTCTGGTTTCTTCTCATTTGGGTAGACTGTGTCAGAGAAGATATCTAGAGGTCAAGCACTGCAGTTCAGATTCATTTGTTCCATGGAGTGATCCCTGGATGTGGTGCTCTCCTCCTTTCCCTAGGGATTGTGCTTCCTGAGAGGCAGTCTGTAGTGATTACTATTGCTCTTCTGTGTCTAGCTACCCAGTAGAGCTATGGGGCTCCAGGCTGGTACTGGGAAGTGCCTGCAAAGAGTCTTGTGATATGATCTGTCTTCAGGTCTCTCAACCATGGATCTCAGCACCTGCTCCAATGGAGGTAGCAGGGGAGTGAAGCAGACTCTGTGATGGTCTTTGGTTGTAGTTTTGTTTAGTGTGCTGGTTTTCTTTAATATTGGTTGTGCTAGCAGGTGGCTGGCCACCAGCCAGGAGATGGTACTTTCAAGAGAGCATCTGCCGATACAAGGTTGTCACAGGTTGCCTGGATAAGTATTCAGGTTTCTCAGGTGATGGGTGGGGCCTTATAGCTCCTGTCTTAGGCTACAGGGCAGTTAGAGAAAGACCATCAGGTGGAGGTAGGATTGATTAGGTGTGTCTGAGCTCAGACTCTCCTTGGGCTGAGCTTCTTGTGACTACTGTAGGGGATGAGAATATGGTTCCCAGGCCACTGGAGTCATGTTCCCAAGGGGATTATGGCTGTCTCCACTGCATCATACTGGTCACCAAGGAAGTGGGGGAAGCCAGCAGACTGGCCTCACCCAGCTCCCATGCAGCCAGGCTAGGCCAGTCTCACTCCTACTGTGCCCCACCAAACCAAGTTTGTATCCAGGCAGCCTGTGAGCTGGACCGACATTTTGCGCCAGGCTGCAAGCCTCCCTGCTGAGAAAGCAAGCTGGGCTTTCAGGCTCTGCCCCTTGCTGCCTACCCTGGCTTGTATCTGAACTTCCTATTCGCCCTTCCCCCAATTCTGCCCAGGAAAATTCACACTTGGTCAAAATTATTTAAAGTTCAGCTGGAAGTTTCCTTCTTTCTGTGATCCTTCCCCAGTTCCACTGGCAGCCATCCCCAAGGAACCCTATGAGATAAAGTCAGAAATGGCTTCCTTGGAAACCAGGAGTAAGGGCTCTTCCCACTTCTGCTTCTACTATTATATTTCCCTTGGCTCTCTCAATTCGTTTCAGCTCTAGGTAAGGTTAAATCCTTCTCTCATGGCCTGGATTTTCAGGTTCCCCAGTAAGGGTGTGTTTGGAGGCAGACTTTCCCCCCTTTCACACTTTGGGCACTCACGGTTGTTCAGCTGTCTCATGGAGTTTGCAGCAGCAAGCCATTTCTTTCAAAGAGTCTGTGAATTCTTTCAGTTTTCTTGGTATGTTCCTGCAGTAGTTCTTCTGGCAAAAAAGTTCATGATGTGAGTTTCCACATGCTGTTCTGTCCATCTGAGTGGGAGCTGCAAGTTAGTCCTACTTTCTATCCTCCACTTTTTCCTGTATGTGCTATACTTTTATGTGACTGGCAGTTCAGTAGGTTTATTTACATCAGCATCACCACAAACGTGAGTAATGCTTTTCACTGGGACATCATGATGGCTGTGAGGTCACTAGGCAATACGATTTTTTTAGTGCCATTGTAACCTTATGGGACCACTATCATGCAGGCAGTTCGCTGTTGACTGAAACATCGTTAGGCAGTGCATGACTGTATCACAAATTTAATGGCTTAAAACAATAGTCTTGGGCTGGGCGCAGTGGCTCACGCCTGTAATCCCAGCACTTTGGGAGGCCGAGGTGGGCGGATCACAAGGTCAGGAGATCGAGACCGTGGTGAAACCCCGTCTCTACCAAAAAGACAAAAAAATTAGCCAGGCGCAGTGGCGGGCACCTGTAGTCCCAGCTACTCAGGAGGCTGAGGCTGGAGAATGGCATGAACCCTGGAGGCGGAGCTTGCAGTGAGCCGAGATTGTGCCACTGCACTCCAGCCTGGGTGACAGAGCGAGACTCCGTCTCAAAAAAAAAAAAAAAGAAACAATACTCTTTTATTATCTGTCTCACAGTTACGTAGAGAGAACCATGAGCTCGACTAGGTATTCTGTTTAGAGTATTACAAGACTGGAATCAAGATGTTGACAGGTTTGTATTTCTTTCTGGAGGCTGTGAGGACGAATCTGCTTCCAGTCTTATTCAGATTGTTGGCAGAATTCAGTTTCAAGTGGTTGTGGGACTGAGGTTCCCATTTCCTCACTGGCTGTTGGCCAGGGTGTCATTCTTAGTTTCTAGAAATAACTCATGTTTCTTGGCATATGGCCCCACATCTTTAGTGCCAGCAACGGTGCAAGTCCTTTTCATGCTTCGAATTTCTGTGACTGTTCCTTCTGCTTCATTTCTCCTCTGCTTCCAGCAGGAGAAAGTACTCTATTTTTAAGGGCTTAATGTGATTAGATTGGGCCTACCTACATTATCAAAGATAATCTCCCCATCTCAAGGTCCCTTTTGCCATGAAATTTAATGTATTTACAAATTCTGGAGATTAAAGCCAGCACATTTGTGGGGAGTTGTTATTCTTCCCACTACATTTTAAGGTTCCTTTGGAGTATTATCATGGTTCAATTTTGAATGAGATTTTTATTTTTATTTTTACAGGTTTTTTATGTTAACTTTGGTGACCTTTTGTGTACTTTACACGAAACACCGTATGTAATAAGTACTGGGGATTCGTTCTATGTTCCTTCAGGTAAGACAATTTATTTCACTTAGACAACACGTATATAGTTGTTTTGGGGCACTATGGAAATGGAAGCCACAGTGGTCAAAATGAAGTGTGATATGACTGGTGGATGTCAGAACAGTTTTTCATTTCATTTAATCATTAGGTAAGTGTATTAGCATTTTGTGGTGGTTTTTTTTGTTTTTGAGACAGAGTCTTGCTCTGTCACCCAGGCTGGAATGCAGTGGTGTGATCTCAGCTCACTGTAGCCTCCACCTCCCGGGTTCAAGCGATTCTTGTGCTGCAGACTCTCGAGTAGCTGGGACTACAGGCACAAACCACCACATCCGGCTACTTTTTGTATTTTTAGTAGAGACGGGATTTTGCTATGTTGGCCAAGCTGGTCTCGAACTTCTGACCTCAAGTGATCTGCCCACCACGGCGTCCAAAGTGCTACTATTACAGGTGTGAGCCACCGTGCCCAACCAATTAGTGTTTTGATACATGAGAACAAGAGTTGTTTACTACTGAATATGAAAATATTGGCTGGGCATGGTGTCTCATGCCTGTAATACCAGCACTTTAGGAGGCCAAAGTGGGCAAATCACAAGGACAGGAGATCGAGACCATCCTGGCTAATATGGTGAAACCCCATCTCTACTAAAAATACAAAAAAATTAGCTGGGCGTGGTGGTGGGCACCTATGGCCCCAGCTACTCTGGAGGCTGAGGCAGGAGAATGGTGTGAACCTGGGAGGCGGAGCTTGCAGTGAGCAGAGACTGCACCACTGCACTCCAGCCTGGGGGACAGAGTGAGAATCGGTTTCAAAAAAAATATATTTACTTAGTCAGCAGATATGTTGTATTACAGAGTAGAACAAAAATTATTTACCCCATGTTATCTCTAAGAAATTATGTTTTTAGAACATTATTTTAAACTGTTTCAAGAATGGTATGCTTCATCAGCTATTGAACAGCAGAAGTTACTGTAAATAGGCATTTTAATCCACTTGTCATTCATTCACTCATTCAAAAAGTATGATTAAGAGACCACTATGGGCCAGGTGCAGTGGCTCACACTTGTAATCCCAACATTTTGAGAGGCTGAGGAGGGCTTGAGGTGAGGAGTTCGGGACCAGCCTGGGCAACCTAGGGAGACCCTGTGTCTACAAAAAATGCAAAAGTTACCCAGGCATGGTGATGCACACCTATAGTCCTAGCTCTCGGGAGGCTGGGACAGGAGGATTGCGTGAGCCCAGGAGTTCAAAGTTGCAGTGAGCTATGATTGTACTACTGCACTCCAGCCTGGGTGACAGAGCAAGACTCTGTCTCAAAAACAAAAGCAAAACAAAGTGTCTACTATGTGCATGTATTGCTGCAAGATTTGGGATATATAAATGAACAAAACAGGCAAAAATCCCTGCTCTTACAGAGCTTACATTCTGTTGGAAGGAGACAATAATAATAGCCATACTTGCATAGTCCTTAGTATGTCAGCACTGTTGTGAATACTTTCTCAATTTCTAATATATAGAAAGTCACAGTGATAGTACTCAATTCTAATAAGCCTGTCACATGTGATACTTGCGGTCCATCTGTATTTCACTTTTGCTGTTATTTGTTACCTCATTTATTTAAGAGTAGCATTTGCCTTTTTAAAATTTTGAAGTTTTATTTTACTTAACATTGTACCTTTTATACTCATCTATATATGGGTATGTCTGGTTAGAGGAATCCACAGCAGTTCTGTAGACCTAATAAAGATTGGTTTCAGAAAGAGATTTTCTTTTCTTACACTCTCGACTGATTCATCTCCGTATTTATTTTCATAACGATGTGAAATTTATATTTCTATTCTCTCAAGCCTCATCTGGATCACGTGTCATGGTTAGCTCTTGATGTAGTTCACGGAATTAAATAAGTTACTTTAGGTTAGGTGAATTGTTTTTATCTTGTGTCCTATACTATAACTGTCAGGTGATGACTGCATACTTAATCAAAAGGAATGATTCCTATGGAAATAATTTTTATTTTCTTATCACTTTACTTTTAGGTAACTATTATAACATCAAAAATCTCCGGAATGAGGAAAGTGTTCTTCTTTTTACTCAGATAAAAAGATGAAAGATCAGCCAACCTTAAATATATGTATGTATATATGTATATGTGAGAAACAGTTTGTATAGTTGGGATATTTGTCTTTGTAATTACTTGTGATGTTTTAAAATAAAAATTTTATTCATTTTTGTGTATACTTGTATTTGATAAACATTTCTAACTCCCACGTTTTTTCTGATTTTTCAGTGACTGTACATAATAGCTTGTAGCGATGCCCATATTTATGATATTATTTTTATAATTTGACAAGAATACAAAAATGAAATATAGAACATTTCTGTGTCAAAAGAGACCTGATTAATATGTCTATTCATTAAAAAACATCTTTTCCAAATACTAATTTTAAATCATTTATTATTAAATAATCCAATGGGAGAGAACTGTGGTAAAAGGCACATTTGTATTAATTTCCTAGAACTGCTGTAACAAAATACCACAAAATGAGTGACTTAAAGCAACAGAAATTTATTATCTCAGTTCTAGAGGCTAGAAGTCTGAAATCAAGGTGTTGTCAGGGCCGTGATGTCTTTGAAAACCTGTAAGGGAGAGAATTCTTCCTTATTCCTAACTTCTGGTGGTTTACTGGCAATTTCTGGCATTCCTTGGCTTGCACCGGTAGCATTTCAGTCTACTTGCATTATCACATGGTATTCTCACCTTGTGTGTCTGTGTTCGCATGACATCTATTTAGTATATTACATGTAAATGTTTTTCCATCGTGCTTTTTGGTTCATATTTTCTGTTGGAGGCAGTGTCCTTCGCCATTGCCTTCTGTATGTGGCCTCAACTTCACCTTTTTAGTATCAATCAATAAATCTAAGCTAAAAATTCTAGTCAAGGTTTTTGGTATGGTTAGCATATAATTCTCATTAACTCTGAAGAAATTGATGTTTCATGGTAAATTATTTTTAGGCCAACTCCCTTTTCAGGTCTTAACTATTAAATACACACATTCAAAGCAACTCTGGTGTAGGACTTAGGAAGAATGAAGTGTGATGGCTCTTTTTTTATACTTTATAATTTTCTATTGTGATTTTTATTGACTCATTTTAAATTTTTTTACCTTTATTTCTTTGAATATATTTGTTATGAAGTCTTATTGAAGGCTTGACTAATCAAGTATCTGGGCCCATACAGTTGTAGTTTTCACTGAATGCTTTTTTTCCTTTAGTATATTTCGCTTTCCTATGTTTTTACATGTCTAATAATTTTTGGTTGACAGCTGGACATTTTAGGTAGCATATTGTAGCAACTCAATTTTGTTTTATATCTAAGGGATTTGTATTGTTTTAAGTTTAGCATTTTGACTGGACTCAAACTGTGGAATCTATCTTATATGTGATGTGAAGTTATTGCTGTCTGTGCTCAGTTTTTAAGTTCTTTATTTCAATATTTATTCTCGCTTGCTAGGGGTAGTTCCTGTGTCTGCATAGCTTAGCAGTCAGCCAATCATTTGGACAAAGGTTAAGATCAAACACTTGAGTCTATAAGCCTTCCACCCACTGTTGGTTGTTCTGTGTGGGATGCGGGATGCATTCAGTGAAGGAGGCAGTTCCCAAATCCCCCTTGGTTTTTCCATTTGCCGTGCTCTCTTGAGTCTCCCCTGTGCATGCATCATTTCGGTTTGCCAAAGATGTTTGGAGAGCTCGTGTTACCCTTCTCTGCCCTTCTGTTTCCAGGACCTTGTTAACTTTCTGGCTGCTCTGTTGCTCTTCAAGAACTAGGACTGTAACCTTTGGTTAGCAACTGCAGATACTTCTTGTCCATTCCTGAGTGATTTTTTTACTTTTGACTTACAGAGTTGTAGGTTTATACCTCTGCTGTAAATCAAGGCTCCTCTTACAGCAAAGTTGCTAGTTTTTCAGTTAGCTACAGCCAGACAAAACTAGTTTTTACCAATCAACCTAGGGGTGGGTGAGACCTCACTCAAGAAGGCCACAGATTCCAACAGTTCTTTTCCAAAGCTTTAGCAATATTTTTTCTTTATTTTCTTTTTTCTTTTTTGGGGGCAGAGTTTCACTCTTGTTGCCTGGGCTGGAGTGTGATGGTGTGATCTCGGCTCACTGCAACCTCCACCTCCCGGGTTCAAGCAATTCTCCTGCGTCAGCCTCCTGAGTAGCTGGGATTCCAGGTGCTCACCATCACGCCTGGCTAATTTTTGTATTTTTAGTAGAGACAGATTTTCACCATGTTGGCCAGGCCTGTCTCGAATTCCTGACCTCAGCCTCCCAAAGTGTTGGGATTACAGCTGTGAGCCACTGTGCCCAGCTTAAGTGTAGCCTTTCTATGTCTAAACTGAAAGCCCATATGGTTCAGCAAAGGCTCTCCATTCTGCTTGGTCAGAGCCACGTGTGATTTTTGCCACCTCTGTACTCTGTTCAGCTCATAGGCTACTGTCATGTCTCAGAATTTTGCTCTGCACATTTGCAGCCTACTGTTCAGCCAACTGTTCAGCCAACTTCTAGGGCTATAATGGCTGATACAGTAGTCACAAGTTGTAGCTATTTAAAATTAATTTAAAATATTGTTTCTTACTTGCATTTGCCACATTTCAAGTGCTTAGTAGCACATGGTACTGGTGGCTACCACATTAGATGTCACAGATACAAGTTGCAGAAAGTTCTGTTCTTGGGCACCTCATGCAGATTTCTGGAGCTCTTTTTCAGTGGAGTTTCCACTTCTGTACCCTGCATCACAATTCAGTCTTCTTAACAGTCCTAAATTGTGGTCTTTCTCTGCCCATTAAGACCACTGTTCTTTTTGAGCTTAACTCTCTGTGTCCAGTTTTGGAGAGTGCCCCCAGGCATAAAATTGGGTGACTATGGAGTTAATCTCACGTCTTTAAAGAATCACAGTCCTGCCTACTTTGTCCGGCAGCCCTCATGCTCATGAAGAGTCTTAAAGAAAGAGACTTCTACCCGGGCGCTGTGGCTCACGCCTGTAATCCCAACACTTTGGGAGGCCAAGTCGGGTGGATCATGAGGTCAGGAGTTCGAGACCAGCCTGGCTAACATGGTGAAACCCTGTCTCTACTAAAATACAAAAGTTAGCCGGGCATGATGGCGGGTGCCTGTAATCCCAGCTACTCAGAGGCTGAGGCGGGAGAATTGCTTGAACCTGGGAGATGACGGTTGCAGTGAGCCAAGATCACGCAACTACACTCCAGGCTGGGCAGCTGAGCAAGACTCTGACTCAAAAAAAGAAAACAAAAGAATCACCGTCCTTCACTTTTGTCCAATGTCTGCATAGAGTTACCTTTTTTTTCTATTTTAAAGTTTGTTTGAAGAGGACAAATTTGATACCCATTAATCCATCGTGGGCATCACCCACGAGAGTTTTTTTAATGATTTTTCTAATTTTTATTGTTGGATAGGATTCCACAGTTTGTTGTTCATTTATTTACCACATGGATGCATGTGTCTTTAATTTCTTCCAATGGTTACTTACATCTATGTAACTACAATGCAGAAAACAGGAATTTGGCAAGGATACAATGCATGTGTATAGTTCTATTTCATCATGTGTGTGAATTTATGTAACTACTGCAATCAACATAGAACTGTTTCATCATCACTATTTGTTCTTCGTCTCTGTAATATTGTCACTTATATATTATTGTAGCAGTGGAATAATATAGTGTATGACCTTTGGTTTTTCTCACTCAGCATAAAGCCTTTAAGATCATCCAAGCAGTTGTACCTGTCAATAGCTCATTTCTTTTTTATTGCTAAGTGGTATTCTCTAGGATGGATGACTGTGCCACAAATAAAGATGAAGTGAACACTTCCTACAGGTTTTTGTGTAAATTTAAGTTTTTGTTTCTCCGGAGTAATGCCCATATGGGAAGCATACATTTAATTTTTTAGGAAACTGCTTAACTGTTTTCCAGATTGGCTGTACCATTTTACATTCCCACAAATCAATTTATGAGACACAGTGGTCTCATAAACCCCTTATCTGTGGTTTCACTTTCCTTGAATGCAGTTAACCCACAGTTAACAGTGGTCCAAAAATGTTAAATGGAAAATTCCAGAAATAATCCATAAGTTTCAAGTTGTGTGCTGTTCCAAATAGCATAATGAAATCCCATGCCCTCCCGCCTGGGACGTGAATCCTCCTTTTGTCCAACATATTTATACTATAGACTACCTGCCCATTAGTCATTAATATTTTCTGCTCTTGACTTTCAATCATTGATACCACCATGGTTCTATGATCCAGGATCACCTGAAGCAGTTGATCCTCCTGACAGTAGTAGCCTAACACTACGTCACAACGCCTGTGTCATTCACCTCACTTCATCCCATCAGCATAGGCCTTTTGTCACGTCATCACAAAAAGATGGGTAAGTGCAGTACAAGGAAGTATTTAGAGAGAGAGACCATATTCACAAAACTTTCATTACAGCACATTATAATTTTTCTGTTTCATTGTTAACTCATACTTTGTCTAATTTATAAATTAAACCATTATATGTATGCATACAAAAAATCTAAAGATATCTATGTCTATATCTATAGATATATATAGGGTTCAGTACTGTCTGTGGTTTCAGGCATCCACTGGGGGTCTTGGGAACCTAACCCCCAAGGCAGACTGCTGTATCTAGTTTCTTTGCCCCCTCACCAAACATTTGGTATTGTTACTTTTTTTTTAAGCTGTTCTAATAAGTGAATAAGGATATTGTCTCTTGAACTTAATTTGCATTTCTCTCATGACTAGTGATGTTAAGCATCTTTACATATGTTTATTTACTATCCATATATCCTCTTCAGTGAAATGCCTTTTCATGTCTTTTGATCATTTTTTATTTGGATTTTTTAATGTTGAATTTTGGAAGTTTTAAAAATATATTTTTGATATGAGTCATTTGTTGGACATGTGGTTTGCAAATATTTTCTCCTGGTCTGTGGCTTGTCTTCATCATTATAACAAGGCCCTTTGAAGAGCAAAGCTTTTAATTTTGATGAAGTCTAACTTATTGATTTTTATTCTTTTATAGATCATACTGTATCTTGCAAACTCTTCAATCTCTAGATCCAATTTTTTTTTTTCTGTTTCCTTCTATAAGTTTATAGCTTTGCATTTTACGTTTCAGTTTTGTAATCCGTTTTGAGTTAAATGCTTTTTCATAAGGTGAGAGGGTTAGGTCAAAATTCGTTTTTTGGCTGTGGATGCCTGATTCTACCCGCAGCAATTGTTGAAAGGGCTATCTTTCTTCCGTTGAATTGCTTTTGCACCTTTGTCAAAAATCAGTTGAGCGTATTTGTGTGGATCTATTCTGAGTTTTGTATCTATTTTTTTTTAATATGATAGAAGTTTATTACCCTATTGAAACAGTTCAGAGTTGTATAGTCAAAGGCCGAAATAGGGTGGCTCTGCTATCCTTGGTGTGTGGCTTAAAAATTTTTTTAAATTTTATTTCAGTGGCTTTTGGGGTACAAATGGTTTTTGGTTACATGGATGAATTACATAGTGATGAAGTCTGAGATTTTAGTGTACCTGTCCCTCAAGTTGTGTACATTGTACCCAATATGTAGTTTTTATCCCTCACTCCCTTTTCATCTTCCCCCTTCTGAGTCTCCAAAGTCCATTATACCACTCTGTATGCCTTTGCATATTCATAGCTTAGCTCCCTCTCACTTAGCTCATGACTGAGAACATAGGGTATTTGGTTTTCCATTCCTGAGTTACCTCACTTGGAATAATGGCCTCCAGCTGTATTCACGTTGCTGCAAAATAATATTTTTTTAAAAATTAAATTTTATTTTAGATCCAGGGGGTACATGTACAGGTTTGTTACTTGAGTATATTGCAGCCAGGTAGGGAGCACAGTTAGGTCGCGAGCACATCCAGGGTAGTGAGCACAGGTAGTGAGCACCCAATAGTCAGTTTTTCAACCCTTGCCTGTATCTATCCCAAGGAAAAGAAGTAGATAGATACTCTGCCCTCTGACTTTCCCTCAGTTCCACTGCCAGGCCATCAGGAATGCGATCCACCTCCTAGTCATACTCCTGACCCAGTGTTCCGGCTATTCAGATCAGACAGGTACCTCTTCATCTGCAGGAACGTTGGTGTTCCAAGTAGAGAGGGAGTGTGACTCTACCCCACATGCAAGCCTGAACCTGGAGGGCACTCTTCTTGCGGGGATGCAGCCTGACGTGTTCCAGAAAGGCTATCTAAAGGTGCACCCACCTGAAGCTCCCAGGGGAGAAGCCCCAGCTCTGTCTGCAGTGGTAGATTAAGGGGGAAAAGAAGTCTCTTTTTTTTTTCGAGATGGAGTCTTGCTCTGTTGCCCAGGCTAGAGTGTAGTGGCGTGATCTTGGCTCATTGCATCCTCTGCCTCCTGGGTTCAAGCAATTCTCCTGCCTCAGCCTCCCGAGTAGCTGAGATTACAGGTGCCCGCTACCATGCCCAGCTAATTTTTGTATTTTTAGTAGAGACGGGGTTTCATCATATTAGCCAGGCTGGTCTTGAATTCCTGACCTCATGATCTGCCCGACTTAGCCTCCCAAAGTGCTGGGATTACAGGCGTGAGCCACTGCACTCGGCTAGAAGTCTCTTTAAGACCCTTCATGAGCATCAGGGCTGCCTGACAAAGTAGAGCTACAGACTTTCCACGCTAAGCCCAGCACTGCATCTGTGCCTCTGCTGAAAGAAACTTCCCACAAACGAAGGTTCTGGAACTCAAGGCCTGCCATCTGGATTCTTTTGTCATACGGGATGCTCCCTTGATATGGTATAATCCCCCTTCCTTCAGTAGTGGGAGTCCCTGAGAGCCAGACCACTGTGAATGCTCTGCTGGGGCTAGCCACCCAGTGGGGCTGCCACTCTCTAGGCTGGTGCAGGGGAATGTCTGCAAGGAATCCAGTGATGTGAGCTGTCCTCAAATTTTCCAGCAGTGGCTACCAGGGCCAGCTCTGGTGGGGGTGGCAGGGGAGTGACATAGACTCTGAGACTCCTTGGTAATAAATAGCCTTAGTGTGTTTGCTTTCTCAGATGCCAGTTGCAGTAGTTACGAACTGGTCACATGGACAGACTCAGGACCTCCTACTTAGCCAGGGTGGTACAGGCAATGGTGATAGCTGAAGTCACACACAGGTTTTTCCCTTCCTTGGCACTGTGTTATTCTACCTAGATATGCTGTAATGGACTGTGTTGGTTGGCCTCCAGCTAGGAGGTGGTGCTTGCCAAAGAGTGCCAGCTGCAGTGGTGCTGGTGAGATTTGTGCTTGCTTTATGTTACCCAGGGAAGGTACTCTGGTGTCTCAGGCAATGGGCAGTGCCATAGTGCTCCCAAAAGTTTCTATTGTTTGTGTTAAGCTACCAGGGCAGGTAGAGGGGCAAAGCCAAGTGGAGGCTCGGTCAGGTAAGTGTGTACTCTGACTTTCTGTGTGTAGGGCAAGCAGTGGTCCCAGGAGCGGTCAGCGGGCACTTTTCTGGCCGCCGGGGTAACGTTACAGGTAGGAGTACAGCTGCCTCTGTTGCACAGTAGAGTTCACATAGGGAATGGGGAGTAGCAGGTGGTAGTAAACCCACCCAGCTCCCATGCACTTGGCAAGGTGAGTATCATACCTGCAGTGTTTCATTAGCAGCAGCTAGCTAGATTCCAGGCAATCTGTGCTCAGATTCTCTGTTCATCTGTGTCTACCTCTCTGCCAGTACAACACTGTCCTGATTATGTATGACTTGAAATTGGGCATAGTGGCCCACCCATTTTGTTTTCTCTCAGAATTGTTTTAGGTATTCTGATTCCTTTGTCTTTTCATGTAAATTTGGATAATTTTGTCATTATGTACAAAGAATCCTTCTGTGATTTTGATGAGTTATGTTAAACTTGTATATCATTTTGGGGAAAAATTGACATTTTTGCTATCTTGAAGTCTTCTAATCCATGAACTTGATATGATGGTATGTTTCTCTATTTATTTAGATCTTTGATTTATTTCATTAGTATTGTGTATTTTCAGTATAAAAGTCATGTACATGTATTGTTAGATTTAGATATAAATATTTTTTGAGGAATTGTAAATGGTAATTTTTCTATAGTATGTGTTCTGTGATTTATTTCTTCAGCATTTTACCTTTCCTAGTCTTTTAAGATTTTACATTAAAAAGTATCTTATCTCTCTGATATCAGAATATATTCTACTGATTTTTACATGTAACTTGCATGATATGCACTAGATTAAATTAAAATAGCTTCAGGAAGTTCTGAGATTGTAAATTGAAGCTTCAGAGAAGGAATAAAAGTAGTAGTCTGGAAACAGCTTTATTAAAGGAAATCAGAAACTTTATAACAAGGTCAGGGTAGGCAACATTTTCCTGTAAAGGGGCTAGAAGGTAAATAAATATCTTAGGTTTTGTGGAACACACAGAGTGTCTTGCATATTTTAAAAATAGGCTTTATTTATTAGAGAAGGTTTATGTTCACAGCAAAATGGAGCAGAGAGTACTGAGAGCTCCTGTACACTGCTTGCCCCTGCACATGCACCTCTCCTGCTATCGACACCATGAACCACAGTGGCTCATCTGTTACAGTTGATGAACCTACATTGACACATCATTATTACCCACAGTTTATAGTTTACATTAGAGTTTTCAGTTGGTGTTGGGTATTCTGTGGGTTTTGATAAATGTATAATGACATGTATCCATTATTATAGTATTGTAGAGAAAAGTTTCACTGCCTTAAAATTCTCTATGCTCCTCTTATTTATACCTCCCATCTCCCTCACCTCTGATCTTTTTAGCCTCCAAGATTGTGCCTTTTTTAGAATGTCATAGCATTGGATTATACAGCCTCTTTTGTTTGATATTTCTTTGATACTGTATTTTTAATACAATTTTTAGCTTACACAGGTTAATTGCTAGAGTATATAAATACAATTTTTTTGAGATGGGGTCTTGCTATACTGCCCAGGCTAGAGTGCAGTGGCTATTCACAGGTGTGACTATAGTGCACAGTAGCCTTGAACTTCTGGTATCCTGTGTCCTGAGTAGCTAGAGCTACATGTGTGCCACCTCACCAGGCTCTCAGTGGAGTTTTGTATGTCAGTTTTTGCATCCTGAAAACTTGCTAGAGTCACTGCAAGTTCTAGGAAGTTTTTGTTTTTCAAAGATTTGTTTTTAAAGGTTTTCTACTTAGACCACCATGTCATCTGCAAACAGAGCCAATTTTCTTTCTGTCCTATCTGAATGCTTTTCACTATTAGAACTTCCAGTTTTATGTTGAATAACAGTGGTGAAAATAGACATCTTTACCCTTTATGCTAATTATAGGGGGAAAACATCTAGTCTTCACCTGATGTTAGCCACAGGTTTTTTTTTTAGATGTTCTTTGTCAAGTTGAGGACTAATTTTTTAAATAACAAGTGAGTGTTGAATCTTGTTGAATGCTTTTTTTGCATCTGTGGATATGATCATGTGGTTTTTCTTATGTGTATAGATATGTTTGTAATATTTTCTTTTTTTGTTGTTTTCTGCAGAGTCTATAGTGATATTCTCTGTTTTGTTCTTGGTATTGGTAATTGGTGCCTTCTCTCATCTTTGCCAGTTTTGCTAGAGACTTGTCAATATTAAAGACCCAGCTTATTATTGTTCAGTGATTTTCTCCTGTCTTTTGTTTTCAGTTTCATTGATTTCTGCTCTTGTTTCTTCCATTTTCTGCTATTTTTGAGTTTATTTTGGTCTTCTTTTTCTAAGTTATTGAGGTAGCAGCTTAGACTATTGACTTGAGACTCTTACTCTTTTTTAATGTATGCATTTAGTACTATAAATTTCCCTCTCAGCACTGCTTTATATGTGTCTCAAATTTTTATGTTGTATTTTCATTTTCATTCAGCTCAATGTATATATCTTTTACTTCCCTTGAGATTTCTTCAACCAAGGATTCTATAGTAGTGCATTGTTTAGTTTCCAAGATTTTAAAAAAAAAGTTTTTCTGTTACGTTTTATTACTGTTTTCTAGTTTGATCCTACTGTATTCAGAGAATACAGTGTATGATAGTAATTATTTTAAATGTGCTGAGGTTTGTTTTATGACCCAAGATATTGCCTGTTTTTTTGTATGTTTGTGGGTACTTGAAGAAAATGTGTATTCTGCTTTTATTGTGTGGAATTTGCTAAAAATGTCAAGTAGATCCTGTTTGTTAATGGTGTTGTTGAGTTCATGTATATACTTGCTGATGTTTTTCCTAGTTGTTCTATCAGTTATTGAGATTGAGGAGTGTGAAGTCTCCAACAATTGTGGATTCGTCTATTTCTCCTTTCAGTTCTATCATTGCTTGCTTCACGTATTTTACAGTTCATTTGTTTGGTACATACATGCTTGGGATTGCCCTGTCTTCTTGGCTCCTTTTTTATTATGTTCTTTATCAAGGTGAGGAAGTTTCCCACTATTACTAGTGTATCAAGAGTTTCTTGCAGAAGGAGCAGGATTTAGATACTTTTTTTAAGTTTCTATCATATAATGTTTACATTATATAATGTCCCTCTTTGTTGCTGGTAATTTTCTTTGAAGTCTGCTTTATCTCATACTAATATAACCAGCCTTTCTTTCTTTTAATTAATAGATGAATGATATCTTTTCCCGTTCCTTGTCTTTCAGTTTACCCACATTGGTATATTTGAAGGTAATTTCTTATAGACAGTATATTGTTGGATCTGAGTGGTTTTTTAAAATAAATTGTTTTTAATCATAATAGAGATAGGGTCTTGCTTTGTTACCCAGGCTTGTTTTGAACTCCTGGACTCAAGTGATCTGCTTACCTCAGCCTTTCAAAGTCCGGGAATTATAAGCGTGAGACACTGTGCCCAGTTGGTTGTTTTTGTTTTGTTTTAATACACCTCACCAAATCTTTGTCATTTAATTGGGAAATTTAGACTGCTGACTTCTAATGCATTTATTCATATGGAAAGGCTATTGTCTGCTATTTTGATTTTTCAGTTTGTTCCCTGTTTTTTGTTTCATCTTTTTTCACCCTTCTAGTGGCTTGCTTAACATTTTGTAGAATTAATTTATCTGTAGCATTTTTAGTTTATCTGCTTATATAGTATTTTAATACCTAGAATAAAGTATTTATTATACATACATACACAAGTTACCACTTTACATATTTGCGTATAGAAATCTTAGCATCATCTACATCCCTTTGCCTGCCTTTATATATAACTGATTTTTAAATATTTCTTCTATATAAATTGAGAACCATAGCAGTATTAGAATTTTTGCTCTAAATCATAGTTTATAAAAGGCAAGTGGAAAAACAAAATCTGTTGTATTTACCCATATACTTACTCACTTTGTAGTTCTTTGTTCTTGATGTTTCAAGATTTTTTTTTTTTATTTCAAGAATTTTATTAGCCGTTCTTTTATTGATAGGTCTGCTGGTGACAAATTTTTTTTTCATCTGAGAATGTCTTTATTTCCCTTCATTTTTGAAAGATATTGCACTAGAGATAGAATTCTAAGTTAACAGTTCTTTTCTATCAGTTATTTAAAAACACTGGGACACTTCATTCTGGCTTCCATCATTCCTGATGAGAAATGCACTGCCATTTGAATATTTCCCCTGGACTTGAGACAGTTCTCTCTTGTGCCTCTCAAGATTTTTAATTTATCTTTGGTTTTCAGAAGTTTTTTAATAATTGTCTTGATGTGAACTTTTTGGGTTTATCCTGTTTGGTGTTTGTTCAGCTTCTTGAGTTTGTAGGTTTATGTATCTTGCTAAGTTTGGGAATATTTTAGCCATTATTTCATCAAATACTTTTCAAGCCCACTCTCTTTCTTTTCTCCCTCTAGGATCTGATGACACAAATGTTAGATTTTTTTGTTGTTAAATTCCCATAGATTACTGAGATGCTGTATTTATTTTCAGTCTGTTTTCCGTCTGTTGTTCATATTGAGTAATTTCTTTTTTTTTCTTTTTTTTGAGATGAAGTCTTGCCCTGTTGCCAGGCTGGAGCACAGTGGCAGGATCTTGGGTCACTTCAACCTCCGCCTCAGCAGGATCTCGGCTCACTTCAACCTCTGCCTCCCAGGTTCAGGTGATTCTCTGCCTCAGCCTCCCAAGTAGCTGGGAGTAGGTGGGACTACAGGCACGTGCCACCACACCCAGCTAATTTTTGTACTTTTAATAGAGACAGGGTTTCACCATATTGGCAGGATGGTCTCCATCTCTTGACCTTGTGATCCGCCTGCCTCGGCCTCCCAAAGTGCTGGGATTACAGGCATGAGCCACCGTGCCTGGCATATTGAGTAATTTCTATTGTTCTGTATTCAGGTTCACTATTTTCTTCCTCTGTTCCTTCCATTCTACTGTTGAGTCCATTAATTGATTGGGACATTGTATTTTTCAGTTGCTGAAACTTTCTAATTTTTGTTTCGACTCATTTTGTAATTGTTCCTCATAACATTTTTATGATGGTTACTTTAAAATATTTGTTAGATTCTATAATCTATATCTTCCTGACATTGGCGTCTTTTGGTTGGGACATTGCATTTTTCACTTGCTGAAACTTTCTATTTTTTGTTTCAATTCAATTTGTAATTGTTCCTTGGAACATTTTTATGATGATTACTTTAAAATATTTGTTAGATTCTATAATCTCAATCTTCCTGACAGTGGCGGCTGTTGATTATCTTTTCTCATTCAATTTTAGACTTTTCTGTTTCTTGGTATGAGGAGTGATTTTCATTTGAATCCTGAACATTTTGGATATTTTGTTATTACATTTGGATTTTATTTCAGTCTGTTTAGCAGTACTCTGACACCTCTTTGTACATACCCGACATTGTGCAGTCAGGGAAAGGGGTTGCTTCCTTCGTGCTACAAGATGGGAATGGATACCCAGGCTCTCTTCTCAGCCTCCATTTACCCTTTAGGTGTAAGAGGGCTGCCTTATTATTGCTAGATGGGTTTCAGAATTCAGGCTCCCAGTTAGGCCTCCACTACTAACTACCCAGAGGCACAGGGGTGCCTTGTTAGTATTCTCCATGTGGCTTGTAGGGTGATAAAAGCCCTTTCTGTCCACCTAGCCTTCACTGAAGTCACCACAGCATAAAGGGGGAGAGGTGTCTCACTACTTCCTGGTTATGAGTGGAAGTTAGGTTTCTCCACCTGATCTCCCCCTCGCCCCTCCCACCCCCGGCAATGAAGGAAAAGGAGGGCACTCTTTCTGCTGGGCTTAAAATCATGAATCATGAATCCCAGTTCAACCTTGCCCAACATCACCCTGGAGGGTAAGAGGAGTGTCTTGTTACAGCTGGCTAAGGTGGAAGTCTAGACTCAATATTGTGTGATGGGAATGGGGATAGAGCTGTGTGTTTTCTCTATGCTGTTTGACTCGAGTTGAGCAGTTCTGCCACTTTCCTGATCCTGTGGCTAGAAAGAGCAGGCTGTTTTGGAACTTTTTAAAAAATGTGGGCCTGTTGCTGTGTCTAGTACCTGGAAATTTGAAACCTTCTTCTGTAGTGCCAAGTTTAGGATAAATGAGGCAAAACAGAAAATCTGTGAAACTCACTGTCATATCATTCCTCAGATCCCAAGGTTCCTGGTTCTTCTGTCTTTCCACTTTTCAGAGTCTTTTCATGTTTTATATATACGGTGCAGAATCTTAGCTGTACTTAGTGGAGGGAATAGGGAAAAGTATGTCTACTTCATTTTTTCTGGAAGCCATAGAACGGCCTTTTTTTAAAAATAGATTTTATATTTTATAACAGTTTTAGATTTCCATAAAAATTGAGCAAATAGCACAGAAAGTTCTCGTTTATCTCTCCTCCCACCCCACATACAGTTTCCTTTATTTTAACATCTTACATTAGTGTGGTATATTTGATAATGAACCATTACTGATATATTTACTAAAGTCTGCAGTTTATATTAAGGTCGAACTGAATCTACAGATGAATTTGAGAAGAATGTACATCTTAACTATCTTAAATCTTCTAATCCATCAACATGGAATAGCTCTCCACTTATTTATATCTCCTTTAATTTCTTAAATTAGAGTTTTGTTGTTTTCTGCATAGATACTATCTAATTTTTGTTAAATTCATACCTGAGTTTTTCTTTTGGTGTGAATGTAAATAGTATTGTGTTTTTAGTTTCAAATTTCAGTTATTCATGCTATTATTGATAAAGGAAATCAGTTGACTTTTGCATATTAAGCTTGTATCTTGCAACCTTTCTATGTTAGGGCCCTCCAGAGAAATAGAACCAACAAGGAGTGTGTGTGTGTTTGTCTGTGTGTGTGTGTGTGTGTGTGTGTGTATATATATATATAGAGAGAGAGAGATTTATTATAAGGGATTGATTCATGCGATTGTGGAGGCTGGCAAGTCCCATTATCTACACAGTGAATTGGCAAACTAGAGACCTAGGAGATGGTGGTGTTCCAGTCCAAAGGGTGGCAGGGGTGAGTCCCAGGAAGAGCCAATGGTTTAGTTTGAGTCTGAAGCCAAGAAAAAAGCTGATGTTCCAGTTCAGAGGCCATCAGGGTGAAATAATTCTCTTACTTGGTGGTTAGTCATTTTGTTTTATTCAAATCTTCAACTGATTTGAATGAGGCCCTCCCACACTGGGGAGGGGAATCTGCTTTACTCAGTTTACTGATTTAAATGTTAATCTCATCCAAAAACAGCCTCACAGAAACAGTCAGAATAATTTTTGGCCAAATGTCTTGGCACTCTGTGGCCCAGTCAAGTTGATGCATAAAATTAAGCTCCCACTTACTATAATTGTTTCTTAGTTCCAGAAGTTTTTTATTTTGGGGGACTTTCTTCATAGCGAAGTCATGTCATCTATGAACAAAGATAGTTTTGTTTCTTCCTTTCCAATTTGTATAACTCTTTTTTCCTTTTCTTGCTGTATTGCATTAGCTAGAACTTCCAGTAGGATGTTGAATTGGAGTGGTGAAAGGGAACATCATTGCCTTCTTCATCTTAGGGGGACATGTCTTTTTAAAAGCGGTTTTTATTTACTACGTTTTTTCTGAACACCAGTGGAAATGTCTTTTTAAAAGTATGATTGTTATTTTAGTTTTTTTTTTGTAGTTCAAATTAAAGTTTCTCTAGGAAATCTAAATAGAGTTTATGTTTTGTAGCTCTAAATTGTAACCCCCTGTTATTATACTGAAGCGCTATTTTGGTGGTGGTCAGGTGTGGAAAAGGAAAACAATCTTATGATTAACTCTCAGTTTAATAGTGGGCCTTAGTTGCTGGGATGAGATCTTTTTGTTTTGTTTTCTTTGTTTGTTCATTTGTTTACACATGGGATTTCGCTCTGTCACCCAGGCTGGAGTGCAATGGTCCTGTTACTGGAAAGGGGTCCCAATCCAGACCCCAAGAGCAGGTTCTTGGACCTCACCACAAGAAGGAATTTAGGATGGGTCCATAGAGTAAAGCAAAAGCAAGTTTATTAGGAAAGTAAAGGAATAAAGAATGGTTACTCCATAGACAGAGGAGTAGCATGGGCCACTCAGCTGAGTACACGTATAGTTATTTCTTAATTATATGCTGAACAAGGGGCGGATTCTTCATGAGTTTTCTGGGAAGGGGGTGGGCAATTCCTGGAACTGAGGATTCCTTTCCCTTTTAGATATATAAGGTAACTTCCTCATGTTGCCATGGCATTTGTAAACTCTTAACATGCTAATGCATTATAACAATTAGCATATAATGAGCAGTGAGGGCAACCAGAGGTCACTTTAGTTGCTATCTTGGATTTGGTGGCTTTTGGCCAGCTTCTTTACAGCATCCTGTTTTATCAGCAAGGCCTTTATGATCTATAAAGAGGTATTTTGCCAACCTCGTATCTCATCCTGGGAATGCAGCCCAGTAGGTCTCAGCCTTATTTTACCCAGCCCCTATTCAAGGCGGAGTTATTCTAGTTCCAGTACCTCTCACAGTGCCACCATAGTTCACTGTATAACCTCTAACTCCTGGGCTCAAGTGATCCTTCTACCTCAGCCTACTGAATAGCTAGGATTACAGTTGCATGCCACTATGCCTGGCTAATTTCCTTTTCCTTTTTTTTTTTTTTTTTTTTGAGGCGGGGTCTCACTATATTGCCCAGGCCGGTCTTGAACTCCTGGCCTCAAGAGATCCTCCTGCCTCAGCCTTTCAGAGTGTTAGGATTACAGATGTGAGCTATCGTGTCCGCCCTAAGCTGAGTCTTTCTCAGTCTCTCTTTTTTTTTTTCTCCTCTTACGTGAGACAGAAACTTGAAGTCCATCTACTTTTTATATACTATTTTTTCTTGCAAAACACATTCATGAACATTTAATTTGATTAAGATATATTTTTAGGTTAAAGATTTTTAAGTAATGAGTTATAGCCCAATTTGTTTATAAATCATATTTATTTGCCAGTTTGTTTCATAATTCTGAAGTTTAATCTTTCCTATGTAATTTTCTAATTTAATCCTAATTTCTAAAAATTTTGTGTCCAAGGTGTTTCTTCTGGAAAATAAGTAGCAAGTAGTCCATAAAGTTTTTGGCCTTTTTTCAAAGAAGCACTGATTTTGACATGTACTCTCGGATGCTTTTCTGGTGTTCTTCTGGCATTTCAGTCACTTTTCTGGTGTTTTTGCTTTATGCTTTTTGCTTTCCCCAATATCTATGCGTTAAAGTGGGTGTAGGTGCGAATGTATGGTTTTGTGTTCCTTTTCTAGTGTAGGCATTTTTTATAATGCTGGTATACAAAAAGGTATTTTTATTAAAACCTTAATATTAGTAGCAAACTGTTCCAGTTATCTATTACTGCGTAAAAGAAACAGCCATTTTCCCGACATAGTGGCTTACATCTGTAATCCCAGCAGTTTGGGAGGCCAAGGTGGGAAGATTGCTTGAGCCCAGGAGTTCAAGACCAGCCTGGGCAACACAGTGAGACCCCTCAACAGGAAGAGCCGCAGACAAAACCCCTCAGACACCCAGTTAAAGAAGGAAGGGGTTTATTCCTCCAGGAGCATCAGCAAGACTCCTGTCTCAAATGCCGAGCTCCCTGAGTGCACAATTCCTGTCCCTTTTAAGGGCTCACAACTCTAAGGGAGTCAATCTTCAGTTACCAGGCCTGGAATGCAGCGCCAGGCTGTCTGGAATCTATTAACATAACAAGTTAGGTTAGATCTTCAGCTACCGGGCTTGGGCTTGGAATGCAACGCTGGGCTTGGAATACAGTGCTGGGCTGTCTGACTGATTTTATGTCTTGTCTCTTCTTTAACTCCTGCTTTTTCTTTGAGGCAGAAATTGGGCATAGGGCAATATGGGGGGGTGGTCTCCTTCCTTAAACATAGTGAGATCTTTAAAAAAATAAAATAAAATAAAATAAATTTTAAAAACCAGCAGCCAGTTTTATTATGTTAACAGTCTCTGTGAGTCCACGATCATTGAGGCCTCAGCTGTGAAGATTCAAATGCTGGGAACTGTTATCATCTAAAGCTTTATTCACTAATGTGTCTGGTGGTTGATCATGACTCTCTTCTGGGATCTCAGCTGAACTGACATCTAGAACAACTGATCATGGACTTTCCACATGGCCTGGCCTTCCTTGCACCATGGAAGCCTTTTTGTACTCAGACTGCTGAAATGGTGGACCAGAGTAGTAAAAGTGAGTTAGGGAGATAACCAGATGGAAGCTATCTCACTTTCTATAACATAATAAAGTCATATGGAATTGTTTTTGCTATTACAACAATTTTGCCTAAATTCAAGAGAAGAGGACGTGACCACCTGAGGGGTTCTTCCTGCCTGCTGCACAAAGAAAGACCATGGCATGCAGTAAAGAAAGAATTTAGTAGACCAAGGCAGGACACTCCACGTGGGAAATGGAGTTAGTACCCAAATCATCTTCACCGAAAGCTCACAGGTAAGGGGTTTTTCAAAGTCCATTTGGGGCAAAGGCTGGGGGTGGGTAGGATTGCTGCTGATTGGTTAGGGTGGAGTTAAGATCCTAAGGAGTCCAAGGTGCCCTCGAATTTAATTGCTTCTGGGTGGGGCCACAGGAGTGGGATTGGTGGGTCCAGGTGGAGCTATGGGTGTCGGACGTGCAAAAAATTCTGAAAAGATACCTCGAAAGGTCAATCTATAATACTGATGTTATTTGCAGGAACAGCTGGCAGTCATTTGTGTCTATACCTTAGCGGAATTTGGATTCCTCTCCTTTCCCAGACTGACGGCCTTTCATTAGCTTTAGAAAGGCTGAGTTTTGAGGAGGGACTCTCATTATTTAAGCTATCTTCTAAAGTTAGCTTGGCATAAGCCCAGGAATAATTAAGGCAGCTTGAAAGCTAAAGGCAAGAAGAGGGTGGGCTAGATCAGATCTCTTTCACTGTCATAATTTTCTTACTAACAATTTTGCAAAGGTGGTTTCAAGAGCAGACACCCCTACCCTCAATTGGAGGTATGTCAAAGACATTGTAAGAAAAATTGATAGGGTAGGTTTTTAACCATCTTTGGAAAATAGAGTCTGCCCCACTTACTTTTTCTTTTTTTCATTTTTAGAGACAGGGTTTCACTCTGTCACCCAGGATGGAGTGCTGTGGCTCAATCTCAGCTCACTGCAACCTCCACCTCCCAGGTTCAAGTGATTTTCCCTTCAGCCTCCCAAGTAGCTGGGACAACAGGCGCATGCCACCACAACTGGCTAATTTTTGTATTTTTTGGTAGACATGGGGTTTCACCATGTTTGCCAGGCTCCTCTCAAACTCCTGACCCCAAGTGATCTGCCCACCTTGGTCTCTCAAAGTGCTGGGATTACAGGTGTGAGCCACTACACCTAGCCATGTCCCATTTACTTTTAAGGAACATTTACTGTGTGCCAGTGATATGACTTGGCTTTGTGTCCTCATCCAAATCTCATCTTGAATCGTAATTGAGATTATTAAAATTCTATTATAATGGGAGTCCCTCCCATCACAGGCCTGGGTGCCCAGGTATTGAGGAAGGGACCTGGTGGGAGGTGGTTGGATCATGGGGGCGGTTTCCCTCATGCTGTTTTCATGATAGTGAGTGAGTTCTCACAAGATCTGATGGTTTTATAAGGGGCTCTTCTCCCTTCACTCTGTCTGCCTCTCTTGCCACCTTGTGAAGAAGGTACTTCTCCTTTGCCTTCTGCCATGATTTTGTTTCCTGAGGCCGCCCCAGCCATTGATAACTGTGAGTCAATTAAACCTCTTTCCTTTATGAGTTACCCAGAACTGAGTTAATTAAACCTCTTCCCTTTATGAGTTACCCAGAACTGAGTTAATTAAACCTCTTCCCTTTATGAGTTACCCAGTCTTGGGTATTTCTTTATACAGTGTGAAAACAAACTAATACAGGAAATTGGTACCAAAGAGAGTGGGGCACTGCTATAATAATAACCTAAAAATGTGAAAGTGACTTTGGAACTGGGTAACATGCAGAGGTTGGAATAGTTTGGAGGGCTCTGAAGAAGACAGGAAGATGTGGGAAAATTTGGAACTTCCTAGAGACTTGCTGAATGGTTCTGACCCAAATACTGATAGTGATATGGACGATGAAGTCCAGGCTAAGATGGTCTCAGATGGAGATGAGGAATTTATTGGGAACTGAAATAAGGTTACTCATTCTATGCTTTAACAAAGAGACTGGAAGCATTTTACCCCTGCCCTAGAGATCTGTGGAACTTAGAACTTGAGAGAGATAATTTAGGGTATCTGGCAGAATAAATTTCCAAGCAGCAAAGTGTTAAGAGGTGATAGTGTAAAAGTTTGGAAAATTTGCAGCCTGATCATGAGGTAGAAAAGACAAATCCATTTTTTGGGGAAAAATTCAAGCTGGCTCCAGAAATTTGGATATGTGAAGAGGAGCTGAATGTTAGTCACCAAGACAATGGGGCCGATTTATCCAGGGCGTGTCAGAGATCTTCATGGCAGCCCCTCCTATGGCAGGCCCAGAGGCCTGAGAGGTAAAAATGGTTTCCTGAGCAGAACCCAAGGCCCTGCTACTTTGTGCAGCCTCAGCACTTGGTGCCCTGCATCCAGCTGCTCCAGCTCTAGCCAGGGCTAAACCAGGGCCAAGATGCAGTTCAGGCCATTGCTTCAGAGGGTGCAGGCCTCAAGCCTTGACAGCTTCCACAGGGTGTTGGGCCTCCAGGTGTACAGAATTCAAGAATTATGGTTTGGGAACCTCTACCTGGATTTCAGAGGATGTATAGAAATACCTGGATGTCCAGACAGAAGTCTGCTGCAGGAGCGGAACCCTCATGGTGAACCTCTGCTAGTGCAAGGTGGAAGGGAAATTTGGGGTTGGAGCCCCCACAAAGAGTCCCTACTGGGACACTGCCCTGTGCAGCTCTGAGAAGAGGGCCACTGTCCTCTAGACCCCAGAATGGTAGATCCACCCACAGCTTGCACTGTGTTCCTGGAAAAGCTGCAGGCACTCAACGCCAGCCCTTGAAGAAGCTGCCCAAGGCCATGGGAGTCCACGCTTTGCATCAGCATGCCCTGGATATAAGACATGGAATGAAAGGAGATTATTTTGGAACTTTAAGATTTAATGACTGCTCTGCTGGATTTAGGGCTTGCATGGGGGCTGTAGCCCCTTTGTTTTGGCCAATTTCTCTTATTTGGAATGGGAACATTTACCCAATGCCTGTACTCTATTGTATCTTGGAAGTAACTAACTTGCATTTGATTTTACAGGCTCATAGATGGAAGGGACTTGCCTTGTCTCATATGAGACTTTGGATTTGGACTTTTGGGTTAGGGCTGGAATGAGTTAAGACTTTGGGGGACTGTTGGGAAGGCATGATTGGTTTTGAAATGTGAAAGGGACATGAGATTTAGGAGGGGCCAGGAGTGGAATGATATGGTTTGGTTCTGTGTCCCTACCCAAATCTCATCTTGAATTGTAATCCCCAGGTATTGAGGGAGGGACATGGTGGAAGGTAATTGGATCATGGGGGCAGTTTTCTCCATGCTGTTCTCATGATAGTGAGTGAGTTCTCATGAGATCTGATGGTTTAATAAAGGGCTCTTCTCCCTTCACTCTGTCTGTCTCTCCTGCTGCCTTGTGAAGAAGTTACTTACTTCTCCTTCACCTTCCCCCATGATGGTAAGTTTCTTGAGGCCTCCTCAGCCGTGCAGAACTGTGAATCAATTAAACTTCTTTCCTTTATAAATTACCCAGTCTTGGGTATTTCTTTATAGCAGTATGAAAATGGACTAATATGGCCAGGAATCCTAAGTATGTTATAAGACTTTACTCATTTAATTGTACCTTTACTCTGTTAGATGGCTTTTGTTCCTCTTCAGCATTTTAGGAAAAAGAAAGATAAAGCAACATGTCAAGAATTCACAACTATGAAGTGATAGAAGTAAGATTTTAAACAGACACTACTCTCAACCACCACTGCCTTTCATTGCTTCACTGAAATCAAACACTTGCTGCAAGTGCTGTGTGGATTTCAATTTATGTAGCTGAGCACTGCAATCTGCACTACACTTTGTGTATTACTTAAGGAATTTTTAGAATAATTAGACTACATAATTTTTGTCTTATGCGTGGGTTTTTGTACCTAACCCCATGGAAAGATGCAATGCCATGCGATTCTTTTTTTTTTTTTTTTTTGAGACAGAGTCTCGCTCTAATGCCCAGGCTGGAGTGCAATGGTTCAATCTCAGCTCACTGCAACCTCTGCTCCCCAGGCTCAAACAATTCTCTTGCCTCAGCCTCTCAAGTAGCTGGGATTACAGGAGTGCACCACCACACCCAGCTCATTTTTGTATTTTTTAGTAGAAGTGGGGTTTCACCATGTTGGCCAGGCTGCTCTCAAACTGCTGACCTCAAGTGATCTGCCTGCCTTGGCCTCCCAAATTGCTGGGATTAGAGGTGTGAGCCACCGTGCCCAGCCGCCACTTGGTTCTTTCACTTCATTTTCACTTTCATTTTTTTTTCTTTTTTCTATTTTAATTGAATCAGTCTGTGAAAGGCAGTACTGCTGGTGCCATGCTTAACTTGAGAATATTTGATACTGGTTTTATGTGTAATAGATTGTAAACAATTTCTTGTGTTAATAGGTATCATGGGTGTGTGTGAATGAACCATCTCTTCTGTGAATATTCAACTTTGTTGAACCTTGATCAATTTATATCCTACTATAAATAGTACAATTAGAAGTGGAACCTCATGAGTAAGTGTTATAAAGCATGCTCTGTAAACACATAAATTTATCAAGTATTGCTTAGAAAGCATCTATTGTTCATTCATTCTATCACTATAAAAGAAGAGTAGCTTGCCTATGGCTGGAGGGATCATTAATTTTCCTGAGACGTAATTTGTCAAGCAGCACAGGTTATGTCAGCTGAGATTATTTAGTCTCTTTTTCCCCTTTAATTCAGAAAGGAAACAAGATAAAGGTGTTATAATGTAAACTAGAAAGAGAATATTTGGAGGAAACTCGCATACTCAGGAGTACACAGAGTTGACAACTTATCTCTCTGCAAATGCCTTTCTGGTCCGGATGGGGTGTAGAACATTGGCACACAGTTGAGGCAGACAAGTGAGATGTCTGGATAAAGGAAAAAAGGGGATTTGCTATGTAACAAGTACGTATCTTTAGGGTTTTTAAAACATGCAAAGTAACTACATGTGAAACTCAAAATATCTTTCCTTGATATTTGCTGTGTATGTCAGGCATTATTTTTCCATATATGTATACACCATATATGTATATATGATACATATTTATATTTTTATGATAACACAGTAAATAGAGTTGTTGGGTTTCTTTGCTGTTGTTAAACAAATTCTCATAAAGCAGAAGTGGAATTGATTAGAAGGTTAGTGGATAGATAATAGTATTTGGATAGAGTTGGTGAACTAAGCTCGATAAAGGATGATGCCTGTCTATACATGGAGCTAAAGAGTAAAATCTGCCACTACTGATGCTTCTACCGCCCCTCCCACCCCCGCCACTGCCTCTATTGTCACTGTTGCTGTTTCATTGATCTTACCTTCAGGTCCCTCACATCTTTTTATCCAATGCCCAAAACTGTGAAGACCACACCCAGTGGCAGAGGGACTACAGTCGTTTGGGCTTTTGGGAATCATGGGAATAGTCAGGCTGCTAAAGCTCAAATATATGTGTACTACAGTCATGCTTTTGGCTGCCAAATAGCCATGTACATCTATCTTCCCAAATGTAAACTCCTCAAATTATTCCAATCAATGTAAATATTCATAATAATATAAACACACCCTTCCTGTCTAAAAGAGGGCAATCTAATTAGGTGATCTCAGTTCTTCTTTCAGTGCTATTACAACCCTATGTCAATATTCTTCAATGCAAGGATTGAGTGGTAATGTTCATTACCAACAGGGCACCAAATTTATTAGTTGTGCTGCAAAAGAGTGCAAAGAGAGAGGATGTAGTTAAGATAAAATTAGTGTATGATATATCAGTGAAGACATTCTACTATACTTGCTTCTGCAACTGGAGGTAAGGATATAACTTGTGATTTGACTTTCTTCTTCACTAGCCATTCCATGTTCTCTTTGTCTTCAAGCAGTCTGTCAGAAGGTCAGAGTTCTTTGTTTAGTGTAAGGAGTCAAACTTTCATGTAAGAAGAATGTAAACCCTTTGTGTTACAGCCTCATAGAAATTCAGATAGTTTTCCATTAACTTTTTAATATTAAAGTTGTATATATTTAAGATGTTCAACATGATGTTTTGAAATACATATATAGTAGTCCCCCCTTATCTTTGGTTTCACTTTACACAGTTTCAGTTACCCACAGTCTAAAAATATCAAGTGGAAAATTCCAGAAATAATACTTAAGTTTTAAATCGCATTCTGTTCTGGTAGCATAAAATTTTGTGCTGTCCCTCTCTGTCTTGCCCAGGAGCTGAATTGTCCCTCTGTCCAGCACGTCTTTGTTGTAAATGCTGTCCACCTGTGTGGCATTTAATAGTTGTCTTCATTAGCAGATTGAAAAGACATGTTGTATATAGTGCTTGGCACTATCTAATGGACCAGGCTCCCACTGGGGGTCTTGGAACATATCCCTCAAGGATAAGGGGGTGCCATTGTACATCGTTAAAAGATTACTACAGTCAAGCCGATTAACATATCCGTCATCATATATAGTTACTTTTTTTGTATGCATGGTAAGAGTATCTAGAATCTACCTTCTTAGCAGATTTCCAGTTATACAACATAATTTTATTAACTTTTTTGAAATATATTTTTATTTTAGAGCAGTATTAGATTTACAGAAATTTTGTGAAGATGGTACAGAGGTTTCCATATACCTCACACTGAATTTTCCTTATAATATTGGTATATTTGTTTCAATTTATAAACTAGTATTGATGCAGTATTATTAATGCACATTCAAACTTTACTCAGATTTCCTTAGTTTTTATTTAATGTCTTTTTTGTTCTGAGATCTATCCAAGATACCACGTTATAATTATTCTACTTCCTTAGGTTCCCCATGGCAGTGATATTTTCTCATATATATAGTTTTTGATATACTTGACAGTTTTGAGGAGTATTGGTGAGGAATTTTGTAGAATGATTTTTCATTGGAATTTGCTAATATTTTTCTCATTATTATCCTGGAGTTATGAGATTTTTAGGAAGAAGATCACAGAAGTGAAGTGCCATTTTCATCGCATCATTTTAAGGGTACAAATTATCAACATGATTTGTGATTACTGATGTTGACCTTGGTCACCTGACTGAGGTAGTGTTTGCCATGTTTCTCTAAGGTAAAGTTAACCTTTTCCCTCCTCCTTTCTATACTGTAGTCCTTGAAAGGAAATCACTGTGCAGCCCATATGTAATGAGGCGGGAGTTATGCTTTACCTCCTTGAGACTGGAACATTTATTTATTTTATTTTATTTTACTTTAAGTTCTGGGATACATGTGCAGAACATGCAGGTTTGTTACATAGGTATACCTGTGCCATGGTGGTTTGCTGCACCTATCAACCCATCATCTAGGTTTTAAGCCCCGCATGCATTAGTTATTTGTCCTAATGCTCTCCCTCCCCTTGCCCCCCACCCCCCAACAGGCCGCAGTGTGTGATGTGAGAGTGGGACATTTATATAAATTATTTGGAATTCTTCTGTAAGGGAGATTTGTCCTTCCTCCCATGTTTGCTTACTTATTCAATTATTTATTTATTCAGTATGAACTCTTGGATGTTTGTTTTATACTTTGAGTTATAACACAGTAGTACTTTATTTTCTTGCTCAAATTGTTCTAGCTTTGGCTGTTGGGAGCTCTTCAGGTGGTTCCTGTGTTCCTTTGACATATTCCTATTATTGTGACACATTTACCTGCTTGCTTGTTTTTTAGCACTTCCTTACTTTCTGGCACTTCGAGATGCCCAAGGCTCATTGTCTATATTTTTTTGTCCCAGTCCTAGAATTAGCCATTTCTCCAAGAAGCTCTGGTTCCTCTTGTTGGGGAATGGTATTAGAAGACAAAATCTGTGTGCTAGATATACTCTGGGCATTTTGCTTCTAGGCTCCCTCAGCTTATAAAACAAAGTAATATATCTGGGTATACTAATCTGAATACATACACATATTATAACATCTCTATATGTAATCAACTCTAAACTGAGCTAAAACATGAATTACTACTAATGTCTCTAATCCATTCTCATATGGACCATTCTAGCCTCCTCACCTTGCTTACCTGTAAATTCCCACTCCAACTGTAAGAAACCTGGCTCCCACTATCCATCATTGATTTATTTGTTTGTTCTATTCCAGTATGCTTGTGCAGTCATGTGCTGCATTTTGGTCAATGATGAACCACATGGGCAACAGTGGTCCTGTAAGTTTATGATGGAGCTGAAAAATTCCTACTGCCTGCTGATGTGGTAGCCATTATAATGTGTCTTGATGCGTTACTCGTGTGTGTGATGACGCTGGTGTAAACAAAGCTACTGCTCCGCCAGTTGTATAATATTACAGCACATACAATTATGCACAGTACATACTTGAAAGGTGACTATGTTACTAGTTTGTGTATTTATTATACTGTACTTTTTATCACCGTATGACAGCATACTCCTTCTACTTATTAAAAAAAAAAGTTAATTGTTAAACAGCTTAAGGCAGAGCCTTCAGGAATTATTCAAGATGAAGGCATTTGTATTAGTCTGTTCTTGCACTCCAATAAAAAAATGCCTAAGGCTGGGTAATTTATAAAGAAAAGGGGTTTAATTTCACAGTTTCACAGGCTGTACAGGAAGCACGATGGCTTCTTGGGGGGCTTCAGGAAACTTTCAATCATGGCAGAAGGTGAAGGGGAAGCAGGCATGTCTTACGTGGCCAGAGCAGGAGGAAGAGAAGGGAGTGAAAGGTGCTACATACTTTTAAACAACCAGATCTTGTGGGAACTCACAATTGCAACTTCATCTCCAAGAGGGATGGTGTTAAACCATGAGAAACAACCTCTGTGATCCAATCACTTCCCATCAGGCCCCACCTCCAACATTGAGGATTGCAATTCGACATGAGATCTGGGCAGGAACACAGACCCAAATCATGCCATGTGTCCTTGCCCAGGTCTCATGGTAGAATTGTAATCCTCAGTGTTTCAGGTGGGGCCTGGTGGGAGCTCATTGGATCATGGGGGCAGATTTTGCCCTTACTGTTCTTGTGATAATGAGTGAGTTCTCACGACATGTGGTTGTTTAAAAGCCTCCCTCCTCCACCTCCTTTCCTCCTGCTCTAGCCATGTAAGAAATGTCTGCTTCCTCTTCACCTCTGCCATGATAGGGAGTTTCCTGAGGCCTCCTCAGAAGCCAGCGGGCTTCTTGTCCAGCCTGCAGAACTGTGATCCAGTAAAAACTCTTTTCTTTATAAATTACCAAGTCTTGGATATTACTTTATAGCAGTGCAAGAACAAACTAATATAGAAAATTGCTACCTAGTTGTGGGTCATCACTATAAAGATGCCTGAAAACATGGAAGAACTTTGGAAGTGGGTGGCGGGCAGCAGTTGGAAGAGTGTGTAAAGCTCAGAAGAAGACAGGAAGATGAGGGAAAGTTTGGAACTTCCTAGAGACTTGATAAATTGTTGTGCCCAAAATGCTGATAGTGATATAGACAATAAAGTTCAGGCTGCGGAGTCTCAGAGATGAAAAACTTACTGGGAACTGGAGCAAAGGTCACTTTAGTTATGCATTAGCAAAGAGGTTAGAGAATGCCTCTAACCACAATGCGTGCCCCGTTCTAGTAATCTGTGAAACTTTGAACTTGAGAGCAATGATTTAGGGTATTTGGTGGAAGAAATTTCTAAGCAGCAAAGCATTCAAGATGTAGCCTGGCTGCTTCTAACACCCTATGCAAAACTGGCACTTATATTTAAAAGGGAAGCAAAGTGCAAAAGTTTGGAAAAGTTGCAGCCTGGCCATGTGGTAGAAAAGAACAACGCATTTTCTGGGGAGGAATTCAAGCCAGCTGCCAAAATTTGTATAATTAAAAGGAAGGCAAGTAATAATAGCCAAGACGATAAGAAAAAGGCCCTGAAGGCATTTCAGAGAACTTCCTGGCAGCCCCCATGTATCAGTTCATTCTCGCACTGCTATAAAGAGCTACTTGAGACTGGATAATTTATGAAGAAAAGAGGTTTATATTGACTCACAGTTCTACAGGCTGAAAAAGAACCATGGCTGGCAGGCCTCAGGAAATGTACAATCATGGCAGAAGGGCAAAGGGAAAGCAAGCATGTCTTCACATGGTGGCAGGAGAAAGAGAAAGTGAAGGGGGAGGTGGCACCCACTTTTAAACCATCAGTTCTTGTGAGAGCTCACTATCATTAGAACAGCAAGCAGGGAGTCTGCCCCATGATTCAACCATCTCCCACCAGGTCCGTTCCCCAACATTGGGAATTACAGCATTGCCGATGTTTGGCCAGGCCCAGTGGCTCATGCCTGTTATCTCAGCACTGTGGGAGGCTGAAGTGGGAGGATCACTTGAAGCCAGGAGTTTGAGACTGGCCTGAGCAACATAGCAAGGCCCCATCTCTATTAAAAGGAAAAAAAGAAGAAGAAGGCATTTTTATTATAGGAGATGACAGCTTCATGAGTGTTATAGCCCTTGAAGACCTTTCAGTGGGACAAAATATGGAGGTGGAAGACAGTGATATTGATGATGCTGACCCTATGTAGGCCTAGACTAATGTGCGTGTTTGTGTCTTCATTTTTAATAAAAAGGTTTAAAAGGTAAAAAAAAATTAATAGATAAAAGCTTATAGAATCAGGATATAATGGAAGAAAATTTTTATAGTGTTACTATGTGTTTGTGTTTTAAGTGTTACACAAAAGCGTCAAAATTTTTTTAAAAATTTTTTTAAAAATTAAAATTTTTTTTAAATTAAAAAGTATATAAAGTAAAAATGTTGCAGTAAGCTAGGGTTAATTTTATTATTGAAGAAAGAAAAAATGTTTTTATAAATTTTGTGTAACCTAAATGTATAGTGTTTATAAACTCTAAGTAGTGTGCAGAAATATTCTAGGCCTTTACATTTACTCACTGCCCACTCACTGACTCATGTAGAGCAACTTCCAGTCTTGTGAGCGCCACTCATATTAAGTGTTCTATACAGGTAGACCACTTGTAATCTCTTTTTTTTTGGATTCTCACTCTTGTCTCCCAGGCTGGAATGCAGTGGTGCGATCTCGGCTCACTGCACCCTCTTCCTCCTGGGTTCAAGCGATTCTCCTGCCTCAGCCTCCTGAGTAGCTGGGATTACAGGTGCCCGCCACGACGCCTGGCTAATTTTTTATATTTTTAGTGGAGATGGGATTTCATTATGTTGGCCAGGTTGGTCTCAAACTCCTGACCTCAGGTGATCCAACCGCCTCGGCCTCCCAAATTGCTGGGATTACAAGCTTGAGCCACTGCACCTGGCCCATTTTTAATGTTTTATGCTGTATTTTTACTGTGCCTTTTCTGTTTGGCTATGTTTAGATGCACAAATACTTACCATTGTATTACAGTTGCCTGCAGTATTCAGTACAATATCATGCTGTACAGTTTTGTAGCCTAGGAGCAATAGGCTATATATACCACATAGCCTTGGTGTGTAGGAAGCTGTACATCATAGGTTCATGTAAGTATGCACTATGATGTTCACATAACGACCAAATCATCTAATGAAGCATTTCTCAGAATGTATTCCCTTTGTTAAGTGATGCATGGCTCTACAGCTGTTTCAGAGTTGTTAACCTGTTCCTCAGTGGGAAACAACTTTATCAGTTTATGCTCAGTTTGTTTTGTCTTTGGAATTGCAGACTCCACTCATTTCCAGAGTTACTTATGTCAGCACCCTTCTTCTCTTCCCCATTCAGTGAGGTTGTTTTATGCTTTTGTAATACAGTTAGATTGTTCTGTCATATTCTGCATTCCATATTGGGATATCCTGACTTCCTAAATAACTTCATGAAAATTTGTATACATTAGCCTTCACTGTTTGTACTGTAAATTTCTATGGATTTTTATAAATAGTGCCATGTACCGATCATTACAGTGTCATATGGAATAGTTTCAGTAATTTAAAAATCTGTGTTTTTCCGATTTAACTACCTTCTCCTCTGCCTGAACCCCTGGCAAAGACTGACCTTTTCTTGATCTGTGTTTTACAGAATGTTTTTTATTTGTGTTTTACAGAAAGTCATATAATAGGAATCATATAATATATAACCTGTTCAGACTGGCTTATTTCACTTAGAAAAAAATGCAGTTAAGTTTCCTTCATTGCCTTTTTGTGGCTTCACGGATCATTTCTTATTTGTTTCAAAGGCTGTATTTTTTACAGCAATTTTTGATTCACAGCGGAATTAAGAGGAAGGTACAGAGATTTCCCATATACTTCCTGCCTCTACTCTCTTGTTATTAATATCCCCCAAGAGAGTGGTACATTTGTTACAATTGATGAACCTAGATTGACACATCATTGTCACCCAGACTTCATAGTTTATGTCAGAGTTCACTCTTGATATTGTACATTCTCTGTGTTTGAACAAACGTATAATGACATGTATTCGCCATCACAGTATTATACAGAGTAGTTTTTTTTTTTTTTTTTTTTTGAGACGGAGTCTCCCTCTGTCGCCCAGGCTGGAGTGCAGTGGCGCAATCTCGGCTCACTGCAAGCTCCACCTCCCGGATTCACGCCATTCTCCTGCCTCAGCCTCTCTGAGTA
The DNA here is from genome assembly GCF_006542625.1 of Nomascus leucogenys. Taxonomy (NCBI): domain Eukaryota; kingdom Metazoa; phylum Chordata; class Mammalia; order Primates; family Hylobatidae; genus Nomascus; species Nomascus leucogenys. Next base: position 36,544,468 of record NC_044389.1, read on the forward strand.
GCTGGGACTACAGGCGCCCGCCACCACGCCCGGCTAATTTTTTGTATTTTTAGTAGAGACGGGGTTTCACCGTGGTCTCGATCTCCTGACCTCGTGATCTGCCCGCCTCGGCCTCCTAAAGTGCTGGGATTACAACCGTGAGCCACCGCGCCCGGCCTCAGAGTAGTTTTACTACACTAAAAATCCTCTGTGCTCCGCGTATTCATTCCACCTTCCTTCCCAATCCCTGGCAGTCACTGAACTTTCTACTGTCTCCATAGTTTTGCTTTCTCTGGAATGTCATATAGTTTGAATCATCCAGTATATGACCTTTTCAGATTGATTTCTGTCACTTAGTAATATGGATTCATGTTTCCTTCATATTTTCAAAGCTTGATTGCTATCTTTTTATTGTTGAATAATATTCCATTATCTAGAAGTACCACAGTGTATCCACTCACCTGCTGAAGGACACCTTGGTTACTTCCAAGTTTTGGCAATTATGAATAAGGCTGACATAAACATCCATATGAAGGATTTTCTATAGAACATAGGTTTTCAATTCCTTTGATAAATACAAAGGAGTATGATTGCTGCACAGTATGATGAGAGTATATGTAGCTATGTAAGAAACTGCCAAACTCTCTTTCAGAGTAGTTGTACCATTTTGCATCCCCACCAGCAATAAATGAGGCTATATCTAGGTTCTTGTTTTTTTGTATCTACATGGCCAATTGTTCAAGCACCATTTGTTGAAAGACTTCACCAATACTACGTTACATTGAATACTGTAGCTTTACAATAAGTCTTGAAGTCAGCTTCTGGGAGTCCACCAACTTTGTTCTTCTCCAATATTGTATCTGCAATTCTGAGTCTTTTGCCTCTGCAAATAAACTCTAAAATTTGTTTGTTGGTATCCACAAAATGATTTGCTGAGATTTTGACTGGGATTGCCTTGAATCTGTAGATTAAGTTGGGAAGAACTGACATCTTGACAATGTTAAGTCTTTCCATTCATGAACATGAAATTTTTTTCATTTATTTAATTCTGTTTTGATTTCTTTAATCAATAGTTTTGTAGTTTTCCTCATACAGATCCTGTACATATTTTGTGAGATTTGTACCTAAGAAATTCATTTCTCGGATGCTATGTAAATGGTATTCTCTTTTAAACTTCAAATTCCACTTATTACTGGTATATAGAAAAGGGTTTGACTTTCGTGTATTAACCTTGTATTCACACCCCTGCTGTAATTGCTTATTAGTTCCAGAAGTGTTTTTGTTGATTCTTCCAGATTTTCTACATAGATGATCATTCATCTAAGAACAAAGGATTTTATTTATTCTTCCCAATCTGTATACCTTTTATGTCTTTTTATTGTTCTTTTGCATTAGCTAGGACTTCCAGTAGGATGTCGAATAGGAATAGTGGGAGGGGACAACATGGCCTTCTTCAAAATTGTAGTGGGAAGTGTCCAGTTTCCATTAAGTATGAACTTAGCTTTCGTTTTGTTTTTGTTTTTGTAGATCAAATTGAGGAAATTCCTATAAGAACTCTATCTAAGTAGAGTTTGTGTCTTGCAGCTCTCTAAGTTGTACCCTCTTGTTATGACACTGAAGCCCTTTTGTGCTGTTGAAAAGTTATACCCTCTTGTTATGAGACTGGAGCCTGTTTGTGCTGTTGAAAAGGAAAATATTTTATAGTTTTATGATTGTCTCCATTTATTAGTGGGCATTTTATCTGCTTTTTTCTGGGTCATATTGCATTTCCTAGGACTTCCAGTGTGATGTTGAAAAGTGATAGTGAGAGGGGATATTCTTACCTTGTTCCTATTAGCGGGAAAGCTTCAAATATCTAATTATTAAGTATGATGTTAGCTGTAGGTTTCTTGTATATATCATTTTTAGACATCATTTCAACTTTAATTTAGATATAGAGGGGTACATTTGCAGGTTTGTTACATAGTTATATTATTGCCCAGGTACTGAACATAGTAGCCAATAGTTATTTTTTCAATCTTTGCCCCCGTCCCTCTCTCTCTCCCCAGTGGTTCCCAGTGTCTATTGTTGCAATCATTGTGTCCATGAGTACCCAAAGTTTAGCTCCCACTTATAAATGAGAACATGTGGTATTTGATTTTCTGTTCTTGAGTTAATTTGCTAAGGATAATGGCCTTCAGCTGCATTCATATTGCTGCAAAGGACATAATTTTGTTCCTTTTTTATGGCTGTGTAGTATTCCATGATGTATATGTATCACACTTTCTTTATCCAGTCCACTATTGATGAGCACCTAGAATGATTCCATGTCTTTGCTATTGTGAATAGTGCTGTGATAAACATATGAGTGCATGTGCCTTTTTGCTAGAACAATTTACTTTTTTGATATATACCCAGTAATAGGATTCCTGAGTCAAATTTTAAGTTCTTTGAGAAATCTTCAAAATGCTTTCTACAGTGGCTGAACTAATTTACATTCCCACCAACAGTGTATAAGCTTTCTCTTTTCTTCACAGCCTCACCAGCATCTGTTGCTTTTTGACTTTTTAAATTTAATTTAATTTAATTTTGTTTATTTTTATTTTATTTTATTTTATTTGTTTAATTTTATTATTATTATACTTTAAGTTTTAGGGTACATGTGCACAATGTGCAGGTTTGTTACGTATGTATACATGTGCCATGTTGGTGTGCTGCACCCATTAACTCGTCATTTAACATCAGGTATATCTCCTAATGCTATCCCTCCCCCTTCCCCCCACCCCACAACAGTCCCCAGAGTGTGATGTTCCCCTTCCTGTGTCCATGTGTTCTCACTGTTCAATTCCCACCTATGAGTGAGAACATGTGGTCTTCGGTTTTTTGTCCTTGCGATAGTTTGCCGAGAATGATGGTTTCCAGTTTCATCCATGTCCTTACAAGGGACATGAACTGATCATTTTTTATGGCTGCATAGTATTCCATGGTGTATATGTGCCACATTTTCTTAATCCAGTCTATCGTTGTTGGACATTTGGGTTGGTTCCAAGTCTTTGCTATTGTGAATAGTGCCACAATAAACATATATGTGCATGTGTCTTTATAGCAGCATGATTTATAGTCCTTTGGGTATATACCCAGTAATGGGATGGCTGGGTCAAATGGTATTTCTAGTTCTAGATCCCAGAGGAATCGCCACACTGACTTCCACAATGGTTGAACTAGTTGACAGTCCCACCAACAGTGTAAAAGTGTTCCTATTTCTCCACATCCTCTCCAGCACCTGTTGTTTCCTGACTTTTTAATGATGGCCATTCTAACTGGTGTGAGATGGTATCTCATTGTGGTTTTGATTTGCATTTCTCTGATGGCCAGTGATGATGAGCATTTTTTTCATGTGTCCGTTGGCTGCATAAATGTCTCTTTTGAGAATTGTCTGTTCATGTCCTTTGCCCACTTTTTGATGGGGTTCTTTGTTTTTTTCTTGTAAATTTGTTTGAGTTCTTTGTAGATTCTAGATATTAGCCCTTTGTCAGATGAATAGGTTGAGAAAATTTTCTCCCATTTTGTAGGTTGCCTGTTCACTCTGATGGTAGTTTCTTTTGCTGTGCAGAAGCTCTTTAGTTTAATTAGATCCCATTCATCAATTTTGGCTTTTGTTGCCATTGCTTTTGATGTTTTAGACATGAAGTCCTTGCCCATGCCTATGTCCTGAATGGTATTGCCTAGGTTTTCCTCTAGGGTTTTTATGGTTTTAGGTCTAACATTTAAGTCTTTAATCCATCTTGAATTAATTTTTGTATAAGGTGTAAGGAAGGGATCCAGCTTCAGCTTTCTACATAAGGCTAGCCAGTTTTCCCAGCACCATTTATTAAATAGGGAATCCTTTCCCCATTGCTTGTTTTTGTCAGGTTTGTCAAAGATCAGATAGTTGTAGATATGCAGCATTATTTCTGAGGGCTCTGTTCTGTTCCATTGATCTATGTCTCTGTTTTGGTACCAGTACCATGCTGTTTTGGTTACTGTAGCCTTGTAGTATAGTTTGAAGTCAGGTAGCATGATGCCTCCAGCTTTGTTCTTTTGGCTTAGGATTGACTTGGCGATGTGGGCTCTTTTTTGGTTCCGTATGAACTTTAAAGTAGTTTTTTCCAATTCTGTGAAGAAAGTCATTGGTAGCTTGATGGGGATGGCACTGAATCTATAAATTACCTTGGGCAGTATGGCCATTTTCATGATATTGATTCTTCCTACCCTTGAGCATGGAATTTCTTCCATTTGTTTGTATCCTCTTTTATTTCACTGAGCAGTGGTTTGTAGTTCTCCTTGAAGAGGTCCTTCACATCCCTTGTAAGTTGGATTCCTAGGTATTTTATTCTCTTTGAAGCAATTGTGAATGGGAGTTCACTCATGATTTGGCTCTCTGTTTGTTATTGGTGTATAAGAATGCTTGTGATTTTTGTACATTGATTTTATATCCTGAGACTTTGCTGAAGTTGCTTATCAGCTGAAGAAGATTTTGGGCTGAGATGATGGGGTTTTCTAGATATACAATCATGTCATCTGCAAACAGGGACAATTTGACTTCCTCTTTTCCTAATTGAATACCCTTTATTTCCTTCTCCTGCCTAATTGCCCTGGCCAGAACTTCCAACACTATGTTGAATAGGAGTGGTGAGAGAGGGCATCCCTGTCTTGTTCCTGTTTCCAAAGGGAATGCTTCCAGTTTTTGCCCATTCATTATGATACTGGCTATGGGTTTGTCATAGATAGCTCTTATTATTTTGAGATACGTCCCATCTATACCTAATTTATTGAGAGTTTTTAGCATGAAGGGTTGTTGAATTTTGTCAAAGGCCTTTTCTGCATCTATTGAGATAATCATGTGGTTTTTGTTTTTGGTTCTGTTTATATGCTGGATTACATTTATTGATTTGCGTATGTTGAACCAGCCTTGCATCCCAGGGATGAAGCCCACTTGATCATGGTGTATATGCTTTTTGATGTGCTGCTGGATTCGGTTTGCCAGTATTTTATTGAGGATTTTTGCATCAATGTTCATCAAGGATATTGGTCTAAAATAGTGTTTTTTGGTTATGTCTCTGCCAGGCTTTGGTATCAGGATGATGCTGGCCTCATAAAATGAGTTAGGGAGGGTTACCTCTCTTTCTATTGATTGTAATAGTTTCAGAAGGAATGGTACCAGCTCCTCCTTGTACCTCTGGTAGAATTCGGCTGTGAATCCATCTGGTCCTGGACTCTTTTTGGTTGGTAAGCTATTGATTATTGCCACAATTTCAGAGCCTGTTATTGGTCTATTCAGAGATTCAACTTATTCCTGGTTTAGTCTTGGGAGGGTATATGTGTCGAGGAATTTATCCATTTCTTCTAGATTTTCTAGTTTATTTGCATAGAGGTGTTTATAGTATTCTCTGATGATAGTTTGTATTTCTGTGGGATCGGTGGTGATATCCCGTTTATCATTTTTTATTGCATCTATTTGATTCTTCTCTCTTTTCTTCTTTATTAGTCTCGCTAGCGGTCTATCACTTTTGTTGATCTTTCTCAAAAAACCAGCTCCTGGATTCATTAATTTTTTGAAGGGTTTTTTGTGTCTCTATTTCCTTCAGTTCTGCTCTGATTTTAGGGACTTCTTGCCTTCTGCCAGCTTTTGAATGTATTTTCTCTTGCTTTTCTAGTTCTTTTAATTGTGATGTTAGGGTGTCAATTTTGGATCTTTCCTGCTTTCTCTTGTGGGCATTTAGTGCTATAAATTTCCCTCTACACACTGCTTTGAACGTGTCCCAGAGATTCTGGTATGTTGTGTCTTTGTTCTCGTTGGTTTCAAAGAATCTTTATTTCTGCCTTCATTTCGTTATGTACCCAGTAGTCATTCAGGAGCAGGTTGTTCAGTTTCCATGTAGTCGAGTGGTTCTGAGTGAGTTTCTTAATCCTGAGTTCTAGTTTGATTGCACTGTGGTCTGAGAGACAGTTTGTTATAATTTCTGTTCTTTTACATTTGCTGAGAAGTGGTTTACTTCCAACTATGTGGGAAATTTTGCAATAGGTGTGGTGTGCTGCTGAAAAAAATGTATATTCTATTGATCTGGGTTGGAGAGTTCTGTAGATGTCTATTAGGTCTGCTTGGTGCAGAGCTGAGTTCAATTCCTGGGTATCCTTAACTTTCTGTCTTGTTGATCTGTCTAATGTTGACAGTGGGGTGTTAAAGTCTCCCATTATTATTGTGTGGGAGTCTAAGTCTCTTTGTAGGTCACTAAGGACTTGCTTTATGAATCTGGGTGCTCCTGTATTGGGTGCATATATATTTAGGATAGTTAGCTCTTCTTGTTGAATTGATCCCTTTACCATTATGTAATGGCCTTCTTTGTTTCTTTTGATCTTTGTTGGTTTAAAGTCTGTTTTATCAGAGACTAGGATTGCAACCCCTGCCTTTTTTTCTTTTCCATTTGCTTGGTAGATCTTCCTCCATCCCTTTATTTTGAGCCTATGTGTGTCTCTGCACGTGAGATGGGTTTCCTGAATACAGCACACTGAAGGGTCTTGACTCTTTATCCAATTTTCCAGTCTGTGTCTTTTAATTGGAGCATTTAGCCCATTTATATTTAAAGTTAATATTGTTATGTGTGAATTTGGTCCTGTCATTATGATGTTAGTTGGTTATTTTGCTCGTTAGTTGATGCAGTTTCTTCCTAGCCTTGATGGTCTTTACATTTTGGCATGTTTTTGCAGTGGCTGGTACCGGTTGTTCCTTTCCATGTTTAGTTCTTCTTTCAGGAGCTCTTTTAGGTCAGGCCTGGTGGTGACAATATCTCTCAGCATTTGCTTGTCTGTGAAGTATTTTATTTCTCCTTCACTTACGAAGCTTAGTTTGGCTGGATATGAAATTCTGGGTTGAAAATTCTTTTCTTTAAGAATGTTGAATGTTGGCCCCCACTCTCTTCTGGCTTGTAGAGTTTCTGCTGAGAGATCAGCGGTTAGTCTTATGGGCATTTATTTTTGGTTATTTCTTAGAATTTCTCTCTCTCTGCTTATATTGCTCATCTGTTCTTTCATGCTGCTCACTGTATTCATTAGAGCCCTTAGCAACGTAATCATAGTTGTTTCAAATTCCTAGTCTAATAATTTCAACATCTCTTCTATATCTTAGCCTGGCTCTGGTGCTTTCTCTGTCTCTTTAAAAACTGTGGGTTTTGCCTTTTAATATGTCTCGTAATGTTTTCTTGGTAGCTGGACATAATGTATAGAATAAAATGAACTGCAGCAAATAGGCTTTTGGTAACATGTGGTTAAGTGTGGTGAGGAGGAATCATTCTGTAGTCATTTGAATAGGTTTCAGTCTTCTAGTGAGCCTTTGCCTCTGAACTTTGAACTTCACACGTATTTCTCAGTTTCCACCTCGTCCTCTTAGGTGGGAAAGGATGGCTAACATGGGCTGGCCCTGGGTATTTCTCTTCTTTCAAATGAAACACTAGAGCTAGTTGGAGTTGAGTATTTCCCATCCCTCGTTAGTTAGACTTTGGTAAAGCCTCAGCATGTTAGGGTTTGGTTAACTAGTTTCTCCTGTGGGAAAACCTTGTTAAGAAGAACAGAATGCTCTGGCGTATTTCAAAATGGTTTATTTTTCCCTCCCTCTGCAAGAAGCACAGGCTAATATTTTATTCTCTGACATTCACTGTGAGAACCTGGTTGAGTTCCTGGAGGTAAAACTCAAAAAAGTGTCGGGCCGTCAATGATTGGCTAACTGGTTCCCCACTAGAGTTTTTATCTCTCAGACTTTTCCATGCTGAGATTTCAGCAATTCATCAGTTATAGTTAAGGTTTCCCTACTTCACCACTGGTTCCCCTGGTGAGTTTGTATTTGTGAGTTTCTGCTACAGCAAGCTATAGCTGTTGGTCTCTCCAAGTTGAGGTGCAGTGGTTTGCCCTTTGACCCCAACTCTCTGTTATATCTCAAAGGAGTCATGATTTCTGTTTGTTCAGTTTTTTACTTCTTAGGATGAAATGGTGACTTCCAGCTCCTTATGTGCTGGACTGGAAACTGGAGGTCAATCATTCCTTTGTTACTGATAAATAAATTTCCATTGTATGAATACATCTTTATTTTCTTATCTGTTCACCCATTGAAGGACATTTGCTTGCTTCTAGATTTTGGCAATTATGAATAAAACCATTATAAACATTTGTGTGCTGGTTTTTGTGTGACTGTATGTTTTCAACTCAACTGGGCAAAAATTAGGAGCACAATTCCTGGATTGTATGCAGGACTATGTTTACTTTTAAAAAAACTGCTAAACACTGTTTTGTAAAATCACACCCTAGGCAAATTTGCAATGAAAAAACAACTTGCCTCTATTTTTCCCCTTTATGTTCTCAACCCATTGTTTTATTGTTGCTTTCACTATTGGCATCCCTCTTTCACTTATAAAAACTCTTGTGATTACATTAGACCCAGTTGAGTAATACAGGATAATCTCTTCATGTCAACATCCCTGCCTTAATCATATCTGTAGAGTTCCTTTTGCTGGGTTCTGGGATTAGTATGTGGACATCTTTCGGGGGAATGTTATTCTGTCTACCACAGAAAACTACTCAGACTATTTTAGGAAGAAAGGAAGAACTTAATAAGAGAATATATGGGTTTCTTATAGGAATCAAGGCCAGGATTGTTATTGAATCTTACGAGGCGCTGAAACCCATGTCTGAAAAGCTATCAGGAACTAAGACAATACCTCTCTTTAGGAGGCATCATGGTCTTTGATTTACAGTTCTATTTAAAGATCTGCTTCACTATCTTTTTCTTTGTTGACTGATATTTTTGGCTTCTTCACGTGCTTCAGAGGTGACCCTGTAGAATTCCACTTCAAAGTTGACAGATTCTTTCTTCCTTCCTATTTTATACTTTGTGATGAAAAAATCTGACTGGCTTGGTTTGGATTAGTTTCTACTCGCAACACAGCTGAAGATGTGTGTATGGGTAGGCTGGAATGTAAGTTGTACCAAGCTAGCATAATACCAAAATAGTTTTATTTTACTAAAATTATATTTTCTCTCTCTCTATATATATATTATATTTATAATACATGAATATATATTTTTAATTTTGTAAGCAAAATGTCCAAAGTGTATTATAGTGCAATAGTTAAGACCATGAATTCTGAAGCCATATTATTAAAGTTCTGTTCCTAGTTCCACCACTGAGCTGTGAGATCTGGGGAAACTAAAATTGTTGTGCCTTAGTTACATCATTTATTAAATGACGATGATAATAGTACCTTCTTAGAGAATTATTATGGGGTCTAAATAAGAGCAGTGCCTGGCATATAGTAAAGGCTATATGAGTATTAACTCTTTTAGAGCCATTTAGAAAATTTAGAAAATATAAGAATATATATATTTCCATGTTAGTAATGTCTTTAAATAGTATGTATCAATTATCTATTGCCACAATAATGCTGTGTAACAACTGCTGAACTTCAGTGGCATTTAGTATTAAACACTTACTTAGCTTATGAGTCTCTTGGGCTTGGTTAATTTGTGCTTGGCTTGAATGATCTTGACTGGGTTTGCTTATTTGACTGTGGTCAGCTGCTGGTTGGTGAGGTAACTCTGCTGATCTTGGTTGCAGTCACTCACATCTAGAGATCACCTGGTATTACCTCATCTAAGATAGCTTTTGCTGGATGAGTGAGACAACCTGGCTGTTCTGCATATCTTTCCTTTTCTAGCAGGCTAGTGAGCTGGACAAGGCTTGTTTGTTTGGCAATGGCAGAAACAAAAAAACAACAAGCAAAAATATTCAAAGTCTCTAGAACCTTAGACTTAGTGTATTGGCCAAAACAAATCACCACCTTCCCACCCCAAATTTTAGCAGGGGCGAGAAGGTGGGGTAGACTTCACCTCTTTGGAAAGAGGAACTGCAAAGTCACATAGCAAAGGGCATGGGTACTACGTGGTCTAAATAATTGGACTCTTGTAAGCAATTTATTACATGGCATTTAATTTTCTTGTTGTAGGTATTCAGATTTTTTTTCATAAAATATTTTATGGATAATGATGGCATATTAGAAAATAACTGATTTTCCATGTTTATCTAAGGTATAGTCACTTTATTGAACTTGTTAATTTGATAAACTTTCAGCTTTTAAAGATTTATATAGTAAATATAAATTCAGAATATAAATTATTTGCAAAATGTATATATGTGTGTACATGACTGAAATGTGTATTTTTTCTTTTATGAGTTACACCTTTGTGTAACTTATAATTTGTATTTTCTATTTTAATTCTGTGGCCAGAATTTTAAGAACAAAGTTTTATCACTGATTTTTAAAGTAATACATCTAATTTTACTTTTTTATGTAAGATACTGTTTAAGATAAATATTCTTAAATATTCCTTGGAGTGTTAAGTAAATATTCTTTTGTGTGTGTGTGTTTTTTAAAGATTTATAGTTAACCCTTCCATAATGCAGGAGTAAAGAGCACTGATCAACCAAAGAGTTAAAAATTTCCATATGATATGGTTTGGCTTTGTGTCCCCACCCAAATCTCATGTTAAATTGTCATTCCCGGTGTTGGGGAGGGAATTGGTGTGAGGTGATTGGATCATTATGGTGGATTTTCCCCTTGCTGTTCTTGTGATAGTGAGTGAGGTGTCATGAGATCTGATGGTTTAGAAGTGTGTGGCACTTCCTCCTTCTCTCCCTCTCTTCTGCCACCATGTGAAGATGTGCTTGCTTCCACTTCACCTTCTGCCATGATTGTAAGTTTCCTGAGGCCTTTCAGCCATGCTTCCTGTACAGATTGTGGAACTGTGAGTCAATTAAACCTCTTTTTCTCATAAATTACCCAGTCTCAGGTAGTTCTTTATAGCAGCGCGAGAACAGACTGATACAGTATATAACTTTTGGCTCCTCCAAAGCTTAACTACTAGTAGCCTATTGTTGACTAGAAGCCTCACTAATAATAGAAACATTAAAGTAACACATATTTTATAAATTATATGTGTTATATACTACATTTTTACAGTAAAGTGAGCTAGAGAATATAAATGTTACTTAGAAAATCAAAATGAAGAGAAAATATGTTTACTGTTTATTAAGTGGAAGTGGATTATTATAAAAGTCTTCATCCTTGTCGTCTTCATGGTGAGTAAAGCGAAAGAAGAGGAGAAGAGGAGGGGTTGGTCTTGCCATCTAAGGAATGGCAGGTGGAAGAAAATTCATGTGTAAGTGGACCCATGCAGTTTAAACCTGTGTTGTTCAAGGGTCAACTCTATTAGGAAAGTGGGTCTAAACATTATGTTATGTCAGAGTTCTTGGCTTATATTAAGAAGTTTAATAAGTAAAAAGATCACAAGACAGTAATTAGCATATGAAGTTGACATACTCCTTTCAACCAAATTTTTTTAAGTTTCTTTGCCAAGTATAAGATAAATGAAGATAAGAACAATCTCTAAGACTTCTTCAGTGGGCTTCTACGTGTACACTGTTACAATTCAACTCTCCCAGGTCTCATCTTATTCTTACATGCCTACCTGTTCTAAAACTCATAGGCAGTTATTTTTGGGGAATCCTGATTACTCTGTAATAGGGCCAAAACATATAGAACACATGCAAAAAGAAAATAATGGTGGTCTCCTTATTTGACTGTTGCTCTTTTTCCTCCAATGGCCTCTTGTTAACAGTCTGCAGCCAAACAAAAGGTTTTTCTTCTCAGCAATCAATCTTCTTAACATGCTGATTTCTTTTTTTGTTTGTTTCTTTTTTTTTTTAGTAGCAGCAAGATTTATTGTGAAGAGTGAAAGAACAAAGCCTCCACAGTGTGGAAGGGGACCCGAGTGGGTTGCCCCTCAACATGCTGATTTCTAAAGTCCATCAGAGTTAAGGATTCAAGAAAATAACAGTTATCACAGGAATATGCTGTGAAACTCTGGGCTGTCATTGGAGCTGGATTTCCACCCAATGAAGGTTTAAGTTTGAGATCTGACCCCTATGAACAGACGCTTTTTTTTTTTTTGCCTAAGAGAATCCTGCTCAGGACAGCAGAAAACACAGGTTACAAATTACTGAGGCTATTTTTTTTTTTTTTTGGAGGATTTATGTAGTATAAGATATCTATCAGGCCAGGCACGGTGGCTCACACCTGTAATCCCAGCACTTTGGGAGGCCGAGGTGGGCGGATCATGAGGTCAGGAGATCGAGACCATCCTGGCTAACACGGTGAAACCCCATCTCTACTAAAAAAAAAAAAATACAAAAAATTAGCCAGGCGAGGTGGCGGGCGCCTGTAGTCCCAGCTACTCGGGAGGCTGAGGCAGGAGAATGGCGTGAACCCGGGAGGCAGAGCTTGCAGTGAGCCGAGATTGCGCCACTGCACTCCAGCCTGGGTGACAGAGCGAGACTCCGTCTCAAAAAAAAAAAAAAAAAAAAAAAAGAAGTAAAGTTACATCTGAGTTGTGACTCTCTTCTTGTTTATCTCTCCTGCTAAATCTTAAGTTCCTATGGCACATTTGTGTTATATTCATTGTTGTATCTCTAGAGGTTGGATTTGTTCACTTAAATATTTGTTTATTGAATAAAGAATAAACTGATTTAGAGATCTTGATTCTGTTGTATATTTGCCCTTCTTAACATACAAATAAATTTCTGTGACCAACATGACCAGACTGAGCCCAAAGCTCCATGACTTTCATGATAGTCAGGTCAGGTCTCTCTGCTCAGAGCCATCCCATATCTTCCTGTGATCCTCTGAGAAAAAGTTCACAGAGGCCTTCCAACATGCCCACAAACTAGTTCTTCTTTCTGAACTACATCTCTCCCTACCTGCTCATTTCATTTCAGCTGCACTGGCCTCTTTGCAGATCTTAGTATATATGAGGCATGATCTGCTTTGAACATCTCTTCTCAAATGTCAGCCTGTATAACCCCCTCACTGCAGTAGAACATGCCTCTGGTTGGCTTGGACTGACCTGTCTCTTTCAGACTACTAATAGTAATACTTAGAATAGCTGTAGAATGTACCAAGAATGCAATGTCTTGAGATAAGAAGGAACTCTCTGGAACAGCCCAGGATATATCCTTGCTCCTCCTAGAACAGAATGTCTTATAATGCTTGAACTCAGTGGTCCAAGTAGTGTCCAGGGTATAAAACCCAGGGCATGGTGCATGCTTTGGGGGTCTCTCAGCTGCTGTTTGACAAGGGGCACATACAGGTGAGAGTCCAGCCACCATGAGCAGCTTTCCTGAGCCTTAGGAGGTTGGCTCGCCATGGATCTTAGGCTTTTGTTTGTTCTTGCTGCCTATCTGTGAGTAATAAATCTGCTTCGCCTGATGTCTTGTGTGTATTCAGAATCATCAGGCTCATACAAGTGGTAGAGAACCTTTGCACTCATCTCCTTCTAGTCTGTACTCAAATACCACTTCTCATTGAAGCCTTCCCTGACTAATCTTTTAAAAATTGCAACCTCCCTGACCCTACCCAGGAACCCATTTCCTGCTTTATTTATCCCATAAAAATTATCTGTTTTCCCTTTCTAAAATGCTCCATGAGGAAAGGGTATTTTTAAAAATTTCTTATTTATTTATTTAATTTTTTGTTTCCTAAGGTTTTGGGGGAACAGGTGATATTTGGTTGTATGAGTAAGTTCTTTAGTGGTGATTTGTGAGATTTTGGTGCACCCATCACCCTAGCAGTATACATTGAACCGAGTTTGTAGTCTTTTATCCCTCACCTCCTTCCTACCCTTTCCCCCTGAGTCCCCAGTGTCTATTGTATTATTCTTACACCTTGGCATTTTCATAGCTTAGCTCCCACTTATGAGTGAAAACATATGATGTTTGGTTTTCCATTCCTGAGTTACTTCACTTAGTATAATAGTCTCCAATCCCAACCAGGTTGCTGCAAATGCCATCAGTTCATTCCTTTTTATGTCTGAGTAGTATTCCATCATATCTATATAGGTACACTACAGTTTCTTTATCCACTTGTTAACTGATGGGCATTTAGGCTGGTTCAACATTTTTGCAATTGTGAATTGTGCTGCTATAAACATGCATGTGCAAGTATCTTTTGACTTTGTTGGGTTAAACTGAGTGCTGGTTCTCTTCTAGAGCCCTATTCCTAGAACTCACTCCAAATTTCCTCTCTTCTGGCACACACCCCTGCTCAGCTCCCCTGAATTCTATTCTCTCTTCCTATTCTGAATTTTGGTTTTAAACCTTTTCTAATTGCCAGTCCCTTGTAGGTGTTCATGCAGCTTATCTAGAAAGTCTTATCTGCCTTCCCCAGAACAGCTTCATTTATACTCTGTTGGATCATCCATTTTCTGAAAAAAACCTTTTATTTCTTTCATGTCATTGTCACTTCTCACACCACACCCCCAGTCGCACATCCAGTATGCTGTTGGCAGCCTTCTCTTGTCTCGTCTGTCATGTAATCTGATTGTCAAACAAGTTGTCACTCACTACAAATGTTAGCATATTGAATTCTCTCATTTACATTGCAAGTACTCTTAGCCCAACTGGATTAAGGCCATTTGACATACACATTTTTGGATTTTTTTTTTCCAGGATGGATGGAAAGTGGAGTGGGAGGATAGTAAGGATGGGAGTTAGGCACGCATAGTAATTATATACAGTGAACTCAGGGACCACCATGCTTTTTTTTTTTTTAAAGCATTGGCAGAGATTTAAAAAAATCGCTTAGTCTGTTGCCTTAATTTATGGAAATGAGCAAATGCTGGCCTATGGATAGCAATTTCTTTTTCAAAGTCACTGACAAATAAGTTGTAGAGATGGGAGCAGAGACCAGGTCTTCTATTTCTCAAGCCAGCTTTCTAGGTTACCAGGCTTTCTCTCAACAAGGATATTTTAGGAAACTATCCTGAAATATGTCTATATCCAGTGAGACTTGGAAACCTTTTTCCTTCTAAGCACTATCTCTCCTCACTCCTCTTTATTAGTTCTTTTCATTTTAATTGAGTGGAACTTAAGAAGTCATTTAACTACTTAGTCCTTAGGTTTAATCATGAAGACACCATCATAGGGTGTCATTGGTAGAACCAAAGTAAAACTGTTTTATTTGATTTGTAGTTCACTGCTTTTTTGTTTCACTAGGATACATTGGTTTTCTGTGTGGCATTGAAGTTAATTATCAGTTCCCATCTATATATAACCTGTGGGGTTAATGTACAACATGGTCATGTTAAAACAGAATTTGTATTATGTGGAAAATGTGTATAAATTATTTGAATAAGTTTCTATGGCAATATTATTAGCTTATTGGTAACATGGGGAGTCTGTTCTATTATAATACTGTCCTAAGTTGAATAGGAACAAATATAAAAGCATTCAAATAAGAGTGATGCAATCACTTATGTTGGGTATAAAAATGGAACATTGCAAACAATGGGCCACAATCCTTCACTCTTCCGTGTATATATGCCTTTTACAATGTGATCCTGCTGGCCTTGGGCCTCACTTTGGCCAATAGAATGCAGCAGATGTGACAGTGTGCCAAGGCCTCAAGAGTCTTTGAATGTGTCTCAGGCCTCTTCCAAATTTAGGCCTTAATAAGGCATAGAAACCTGCTCAGACATCATGAGAACAAGTCTCAACTAGCCTGCTATAGGATGAGAGACCATGTATAGCAGAGGTATGTCATCCCAGCTGAGACCATTCTAGACCAGCCATCTTCTGGCTAACCTAGCAAATGACCACAGATGCATGCATGAGCCCAGTGAAGATCATAAGAATTGCCCAGCTGAGCCTAGCCCAAATTGTTGACCTGCAGAATTACTGTTTTAAGCTACTAAGTTTTGGTATAGTTTCATATACGGCTAACTGATAGAAAGTAAATAGCTAGCTATTTGCTACGATAGCTAACTGATAAAGAATAGGAAGTCTTTTCTAGTGAATTCACTTATAATGCTGTATCTGAGACAAAGCAGGGCATTATTTAAGGATGGATCAGTCTGTAGTCCAAAGCTCAGTTATAATTTTAGTTGGAAAATTACAGACTTGCTTGTTCTGATTGTTGTTTCCATTTTGGCTTCAAAGGTTAGCTCTAGTAGTCTTTTTTGGAACCATGGAAATGTAAGAGAATTTTTGTTTTATTTGTACTATGTAAATAAGAACATATTTTAAGCCTGTGATGGAAATAAAAGTAGATGAGGAAGTAGAAAACTTAAGAGTTTTTCTTGATCTTGGCACCGATACCCTGAGGCTTTGTCTACCTCACCAATGCAGACGACTCTACCCATGAGGGTAGCTTTCAGGCTGTCTCCTTCTCAGTAGTTTGAATGAAGTAAGGGCGGTGTAGAAAGTGACCATCCAGACAGGTGGATAAAAAGTTAATGAAAACAACAGCAAAAACACTTTGTCTTCAAGTTAAGTAGTCAAATTGTATTGATTGAGTCCTTTAAGGGTGTCATTATTTGTCTTGATTAAAACTATGAATGATGCAGTGTCAGAGAATGCAGTGTATAAGTAAGAAACCCACAGAACTGTGCAAGTGTCAGCCTTCCTTTGTAAACTCAGCTGTTCCTCATTGCATCTTTTCTCATTTATCGCCAAATGTATATGAAAACATTCACCATTTTTAGAGGGATATCAAGACTGAACATTTGAGTATGTGGCATTTAAGAAAAAAGGACAAAATGCAATCGTCTGGTAGTTTTAAGTGGCAGCTTTAAATACATGCCAAGATATACTAAAATTAGGTAGATAAACGATGTAGCTATCCAGCTTTTATAGAAAAGATCTATTTAACACATCGCAGTGTGGGAATGAAACCACAAGATGGCGAAAGAATGACTCTAATCTCTAAGGCTTTATTTTTCGAAACTAAAAGCTGTATCCTATTTGAGCTAATTAACCCTGTCATTAATTCAATGGAAGGGTTAATTAAAGCTAGGCATAATAGTTATGGTTTCCAAAAATATTTTAACCTTTTAATAATCTCCATCTCATTTGTGTCCAGGGAACAGCAAGAAATGAGAATTTGGCTTGCTGAGAATAAATCTACATTTCTTTTTGGTTTAAGGACTAGAACCTAACAAAATCGATTACAGTCAGTAGACACAAAGCTCAAATATGCTAAGATCTCCCTGGAATTCAAAGGAAGTGAATTGTTTTACATTTTGGTCCCAAATTCTCATATAGGGAGAGGAGATTAGGAAAAAAAAGAAGTACCTTTTTTTCTATAATGAATTTGGAAAAAGTAGATTCAGAAGCAAGTTAGGCTAAACTTCCTACCTCAAATTATTGCTGAGGCAGGCCAAGTTAAGAAGAGTGAAGAAGAAAAGGAAGAGGAGAGAAATGATAGAAAGGGGTTGAGCTTATAAAAGGAAACCTTTCTGATGCATTACTGTGGCTTTCCATGTTCTATCTTTAAATCCTTTCCATGATCCTATGAGGTGAGTAGTAGTCATACTATCCCATTGTGTAGTAGAAAAAGTTGAGGCTTAAGATGGTTACCTAACCAAAGACTACCTAGCTATGAAGTTGATGAATCACATTTTCAACTGAGATAGTCTAAGTCTAGAGTCCTTGTTCGAGCTATTATATTCCACCACGCCTGAACACATGCTAAAAATAGGATAGCCTCAGTTTTTGTACTTTTATAAAAGTGTATCGTACATAATATATAACAAACAATATGCTGACATAGTATAACATATAACATATACTACCATATATGTAAGGGAGGAAAAATATTTTTTTCTTCTACCCTTCTAGGTCCTCAGCTGAGTCTGAATTAATTGAAAATAGATTAATAAGAAACAAAAAACATACAGATTTATTTAATATGATGTCGGAGTCTTCATCAGAAAATGAAGACCTGAAGAAATGGTTAATCTAGGGTGTTTTATACTAGGTTTGATGATGAGTCAAAAGTCATGGGAAAATATGATAGAACAAAAAGGGCATGAGCTAAAAGCAGTGAACTGGGGAAACTTAGCAAGGCCTGTTGGTTCAGATTCCGTTGCCTGAGCCTCCATCTTCTGACATAAGGATCCTCCTTTCTGTCAGGTATAGGGAGGGCACCACACTGATGGAGGTCTTTTGACCTGCTTCACGGGAAGGTCAGAGAGTTCTTCCTGTACCTGAGGTCCTCAGATTCCTTTAGCTTATTCAGTATGCCACAGTACTACAGTTTGGTATAGCATGTCCTGAACCCTGTCATAAAAAATCATTGGCTGCAGTTTTATTAAAATATGTTTTTAATGTAGTTTACTTCTTTTCATGAGGTGGGCAAGGACAGGCTAAAAGCCAGGGACTCTAGGCTGTTACCTGGGTCATTTAGCAAAAATTTCCCAGGAGCATGATCTTATTTTTTGAAATGGAAATAGTGCTACATCTTAATAGTTGACCAGCTGTTTTGTATACCTCAAGGAATAAACTTGGAAGCTTTCTCAAGTTCAAGATTCTGAATTGGTCTCTGTAGGTGCATATATATGTGTGAACATGTGTGTCTGTTGGTAGCATTTATACTTTTGAAGTTATTAAAGCTTAAAACTACACTAGGAATTTTGGTACACTTATGCAGAAGAAAGACAGAGGGAAAGACAGAGAGAGAGAAACGCGAGAGACAGAGACACAGACATAAACACACATCCACACACAGATGGACTGAGAAGCTGAATGACTGAAGAAACTGAAACCCTCAAGCAAAAATTCCACATGCTTTGGGACTGATGGAATCTGCCCATCCCATCTCTATTCCTTTCTTATTGTCGTCTTCTTCAGTATCGGTCTCTCTCCCGTAATTATTAAAGGTTTTGACTCCCGTTGATGGTCTTTCTGCTGCCCCTGAGCATTCCATATCTGGACAAATCAGCCAACACCCAGCCTTATGGTACCTCTACCCCTGTGACATCCACCTCTGGGCACACCTGTGACATTGTCATCATCTGGAAAGCTCTGGAATGAATCTCTGTTGCCTCCTGTCCTTCTGGATCTTTTTCTTCCTTATTTATGGCGTGTCTGCTCTCTTACCTCATTGTGACCTCTAGTCTCTTGCCTTTTCACTTTTTTCTCCCATGTCCCAGGTTTTACTTTTTCTCGCCAGGCTGCATTGCTTGTACAATTTTTAAAATTCTCTTATTAGTACCTTATTATCTCACGTTCCCATCAAACTGCAAAATTGATTCTTCAGAACTGGAATTAATGTAAGTAAATTCCTTGCTCTGCATTTATTTCTTAACCCTTGTGGGGAATAGTATTTCTCTCTCATCGCAAAGAAACACGGCAAACTGGGTAATTTTTATGGCTAGGCATGCAGAAGTATGTTGGGAGGACAAAAGTGTATGATCTAATGGGTAATAAACTGGGGGAACTTAGCAGGGCCTGTTTGTTCAGGCTCTTCTGTGCCCTTGTGTGACATTCCCTTCCTGTGGGCAGGGCATAGAAGCTTCTTATAACCTACTTTAGAAGAAGGTCAGCTAAGTTTTATGGCCTTCCTGTTTCTGCTGTTTTCTCAAATGCCAAGGTGACTTATTTTGGGGTAGCATGTCCTGAATCCCATCACCTTCAGCACTTTTATTATCCTTCTTCAGCATGCTGTGGCATCTTACTTCTTCAAGAACAATTTTTTTTCCCCAAATTTTACAGGTTAGAAACTCAAGGCACAATAATGTTAAAGATTTACTCATGGTCATATGGCTGGAAGTTAGCAGAGCCAAGCCAGGTTTTCTATAAGATTGGTGCAAAAGCAACTGCTGTTTTTGTCATTTTTTAATGGCAAAAACCGCAATAACTTTTGCACCAACCTAATCACACTGAATTCAGTAATTTTAAAGACGTTTTTGAATGATCTCACAAAAGAGGTACACACACTTGTATGTATGTTAATTACTTCCATTAAAAAATTAAGTTTTTAAAATTTATTTTTGGTATAGAATTCTGACTACAACTCGGATCAAGGAAAATTGCATAAACTTACAAGTTATACCACTAGGTGGCGCTGTGAACCCTTCAATCTATTAATAAATGACTCAAAATCAATTTCTTACTAATGGTAACAGTTTAACTTTAGGAAACAAAGACATAACATACCATCTAATGTATAGTACCTCTAGCAATTATAGCTCAGTTTTCACAAGAAGCTCCAGTGAAAGCAGATCAAAATAATTTAAGGATTACAGCCAAAGCTCTGGAGGGAAGATTTGGGTATTTGGTCTTGTTTTGGAAGTAATCTTGAGTGAATAGGCTCTCCACAAACTACTAAATCATTTAGTGCAGGAAATTTCAGTTCCTGGATTTATGGCACATCAGGAGGTCTTCAATTCTCTCAAAATGTGTGTCACAAAAATCTTATATAGTTAATTCTCTTTAACTTAACTGCAAATATAGATTTTAATGCTTATAGGAGGGAGAGGAGGCAGCAACTTAGGTATGTAATAGACTTAGGAAGAACTAAAAGAACCATTCTCTTTTCTATCTAAAATATATATTTCACTAATTTTTAATAGTGCTAAATTTTTTTGTTTCTTCCTCATTATGGGTAAGGATTTGAAGCATCCAGTAATCTGCAAATGTGGCATGTGCATGTGCTAAACCATTATATCATGCATACTTATCAATACCATGACAGGAATTAGATTAGCTTTAGTCATCTAATCACCTGGGAGTGATTTGAGGACAAAGGACAAAGGTCAGAAAGTCCGATGTTGGCGAGGACTAGGAAAGAATGGATAGCTTGGAGTGAGGATACCCAGTGCTCTGAAATGGGTGTTTTGGACAATTTTATCCAATTTTATAGTTTTTCTTTTCTTTCTTTTTGTGGAGAGCAATTATTGAGCCTTCACATTGCTATAACTGAAAATCCTCCTTGACAAGTAGATACTTTGGAAAGTAGCTTGGCTTGGGCCATCTTGCTAATACTTTTCCCCCATCTGCCTAAGAGGGCGGGTTTCCTGATGAAGAGACCCCAGGAGCAAGATCCTGAGGGGTAGGCTACCAGAAATAGCAGCTACAGGGATGTTGGAAGGGTTGAACTGGAGCTGATCTCCCACATCAGTGAACAACAGTGCAGCTGGGGCCTCCGCAGAAGCTTCTCCGTTCCAAAGATGCACACACACACTCCACAAAAAAGCCAGTATTTGGACCCTTGCCACCCAAAGGGCATCCGTATCTTAGAGAGACCCAGCAGCATCCACAAATAAAAATATGCCATTTTCCTCTAATATCGTTTCCTTGTTCAAAGCACCCAGGAATTAGAAAGTGAAGAGTGGCGGGCAGAGGAGTTGAAGAACAGATAAGGAAAAAAACATTTCATGTTTATGACCCATTGAGAACAACAACAACAAAAAGACAAAACATGGAAGTATTTTAGGTCTGTACGACAGCCTCACCAGAGAAGCTAGCTGAAATGTAGCTATGTGCCGACAACTCAGGGATTGTTTTGAGCACGCTCATTTTATCCATTCACTTATTTACTCAAGTATTTGCTGAGCTCCTGCTAAGTGCCAGCTCCTGGAGATACAATGAAAATTCAAATCAGACTTGATCCTTGTTATCAAAAATTTACTATTTTTTGGAAGCTATGGTTATTAATCAAATAATGCCAATGAGTATAAACTGGAAAGCATTCTGAAGGAGAGAAACATAATTTGTCAAGATCATGTAAAAAAGGAATTGTGTCTGTAATCTCCACTCAGTGTGTTCTGGGAAAAAATAAAAAATCATATAATTGTTTTATGTATTGAGTTTAAAACCTAAAAATGTAAGGGATGCTCTATTGAGATCAAAGATCATGCCCTATCTCAAAGTCCCTCTGTGGCTCCCTTTCTTCTTCCCTCCCTCCCTGCCTCTTTCTCTTGATTGATGCTTTACTCTTACCAGGCATTCCTTCTACGTTTTGACTGGAGTAAAACACCATCCCTTAGGAGTGGAAACCAGCTTTCTGAATGAACAGGAGGGGATCATTTACACAATCTAGCTCCCCATGAAGTAAATCTCAACCAAGGCAAAAACAGAACACCAAAAACCAAAAAACGGGAGCCTGGCACGTAAGCTCCCCATCCTTTCTCTCTTCTAGGGAGAGTAACTCCTTCTTACAACCTTTCTGGAGAAGTTCCCAGATAGAATAAACACAACTGCTCCTCCACTTACTGGCTCATTGTGAAGTGAGAGCCCCTATAGTCATATGTTACTGTATCGCATCATGTCTTTTCCCTTGCTTTCCTTCCCTTTCTCTGTTACTGCCTGCTGTTACATTTCCACTCCTATCCAGAGTGTTACCATCTTGATACTTGTCAAGGCTTTATTTTCTGGAGGCTAAGATGTGATGCTGCTTTTTGGTAACGATGCAACCTATTTTTGGCAATGACGCCAATATTTTTAGAAACCTCTGGGGATTTACAAACCATCGAATGAGAGACTTGGCTTTCCCTCTACCCTCTGAGAGTGTGATAACTGTGTCTATGAAATTAACTGACAGCAGGCAGATTAATAGGAAAAAAGATAGTATTTGTTACATGCATGAGGGCATCATATGAAAGAAAAGTGAATACTCCCCAACCCAGTGAGATAGAAGCTTATATACCCTCTTCATCTAGGAGAGAAGAGGGGGCATGTAGGCAACTTAAGGGAGAGCAAATGATTTAGGGGAGGGATGAATGGGATTTTCAAAGAATAGATGATCGCTTTTGACAAAATGTGGGTGTGCTGTTGACTTCTAGTCTTCCTCTCCTGTGACAAAATTTAATCTCCTCTGGTTGATGAAATTCCTGGGGAGGGGATTGATGACAGTTGAATTCCTTTTGGAGCATTTGCTTTAGGCAGATGAGAGGAGTTCAGGGAAGGCTCCTCCTTGCATTTACTTTCACCAAGTGCCTTCGGCTTGAAGAAACCAGTACAGATTGATTACTCCAAAATCCAAAACTTTTTGAGCACGGACATTACGCCCAAGGAAATATTCACTGAAGCATTTTGGATTTTAGATTTTCAGATTTTGGATGCTCAAATGTTAAGTATAATGCATATAATCCAAAATCCAAAAGAATCATAAATTTGAAGCACTTATTGTCCCAAGCATTTTGGATAAGGAATACTCAACCCGTAAACCAAGGAAGCATATTTTAGGGGTGGCATGTACTGAAATCTTTCATCATCAAATGGGAAATTCAAACATTTTCCTGGTTAGTTTCTTTCCACCCAGGGTTGTGTCGTGAACAACCTGAGTACAAGGGTTTGTACTTCTATCTTAAATTTCCAGTCTCCCGCAGAGTGCTGGCCCATACTAGAAGCTGAACAAATAAAATGTCTGAAAGTCATATATGTGCATTCTGCTTGAAGAAAACCTTATACTTACCCAAAATACAAATTGATCAGTGAAGTTAGGTGGTTGTAGGTGAGCAAACATATCTTTTCCCTCTACCCATCTTAGGTTCATTGGCTGAGGTTTCATGACAAAAGATTAACAAGATAAAAACATACAATTTATTTAATATACGTTTTACGTGACATGGGAGCCTTCATGAGGAAATGAAGACCTGAAGAAGTGGTTAAACCTGAGCATTTTTATGCTAGGTTTGATGAAGTGTGGAAATTAGTGGAGAAATATGAGAGGAGAAAAGGGTATGAGCTAAAAGGGGCAAACTAGGGAAACCCAGCAAGGTCTGAGGGTTCAGATTCCTCTCACCTGACAATCTGTCTTCTGTGGTAAGGATGCTCCTTTCCTCCAGGTATAGAGAGGGCACCACTCAGATGTGTGTCTTATGACCTCCTTCAGAGAAAGGTCAGAGAGCCTTTCCTGCACCTGCCATTTCTCAAATTCCTTCATCTTCTCCAATACCAGGTTCATTGGCTTTCACGTTCTGCTTTGAAGTTTTAAACCTATAACTTAACCACAATTCAGTCCCTCCCTTTGTAAATTGGTGATCATGACACCCACCTGGTCTGCTTTGCATTGTTGCATGGTTCACAGGAGATAAAGTATGTGAAAGTGCTTTGCAAGTGTAAAGTGCTGGTTAAACGTGGATATTATTATTATTACTCCAGAAGAACACTTAGCTCATTGCTTCATAATGGTGAGGCAAACAGTGTCACTAAATAAGACAACATAATGGTCGTAAGAGGCTCTAATTCAGTTTCTCCATTTTATTCAAGCACACAATTGCATTCTAACACTTCACAGACAGCCTGAAATGGGCCCTGTGGAGGCTGATAAGGAAAATTAGAACAAGGAGCTATTTGCGTCCTCATTTTAATAACTGAGTCAAGGAGCAGGCACTTTAATATAGAAAAGAAGGAACACTTTCTCTTTCTCAGTCCTCAGCAAGACAATGACTCCATTACAAAGCGTGCCTCCCGTAACAAAGGATGCAGGCACACTCACCAAGAGTTCTCCCTGCAGTGGAGGAGGGAGGACGATGTCCTCACCATCAAAACAAAGGGCCCTCAGTGGGTACAGACTTAGATTTAGCTGCCATTTACAGAGGATGGTCATTTTCATAGCCTTTTTTAAAAAAAATCATTAGGCATAAATGGATCCTCAGTTACAAAGATACCTACAGAGAATATATGTCTTTCAATTGCATTTGCATTTATTTGTACAGATATTTATTTGCTTTCACTATAATTCATGTATGTATACACATAATTCATATATATGTGTGTGTATATATATATAAAATTGAATGTTGCTAAAGGAGAATAAAACATTTGTGCCTTTTTTAGGGAACATGAGAAACTTGTGGTCTATGGCCATGCAGGAGTGTGAATGTGCTTGGAGGCAGGTACATTTTTCTTTCTGTTAACTCTGAATTTCCGTAAGTGATGATCTGAGAAGCTCGAAATAAAAAATAAAGTGCTCATAAGTGAACTGTTGAGACCTCCATCAGTGCCTCCCACACAGTGCCTGCAAAAGAACAGGCACGTGGGAATATTTGTGGAAAAAAGCAACAAATGCATGAGCGACATTTACATTCTATGATGACAAGAAAAAAAAAGACTACTGTACTGCTTCGTTCCCAGACTTACAGTATGCTGTTTTTAGATGTTATGCATAGAACGGTGTGTGATGTCCTTATGTTTCAATGTTCTTAGTGGTGGTGCTTTCTCCTTTCCCATTTAGCTTAAAACTGTAAGCCAGTATACAATTCTAAAGTCAGTGGGGTCAGCGCTAGGAAAAGCTTTGCGACAATTATAAAAGGTATGCGGAGGATTCTTTCTGCTACTGTCCAAATGTTTATGTCCCCCCAAAATTTGTATGTTGAAACCTAGTTACCAATGTGATGGCATTAGGAGATGGGGGCAGGGAGTCTTTTTCTTTTCTTTCTCTTGTCTAATTGCTCTGGCTAGGACTTCCAGGACTATGTGGAATGGAAGTGGTGAAAGTGGGCATCCACCAGGCGCGGTGGCTCACGCCTGTAATCCCAGCTGTTAGGGAGGCCGAGGTGGGCGGATCACAAGCAGCACAAAGATGAAAGAGAAAGTGTCTTAGACATTATTGCTTAGCCTCTTACAGTGCTTTGCTGTTTTAGACAATGAACTCCTATTGTTTTTATGCTACTTAATTTAGAATGCTCTCTGCACCACAAAGAGAGTGATTGTGGAAGGCCTTTACACGCCTAACCTTTTTATAGCTACCCTAATATAGTACAATTAAGGCTTTATTTTTTATTGAGTTATAAATGAGAATGTGATACATTCATTTCAATTATAATTTGTTTCTAACATCTTCATTTGTGAGATTATAAAACAAAGGGGAAATCCTTAATTTTCATGTGTTTTGAGAATTTGTTTTGTTAGAAATGCTTTAAACTAATTAATGAGAGTAATAACAGATTTCTGCAAGTTGCAAGATGTTCAATTAACCACAGCTGCCCTTTGGGAACATTCCCTGGACTTCAGCGATGCATTGAAGGTTTTGAGAATCTAAGGCAAAGCTTCAAGCCTGACACAGGAGAGGATTGTCTAATAATTAGAACAACAGACTGGGAGTTGGTTACCTTGAATTGTATTTTCGCTTTAGCAAGTTTTTCAGACTGACCTTGGGCAAATTGCATAATCTTTTGGGGCTTCTTTATCTTTCAAATGCTGATAGTACTAGCTTGATTTTAGGCCTTTTAAAGGTCCTTGGATGAAAGCTGTTTTATAAGCTTGTAGTATTATCAGGAAATGCCAGATTTAGAAGTTATTATTAACTGTGGTAAGCATGTGAATGCACACTCACCCCCCTCCCAAGATAGAAAAAGCAAAAAAAACAAAAAACAAAAAACCGACAAAGCATTGTCAGAGCTCAACTGCTGGGTTGTCATGGCCACGGTGTTCTTTTCATGATATTTTGCAGAACAGTTCATAGTCAGTAGTTACTTGTGGGTATAAGTTGTGTTTTCACTATTCTTTTCAGGTCAACATTATTTATTGATTGACTGCAGGCCTCATTATATTCCATTGGGTGGCTTTACAAATGTCACCATCATGAACATCTGACATTCGTTCTGATAACACAAGGGAAATGACCTGACAAAAATGTGGAATCCCAAAAGGTAAATAAATAAACCTGCTCTAAAAAACAACACTAAAATTATACGAGGAAGAAAATAGTCAGTTTACAGTGAATAGCTTATAACAAATATACAGTGTACAGTGCTCCTTTGACCATAGCCAGGCATCCCTTTATCATGACTTCTATAAAGTTTAACCAGATTGGTAAGTATTTATGCTAGTAGAAATAATGTCCTTTTTATTTTCTCTCATTTGCATACTTTGAAAACATTGTGCTTCTTTTTATGATATTATTTGTTGATGCTTCAAAAAAACAAAGACAAAATTATTATGAGTAGTGCTGCCAAATCTTTTGAGGCAAGTGTTTCCAAAACATAGCCATCCATTCGTTCTTGATCTTTTGACTCTCCCCTTTTTTCTTCTGCTGTTTGTTTACTTATGTGGAGCTAGAAAACATGTTATGTACAGAGCAAGATGACTTGCTGACAATCCAGAAGTCCTGGCCTGAAGTGCATCTCTCAGTGGGAATGGCCTGATGTGAAAGATAATGGAGCAAAGACTCCTTCGCTCATCAGGGACTCAGAGGAAGGCTCGCTCTGCCACTAAATTTCCTCAATCATAAAAAAAGTAAATGGCTCTGGAAAAGTTATCTTTTATATGAATTTATTCATTTAAATAGTATTAAGTATCTACAATATGTTGGGTAGCTTGATAGGCACTGAGAAATCAAAGATTAATACAATATAGCTCATAATCTCCACAGATTTACAATATAGTGGAAGAAACAGACATCCAAACTATGTAATTTGGAAATGTCTCGGTTTCATTAGTTTATGGGTAAAATGGAGTGACTTAAATTCCTCTGCTTCATAGTTGTTCTTGATATCACATATCCCGCCTTCTTTAATAACCCCCTGGGGATTATTATGGGGATTGCTGGAAGTAATTCATGTGTCTTCAAAAACGGTCTTTATGTCTTCCTCTCTAGCCATTCATTTTTGGCCTGATCACTGCTGTTGGAATCCCATAGGAAACATTCTCTCAGGCATCTAAAGACAGGAAATTGTCTAGGATGAACCCAGAAACTGGGTAACTAGTGGTAGCATTAAACAAAAAGGGGTTTTGAAATAAAATATGAGATTTAAAAAAGGGGAAGGGGAAGTAGGAGAAAGAACAAATTTTGAGGGGAAGTTAAGAAGTGACTATTGTGTGTTTTATACTGAAGGTGTCTGTCAGACACCCAAGTGGAGATGACAAATGAGAAGTTATCATTACCATTCTGTTGCTCAGGAGAGAAATGTGTAAATTTGGGGAGTTATTAGCTTATAGTGGCTGTCAAAGCCATATTTGTTGTTGAGACTGCCCTGAGATAGTTTTTAGAAAGTGGAGAAAAGAGGGATACATTACAGAGAAAGAGGTCAGGTTTGTTGTTGAAATCATGTTTCAGCAGGTAAGAGACTGGAGAGAATATAAAGATAAAGGTACCTTAAAGGGAATAAAGGAACAAGGGCTCAAAATTAGGAGATTTGTTAGCCAAAAACAGAGTTCAATGACTTCCCAGTTTTGCTAATGACTACTCCTTCTTCATAGAAATTTGAAAACTGAAAGCAACTGGTATTAGTTTCCTTGTTGAGACTGTCTTTTCAATAGCATTCTTTAGCTGTCGTCTCCATCCTCCTAAAATCGAACCAAACCAAATCAAACACCATTCTATGATGTTTATACACATTTACTGAAGATGCAAGCTGGAAGCTGGATAGGAGGCTACATGCCAATGACAGAGTAAATAAAAATAAACTAAACCTATATTTTTGAGTTTGTGATATTAACAGTTTAAGTTCTTTTTACCAGTTCCAGTTTTATTCTCTTTGCCTAAAGTGTTTCATTATTTCTAAACTTGGAATTGCTATCACTAGTATTTCTATTGTTATTATTATTAATACATATCTCTTTATTTGGACCTCAGTTATATAAAATTGGATTAATCCTAATTTTTGCTATCTGTATGCCTAAATAATATATTTTCCTTGCTTATTATTAAACCTTTGGTAAGGGCATCAAACGATATGTAGTCTCCTGTGACTGACTTTTTTACTTGACATTATGTTAAGATTCATATGTAGTGTTGCTTAGAGTAATGTATTTTACCACTACACAGTATTTCATTGCATAAATACACGATGATTCTTTTTTTATTTATTGTATTCGTCAATGAGCATTTGGGTTGCTTGAGCATTTTTACCATTACTAACAGTGTTACTGTGGTCATCTTGCACATGTGCAAAAGTTCTCTTGAGGATTGTTCAGACATATAAACAATTATGCTGTGATAACAAATTAACTCCTACACATATATGGCTTAACACAGTAAAGGCTTATTTCTTGGTGGGGGACTTTCAGGGACGAAGGCTGACAGAGACTGTGCTATCGTGTAGCTGTGTCTTCAGGAATGTGAGAACTCCTTTGGCTCCTTGGCAGGGGAAGAGGGATGTGATAGAACTACAGAGGGCCTTTCAGTGCTTCATCTGACAGTGACAGATGACTTTTATAATGGTTAGTTTTATGTCTTAACTTGATTGGGTGATGCGATGCCCATATATCTGACTAAACATTCCTTCTGGGTGTGTCTGTGAAGGTGTTTTCTTCCGAAGAGATTAGCATTTGCATTGGCAGACTGAGTTAAGCAGGTGGCTCTCCTCAGCGTGTGTGGGCATCCTCCAATCTGTTGAAGGCTTGAGTAGAACAAAAGGTGGAGGAAGACTGAATTAACTCTGCCTGACTGCTACAGCTGGGACATTGATCTTCTGCACTCAGTGCTCCCACTTCTCAGGCCTTCAGATCTGGACTAAAATCTATACCAGCAGCTCTCCTGCTGTCTTTGAATTATACTACTGGCTTTCCTGGATCTCCAGCTTGCAGAGGGCAGATTGTACAATGTAGCCCCCATAATCATGTGGGCTAATATAATATCTAGGAAGACACACACACACACACACACACACACACACACACACACACATCCTATTGGCTGTTTCTCTGGAAAACACTGACTAATACAACTCCCATCCACATTTCCTTTACTTGAAGTAGCCCAGTGGCCAAACCTAACTCAAGTGAAGTAAGAACTGTAGGGGAGCAGATAAAATGTTTGATGATCACCCCTGTCTCAGCCCCTTGGGAAAGAAATTCCCAGGCTTTAGAGTTTATAATATGTAGCTTTACAAGACAATGCCAATTTGTTTTCCTAAGTCATCATGCAAATTTATACTTTCAATAGCAATGTAATTTATTTTGTAAAGTATCTAACAAGTTTCTCCCCAAAGGCCTTTTTTGGAAGCATGTTTTGTGCTTTATCTTTGTACTTCCATGTAAAGTCAATAGTGATATTCTTACGCTTATTTTTCACATTGAATAAGTGATTGATGTAAATAATTAAATAGCAAATTTCTGGTGTTCTTGTTTGTTTACCCCTTCTGTCCTTTGCACCTGATCTTTCATTTTTTGGATGACATTTCCAAAATGTTATGATAAGTCTATCACTGTGTTTTGATCTCTTCTCCTCCTTGTTTCTTACCGTAGAAAGGGGTATAAGTTGCAGTCTACATGGCTCACATGATTAACATTACTTTATCCCTTTGCTACAGTGATTGGTTCTGCTTTGGGCCCATGGTTCAAATGAGGTAATCAGAAACTAATGTAGAATTTTGTTTATGGGTATTCAGAGAGAGAGGGAGAGGTAGTCTCTTTTAATGAGGCAGAGTTGCAAGACCCATGTACTTAGGGCTGCAGTTGGCCGTCTGCCCTAGCTGTCTTGAACAAACTGTCTGAAGAGAAAAGCCAATATAAAAAGTAAAGAAGGTCCAAGCACAGGAGGGAGAAACACACAGCCTTGGCAACATGGTTGGATCTCCTTGATTTAGCTGTGTCTGAAGACCAGTCCCTGGACCTTTTAGTTATAGTAGCTAATACATTCCCTACTTTAAACTCCTTATAGTTGGCTGTCTGGGAGTCTTAATCAGCTACTTAGTGACAAGGATACGATCCAAACCCAGATCTTCAATCTCTTGATTGGATTCTCCATAAACCTTACCATGATGCTTGGCTCTATTTTGCTGGGCTAAATATTACCAGCTTCAGTTTTTGCATTGAATCCTGGAGGTAGAGATTTAAGAAAACTTTCAGGGGCAGAGGGTGGGGGTGGGGGGAAGTTAAGATTTTGAGAAGCCATTTGGAAGGTTACATCATGAGTAATGTGTCACAGCACAAATTAATGTATTAGACAATTTTGTCATTGTTTCAGAGTATAGAAATTGATTCTTGAGTTTCCTGGTCCATGGTACTATAAAAAGATACACATCCATCACATTACACAAGACGGTGAGATTTTATCTTTGTACTTACCTCAACATGACAGATAGTTAATCGGACACATAAAACATTTTCTAACACAGACAGTTTTGAACTTGAAGTTTTGCTGCTGACAGAAAGAGGAGTCCCAGAGGGTGCAGAGGTATGAACACTAAATAAATCCAGAACCCTCTCCGATGTCTCAATAACTGCCAAGTCAGCTCTGAGGCTAATTAATCAAAACAAATGTACAATTAAGCCCAC
Source organism: Nomascus leucogenys (assembly GCF_006542625.1). NCBI lineage: Eukaryota > Metazoa > Chordata > Mammalia > Primates > Hylobatidae > Nomascus > Nomascus leucogenys. The sequence continues at coordinate 36,575,510 of NC_044389.1, forward strand.
AAAGAAGCACTAATTATAATGCCCGGCAGGGGGAAAATGTGCTGAAAAGGGAAACCTACAAGTGAGACGGGAGAATGATCTTGTCATTGACCTGTCAAGGGCAGTGCTGTGGGGTGATTGGATGGGTAGTGCTGCACCTTGTTCTTGTTCAGGCAAAGGTGCCAGTCTCCAAGGTAAGGATGCAGGTCCTGCCTCTTATGTATTGCAGGGAATCTTGTGCCTGTCTTCCAGGATGAGGCGTGTTCCTTCCAGCACAGCATGACCATTCTATAATCTGCCCCTTGGTCTGAAAGTACGCCAGTAGGGAACAAAGAATGCAGAGGCCTGAGGTTATGGAAGAGCCATATTTTTTTCCAATCATGTTCAGTGGGTAACAGCCAAGAGCAGCTTTCATGTAAGCTGTTTTATGGCTTTGGTTGTTTATATTATTGACTGTCTCTCCTCTGAATTTCTACTTCTGCATACTTAAACACATACATCTTACACAAAGCCTACCCTGCTTCAGTTTCCAGAATAGTTTGGACTTGAAACAGGCATAACTTGTGCAGCTACTTTTGTTGCTATTGGTTTGGTGCAAATATTTGATAATATTGATCTATGATATTGGCCAGTGTCTCTGGAGTTGTAGAACTTTTGCCTTGATTTTCAGTCCTGGTCTCTTATTTTGGATCTTGGTTTTTCCTTACCTGTTCCTTCCCTTTATTTTCATGTTTTTCTGACTCCTAGATTCCTGTTCCCTAACCTTGGCTATCATTGTTGGATACAACTGTCTGCCCAATTCCTAATCATCGTCACTTAGTCACTCAACAGATATGGACTGCGTATTAAGTTAGAGAATCTGGCTAGGGTCCCATCAAACCAATTTCTTCTTCCTTTTGGGAACACAGTCGTATTACATTTTTCAGGTTCCCGTAAAGGTAGGTGGGCACATAGACCTAAGTTCTGGCCGATGGAATGGGAGGGGGAAGTGGTGGATGCCATTTGCAGGCCTGGCTCCTAAAATCTCCCTGTAAGTCCTTCTCATTGGCTTACTCTTCTTCTTCTTCCTTTTTTTTTTTGCAACAGAGTCTTACTCTGTCACCCAGGCTGGAGGGCAGTGGCGTGATCTTGGCTCACTGCAACCTCCACTTCCCGGGTTCAAGTGACTCTCCTGCCTCAGCCTCCCAAGTAGCTGGGATTACAGATGCCTGCCACCACGCCTGGCTATTTTTATTTATTTATTTATTTTTGTATTTTTAGTGGAGACAGGGTTTCACCATGTTGGCCAGACTGGTCTCTAACTGCTGACCTCAGGTGACCTGCCCGCATCGGACTTTCAAAGTTTAGGAGTATAGGCGTGAGCCACTGCATCTGGCCTTGCTCTTCTTTTAATTGCTGGTTGGATGCAGAAGATTTAGTGGAGGACTTTGAGGCTGTGGAGGGAGTGGAATCATTAAATGAAAACATCTCAGTGTCTGAATGATTGTGCAGATTACCGCCACCTGATGACTCACATTCAACTGTGGCTAAGTAAAAAATAACAGTTCTTTGATTTAAGACATTGAAATATTGAGGTTGTTTGATACAGCAGTTAGCTTGTTTTGATGAATATATCTTACATTCCTCCATTCATGTAATAGATACATACTGATTACTTACAGAGCGCTAGGGTCTATGTTATATGCTGCTGTTACAACAGTGAAAAAAATATATAGACCTTGGCTTCCCTGCTCTTATAATCTACTGGTGACTAATAAGGATGGAGATGGAAGGGCTGGTGGAAGGAGACAAAATTCAAAGAAGCACGATTAGCATTTTCAAGAAACTGATGTCTATAAAATTGGATAAGAACAATTTCCTGAGGTTATGGACCTTGACTTGTTATTAAAATAGAGTAGCATGTGAGCTAGTAGGTAAAGAGTTGATAGTTTACGTGGAGTAAAGGATTTTCTTTTAACATAAAGATTAAATGACCTAGAAAAATGTACCATATTATGGGAAAGAATCAGAAGCTTGCTGAGTCCTTACTAGATACTAGCCAATGTGCACATGCCCCTGCTTAATTCTGAAAACGTTATGAAGCAGGTGTCATCTTTGTTTCTTGTTGCAAAGACTGAGGCTCAGGGACATGAAGTGACTTGTCTGAGGTCACACAGCTAATTAGTGGTAGAGCTGGCATTACAGCCAAAGCCTACTGGGTCTTGGCACCATGCTATTTAGTTTTTGTCAGTGGCATTGAGAGCACAGCATACGTGAGAAGAGATCTGATCATTACCCGGCATGGCAGGCTTTAGTCTTGGGAATAAAAGCAAATGCTGCGTTCTTCCCCTCCACTGAGAGATACACACTCCATTAGTTTTTCATTTGCCAGAAGCATCAGTTTTTTAATATTTTCTCTTTCCTTTTATCTCAGGGGAATATCAATCTGTACAGATTTATTATTAATTCCCTGGTAACATGCTTAGCTGCTCAAAAATTTTTTACTGTTGCTTGTAAAAGAAGACCTGCTTGTTCTTGAAATTTCAGGGACTGCAATCACTCTGGATGAAATATTACCTTAAGAGACATTGTAAGAAGAAGAGAAAAGTACAGGATAAAGAACTCCTCTACCTCCCACCCATCTGCCTTTTCTCTGGAACAAGCAATAGCTACTTTAGTGGAGGCTGTTTTTCCAGCAGACTGATCCTTTACTGTTTCTCCACAATCTTCCCTGTCCGAGGAATATCAAGTTTATACTTAAAAGAACATTTCCAAAGGAAAGTCATCCTCTCAGCACAGGCTCTTTCTTTTTTTTCTCCAAATTTCTTTTTGCTCCTCAGATTCTCATTTTTAATTGACTAGTCTGATATTTATATCTTTTATATGTGGATACCACAAAACACATTTTGACTATTATTCTGAACAACTGAAAATTTTTAAATGAAAAATCAAAAGCGTTCGCTTCTGCGTATATTCATTTATTTATTCAACAAATATTAATTAGAGGCCCACTGTGTGTCAGAGCTGGGCTGGTGCTGGAGATGGAACCTCTGCCTCCATGGAACTTATGGTCTACTGAAAGACATAAACATTAAGCAAATAAACACACTAAGAATTTTATAAAACTACAGAATTATCACATCAGCTAATTAAGCTGCATGAATATGGTGGGATGCAAGCATGAAATAGTTGTGTTTTTCTCTAGTCCGTGCCTTTCTGTATATTCGGTGATTCTTTCTCACTCCTTAATGACCTTTAGGGGAGCTTCAATACTTCCCAGTTACCATCTGGCATAAAAAATTCCAATCCAGGTCAATTGAGAAGTTAATTCTCTTGTCTGATCCACATTTTTTTCCCTCTCCCAGTTCTGGCCTGATTTTCGATGAGAGGGGCATGGCACTGGGAAGGGAGGCATGGTCTTTTTTATTCCTTTTATCCTGACTCACTTTATTGCTTTGGGCTCCATCAGTAGAGTGTGGGTTTGGGGTAATGTAAGGAAGGAGAATTACAGAAAAGAGTCAAAAGTTGTTTTAATCAACTAGTGCTATGATTCGTAGCTCCACTTCAGCTCCTTCTTCTACCTCCTGTGGTATGCCTGTTAATCGCCTGCTGCAAAGCTCCCCTCGCCTCTAAGGCCACGCTCTTTACAGGATTCAGTCAAGTTCCTCAAACCTGGCTACCTTTTGCAGTGTCTACTCCACCCATGAGTAACACACATATGTCTTGGCTTTGGAGAAGAGGATACCTCTCTCGAAACTCTCTATAACTTCCAATAACTCCTCTTAGAAATTACTATCTGTCACATGGGCTTGAATCCAGGTGATTACAGTAGGGCTGATTCTGCTACTGGTAAATCCTATGGGCTGTCCTTGAAGAATGTGGGTATACCTGGTGCCTATTGTTTTCAGCACTGGAGCTTTAGTTACAAATACCAGAAATAGGAAAAATCCCCTTTAATAACCTGTTACAACTGCAATTGCAATATGTACCATGAAAGAAAGTATCAGATGTCATGAGAGCTTAGGATATTGTTATAACAAGATGATTTCATCCAGATTGGAGTGTATTGGACGTTGGATTAGGAAGGGTGTTCCTAAGGAATATGCGTTCAATCAAATACCTGAAGAATAGGCAGGAGTTCAGGTTGTGGATGGTCAGGCAATGTGGATTTCAGGCAGAGGAAATAACGTGGGAGAGGACTCAAGGCAAGAGAAAGCCTGGCTCCGTAAAAGAATAGAGGGACTTCGAGATTGGTGAATAAGGTCCTTGGTAGATGGCTTCCCCATGGAAACAACCATCAGGTGAAAATTATAAAACACTATCATTTAAAGTCTCTAGAAATTGTATTAGATGCATTCATTCAGGAAAATCTACAAATCTCCTTAAGAACACAGTTTGTGGCATCAGAATCATGAACTGCAATCTTTCCTCTCTCTGCCCCTCAGCTCCAAGTTCCAGCAGTTTTACCTGGGCACTTATTTTACCAAGTTCCAGCAGTTTTACTGCAGGCATGTGTGGCTCAAACAATGGGGCTCTTTCTCACCAGCACTTAGTCTGGGGCCACAGTTTCATCTGGGGGGGGCAGCATGCTGGCATTTCTGCCTTCACCCTCCATTCCCCAAGCCTTGTGTAGCAGAAGCTCCCACTTACGGGGCAGAAGCTCTAGTCCAGGCAGCAGGCAGAGCTCATTTGTAGCAAAGGGGCTCCATACTAAGAGGGACAAGCCAAGGAGACCAGAGTTTGTTTGCACCTCTCCATGCCCACTCATAGTGATGGATTGTGTCACTCTGGGAAAAGCAGTTCTGCCCCAAGCTCTGGGGCAGTGGCACAGGGATTCTTCCCAGGGTAAGGGCAGGCCATAAAGACAAATTACTCCACAGCTCTGCCTAAAGGGACTTTATGTGGAACAGAAAGTGGAGAGCCCATGCCCAAACTTGATGGAGAACACTTAAGAGGAGAGTGGCAGTTCCATGATATAGGCAAAATGGCAGAGTAGATTATTCAAAAACAAAATAAGGAGAGAAACAGCCAAGAAGAGCCTTTGTAAGATCTCAGTCAACTCGGGATCAGGAAGGCTGTGTGCACAGCTAGGCTGCACCCAGTTGGGAACACTCAGAGCAGAATGTGGGATAGTCTTAAAAACATTCCCCAAGGAGCACATAGCCATCAACACAAGGCATAAACATTGACCAAACATTGACTGAATAAGAAGCTACTTTTACTTAGGGTCAACTCCTAGGAAGTCAGGCTTAAAACTATAATCCTACTCATCCTTGGCAATATAAAAGACTATGCGCCATGTCTGTGATGGTTAATTTTATGTAGCAGCTTGGATAGGCCACAGTTCCCAGATATTTATCAAATACTGATCTAAATGTTGCCGTGAAGGTAGTTTTTAGGTGAGATTTACATTTACATCAGTAGACTTTGAGTAAAGGAGATTAATCTTCATGGTGTGAGTGGACTTCATTGAATTAGTTGAAGCCCTTAACAGAGAAAAGACTGAGGTTCAACACAGGAAAAGCAAATTCTGCCTCTAAATTGCCTTCAGACTCAAGCAACAATGTCAACCTTTCCCTGGGACTCCAGCCTCCCTTGTAGATTTCAGACTTGCCAGACCCAACCAACATGTAAGCCTATTCCTTAAAATAAATATTTCTATATATACATATATTTTATTAGTTCTGTTTCTCTGCAGAACCCTGATTAATACAATGCCCAAGGTTTTACCCTCTCAGGAGTCACTAAACAGGGAGTTTCCCAGCTATTAGTCCTTGGCTGAATGTGGAGGCCAAAAATATAAACTCTTTGAACTATGATAGAAGCCATTAGCCCACATACACATCAAATGGTAAAGAATAAAAATCTAACCGAGTAGGTAGGCTTAAGCAGAACTTTGGACCAAGAAGTGGCTTATGTCAATCGAGAGGTGACCTATAGGTAGTCAGTCAAAAAAGAGAAAACTGACCAGGGACATCAGTGGCCGCACACTGTAGGGAAATAGACTTCACATAATTAGTTCAATCATCACTAAACAGAAATAACCAAGCAAACAATAATCCTTGAGGATTTGGTAACTAGAGTTGCTATAATATGTTTTCTAAAATTTCCAGTTTTTAACAAAAAAATTATAAGACATGCAAACAGAAACATATGAGCTATACAAAAGAAATAAGAAAGCAGGTAATAGGAACTGCCTTTGAAGAGGCACAGATGGTGGATTTAGCAGACAAAGATGTCAAAGCAGCTATTATAAATATGTTCAGAAAACCAAACAAAAGCATACTTAAAGAATTAAAGAAGGATACAATGACAATGTCTCATCAAATACAGGAGACAAAATAAAGAAATAGAAATTATAAAAAAGAAACAAATGAAAATTCTGGAGTTGAAAAGTATAATAAATGAAATAAAAATTCACCAGAGGCATCCAACAGTCAATTTCAACTTGCAGAATAAACTATCAGCAAACTTGAAAATAGAGATTCCACAATCTGAAAAATGGGACAAAAAAGAATGACGAATCAACAAATCCTCAGAGAAATGTGGAGCACCATTAAGTGCACAAAATATGAGCAACAGGAGTACCACAGATGAAGAGAGAAAAAAAGGGACAAAAGAAATAATAATCTAGGCTGGGCATGGTGGCTCACGCCTGTAATCTCAGCACTTTGGGAGGCTGAGGCGGGTGGATCATGAGGTCAGGAATTTGAGACCAGCCTGGCCAAGATAGTGAAACCCCGTCTCTACTAAAAATTCAAAAATTATCCAGGCATTGTGGTGCACACCTGTAGTCCCAGCTACTCGTGAGGCTGAGGCAGGAGAATCGCTTGAACCCAGGAGGTGGAGGTTGCAGTGAGCTGAGATTGCACCACTGCATGCCAGCCTGGGCAACAGAGCAAGATTTGTCAAAAAAAAATAATGAAAGAAGAAATAATAATGTTAGAAGTCCAAGTTTGGTGAAAACATTGATCTATAATCCAAAAAGTTCAACAAACTCCAAGAAGATATATACAAAGTGATCTATACTCAGACATACTATTCTCAAAATACTGAAAGCCAAAGATAAAGAGAAAATGTAGGTTATTATGAAAGACACTATAACTGCATATTTCCTTATATTGTTGGGCCTATAAAGTACAAAAATACTATTTTTGACAATATTAGAACAAAGAAAATGGGTGGAGACAAAGCTGTGAATAAGCAAGTGATACCAGATGGTAATTCAAATTCACAGGAAGAGATGTAGAGAACCAAAAAAGGTAAATCAGATTAATACAGCAAATTTTACAAATACATATTTGCTCTCTTTTCTTTTCTCAGCCTCTTTAAAAGATATAAGATCATAAAAAGTAATAATGACAACAAAGTATCGTTTGGTTTGCAACTTTTATAGACAAACATAGATATCAATAATAGCACAAACAAGGCAGGACAGGGAATGGAACTATGTAGCAGTAATGTTTTTATATTTCTTTGAACTATGTCAGTATAAGTCTTAAGCAGATTCTAAAAAGTTAAGATGTATATTGTAAACCCTAAATTAATCACTAAGAAAATAACTAAAAAAAATAAAAATGATACTAATAGAAGATATTCACTTACTATGAAACAAGTCAATAAGAGAAAAATAGAGGGAAAAAGGATACGAAATGTGTAGAAAACAAAAAGGATGGCAGGTGTAAATCCAACTATATCAATAATAACATTATTATTAGTGATAACGTGTAACAATGTTATCAATAACAACATTAAATGTAAATGAATTAAACAATCTTTTTTTTCTTTTTAAAATTATTTTCTTCTTTTGTAGAGATGGGGTCTTGCTATGTTTCCTAGTCTAGTCTTGAACTCCTGGCCTAAAGTGATCCTCCCGCCTCAGACTCCCAAGGTGCTGGGATTACAGACATGAGCCACTGTGCCTGGCTGAATTAAGCAATCTAATCAAAAGGCAGAAATTGTCTGATTGGACAAAGAACAAGATCCAACTATGTGCTGTTTACAGAAGATACACTTTTGCTTAAAAAGTACAGCTGAAAGAAAAAAAATGGAAAAAGATACATGATTCAAACAACACCCATAAAAGAGCAGGACTATACCAATATCAACAAAATAGACTTTAAGACAAATTGAGTTACTAGAGATAAAATAAAGATATTTTCTAATGATAAAAGGGTCAATATAGCAGAAAGATATATTAGTCCAGATTGATTCACTGGCAAATTCCACTAAAGAAGAATGGATACCAATTCTTCACAAACTCTTTCAAAAAACAGAAAAAAAATCCCATTTCATTCTAAAACATAGGAAGCCCTTCCCAATTAATTCTACAAGGACACTATTATGTTGATATCCAGACAATGACATGTAAACAAATCTACACACCAACTTCTCCAATGAATGTTAACACAAAATCCACAATAAAATAGTAGCAAACCTAATGCATCGAATATAAAAAGGGTTATATACCTGACCAAGTGTGATTTATCTGAGCAGTACAAGGTTGCTTTAACATTCAAAAATTAATTAATGAAAGTATACCATGAGTGTATAGTAAGAAAACTATATATACTATTGATATAGTTTTCCTATTATAACTGTTTATTTTCCTCCTATATTATTAATACTTCTGTGACCAGATGTATGTTTCTTTTTCCCTATAGCAAATAATTCTGCAGACACCAGGTAGGTATCCTAAAGTTCATTTAAATTCTGATACTATTTTCCCAGAGATAGCATGAGATCCTAGAGGTGGAGAACGCAGTCCCACAAGGCTGCCTTCTCTTCAGGCACCAATTGCAAGTCCCAGGTTGTGAACTGTGCTTTTGACCAACCAGCTATATATATAATTGGGGTTCCCACAAGCTCCTCCACTCCTCCTCAGGTTTGATAATTTGCTAGGACGGCTCACAGAACTCAGGGAAACTGTGTTTACTGGCAGCTATCCCATCGTAGAGGATATTAGAAAGGTTACAGATGAATAGTAAGATAGGAAAGATGCATAGGGCAAGGAATGGGGGAAAGGATGTGGGGCTTCCATGCTTCCTCTGGATGCACCACCCTACTAGTACCTCCACATGGTCAGCAACCTGGAACCTCTCCGAACTCTGTCTTTTTTGTTTTTTATTAAGGCTTCATTATGTAGGCATGATTTATGAAAGCATTTGTTATTGGTGATCGACTCAACTTTCAACTCCTTCTCTTCCCAGAGGTCAGGGGGTGAGGCTGAAAGTTCTAACCCTCTAATAACCAGGTTGGTCCCCTCTGGCTTATCCTGAGTCTATCCAGGAGCCCCATTTAGTCACCTCATTAGCATACAAAAAGATACTCGTTACTCTGGAGATTCCAAGGGTTTGGAAGCTGTGTGCAGAGAAACTGGATGAAGTCCAAATATATATTTAATTCGATTTATTTATTTTATCAAAAAAAGCTTTTTGGAGGTAGGTTCTCACTATATTTACCAGGCTGGATTAGAACTACTAGGCTCAAGGGATCCTCCAACCTCAGCCTCCGAGTGGTTGGAACTACAGACGTGCACCACCTTGCCCGGCTCATTTCTTAGCAAAAATTCACAATATCACAAGTTGAATAGAGGACAAATCTGTGTGATTATCAGTAGATGAAGGAAAAGCAAATTTTAACGTTCTTTCATTATAAAAACACTGAAAAAAGAGAAAAGAGAATTTTCCAAATAGACAAAGGACATTTATGAAAAACTGACAGTTAATATCATACATAATGGTTAAAGATTTAAAGCTTTGCCCCTAAGATCAAGAACAAGACAAGAATGTCTTCTTTTGACACTTTCATTCAACCATGTACTGAAGGTTCTAGCCAGGATAATTAGGCAGAAAAATAAAAGAATCTAAATTGGAAATGAAGAAGTAAAACTATCTGTTTGCAGATAACGTAATCTTGAATAGAGAAAATCCTAAGGGGCTTACTAAAAATCTATTAGAATTAATTATCAAGTTTAGAAAGGTTTCAAGATACAAGATCAATATATAAAAATCAATTGTATTTTTATACACTAGCAATGTGCCTTCCAAAAATGAAATTAAGAAGACAATTCTATTTACAATAATAGTTACAAACAATATAATATTTAGGCATAAATTTAACAAAAGATATACAAGACTTCTACACAAAAGCTATAAAATATTTTTGAAAGAAATTAACAAAGAGAAATAAATGGAAATATATTTCATGTTCTTGGACCAGAAGAGTTGATTATTAGGATGGCAGTACTGTCAAAATTGAGCTGCAGCTTCAATACAATCTTTGTCAAAATGCCAGTTGGCTTTTTGTTGTTGTTGTTGTTGTTGCAGAAATTGACAAGTTGATCCTAAAATTCACTGCAAAGGACCCAGAATATCTAAAACAATCTTTAAAAAGCATGAGGTTGGAGGGTTTACACTTCCCAATTTCAAAAGATTTTACAAAGAAACAGTCATCAAGACAGTGGGTAACTGTCATAAGAATAAACATATGGTTTAATGGAATGGAATTGAGAGTTTAGAAATAAATGAATACATTCATGGTCAATTGATTTTTGAAAGGGGAGTCAAGACAATTAAATGGGGGGAAAGGATAGACTTTCCAAAGAATGGTGCTGGGACAATTAAATACCCACATATAAAAGAATTAATTTGGACACAGACCTCACACCATGCAAAAATTAACTCAAAATGAATCTTAAACCTAAATATTACAGCCAAAACTATAAAAATTTTATAAGAAAATCTTCTTGACCTTGGGTTAAGCAATCATCGTTAGATACACTAACAGTACAAGTGACAAAAGAAAATAGGTAAGTTGGGACTACTTCAGAATTAAAAACTTTTGTGCTGCAAATGATACCTTAAAGAAAGTGAAAGTACAACCCATGAATAGGAGAAAATATTTACAAATTATATATCTGATAAGGGACTGGTCTCCAGAATACATAAAATACTCTTACAACCTGGTAATAAAAAGATGACTGAATTAAAATATGAGCAAAGGATTGATTAGACATTTCTCCAAAAAAGACATGGGAATGGTCAATAAGTTACTTTTCTTGGGGTGGGAAAAATGTAAAACAACCTTAAGATCTTTGAAGAAGAATAAAAGACTTTTAGGGGTCTTATACATAATTTAGTATAACCTCACTAGTTCTTGAGTAAACAATACCTTCAATTGTAGAGATTGAGAGTGTGGGTGTTTGAATAAAATGAACTCAGGTTCTAGTCCTGTTCCTGAAACTTGCTGGTTTTGTAAGGTAACCTCAAAAATGTCAACTATTCTAATAATGTGGAGTATCTCCCGAGCACTTACTATCTGCCAAGTATTATTTATAAACTTAAAAAAATTACTTCATCTAATTTTATTATTAATGACCACACTCTGAGGCAGTTACAAGAGTTATCTCATTCACTAATGAGAAACTTGGAGTACAGAGAGGACAAGTAACTTGCTCAAGCTGACACAATCAGTAAGTGGGGGAGTCCTAATTCAAACTGTCTTAAGGCACTTGAGGGTTATATCACAATACTGCCTGTTTTCTTACTATCAAAAATAAAGAAAACAATGATATTTGTTTCTTAGAACTGTGACAATTAATTGAAAGGGAATACATACAAAATTCATGGCATATAGAAAGCACTAGAAAATTTTAACCAAAGTTGCTTAAAATTAATTTTCATGTTAGCTACTTTTAAATATGAAGACACTCTTAGCTCATCACTGCAGTTTAATAATTGCTTAGATGCTTTGGTTTCTCCTGCAATGATTTCATCATCATTTAGTGTTCTAAGTGCAATTTGCTATTTATAAAAGCATTTATGGCTTCTTATAATTATTAACATACCACCTATGCTAGCTGTAATGTTTTTCCCTTTTGAAAGTTGTTTGTTGTAACTTTATATAAATCCAGTATTAACTGTTTGAGAGCCTTATTGCCAAGTGAAACAAAATATTCTTCTAGATGTATATCCAGAATGATTAAAAATTAGCAGGCTTCTGTTCTATGTTCATACATGTGGTAGATGTCTCATATGTGTATATATAGATAGATAGGCAGACTCTGTGTTTGTGTGTTTGTGTATGCGTTACATCTATATTTGGCAGTATAGGAGGTGGTATGGTGAGTTACCTATTTCTCTTGCTCCTCTGCCAGAGCTTGGAAAATAATATTTTCTATCTTGTATTAAACTATAAAATCAATATATACATTATAAATCATAGCAGAGACCGGCAAAGTCAACCAAGTCAAAATGACTCCCAGTCCTCCTAGAATTAACTGGAGGATGGAATAAGTAGATATAACTAACAAAAGAATATGTCACTCATAAAGGAAAGTAGGTCAGGCACAGAAGCATAGACAAGAAGGCATCAGCAAGGGCTGGTAATTCCCATCTAAGCATTGATCAGGGGAAAAGGAGATGTGGGTCACATACAATAACGATTAAGTCTTGTGAAAACAAATACAACAGACAATCCAGTTTTATGCCATGAATCCACTGAATTAGACAGTATTTTGCTTAGATTTTATGCACCCTAAATCACATTTAATTATATGTTTTTTCTTCCAGGTAGGTGTTTGTGATGCTTGATTTTACGTGTCAGTTTGGCCACAAGGTGCCCACATTAAACGTTATTTCTGAGTGTGTCTGTGAGGGTGTTTTAGAAGAGATTAGCATTGTATCTGTGGACCCAATTAAGTAGATTTTCCTTCCTAATGTGAGTCAGTATCAACTAATCCATCAAGGATCTTAATAGAATTAAAGGCAGAGGCAGGAGGAATGCATCCCTTTTTGCTTCCTCCCTGTGTTCCTGCGTGGGGCCATCTCATTTTATTTCCTCCGGCCTCAGACTGAAATTTGCACCATTGGCTTTGCTGGTTCTCAGGCTTTTGACATGAACCTGAACTGCACCAATGGGTTTCCTCGGTCAACAGCTTACAGATGGCAGATCATGGAACTTCTTGGCTTCCATAACTCTGTGAGCCAATTCCATGTGCATACACATGTGTGTCCATACACACACACACACACACACATACACACACACAATTTATCATGCTGCTTTTCTCTGGAAAACTCTAATAGTCTTCCAATAGAGGCAAAAGGCGACAGTGTTCTGGTGGGAAAAACAGTTGTGTTTTCTAATGTAAACTCAAAAATTAGCATTCTGACTTCCTACATCAGTTTCCTGAGTTCTATCCTTGAGAGATGGATTCCTCTACCTTCTTTTAGGACCAATGAAGTCTGAACCTTGCAACCTTCATAAAAGCCCCAGACCTGGCTAAATTCATAAAGGTTTTGCTACTCTGGGAGGCACCTTGTAGACACTGCCTGTAATTTCAAGTATCCCAAACAACTTTTTTGATCAGATTTCTGTTTCAATATGTAATGTTGCTTATAACATGTGGTTATGATATTTAGTTTTATTCTATGACATATTGTAGCCCTGTCCTCTGAGATGGGGCTATAGTTCTCACCTCTGACATCAAGCAAATTAATTATTACTAGAAGACATTTATTTATTCTTTTATTCATTTATTTAACAAATATTTATCGAACACCTATTTTATGCCACATATTTTAGAAGACACTGGGTATATAGCTGAAGTCTGCAAAAATTTTTATGCTCAGACAAAGAGCAAATAATTTAGGCTCTGTGGACCATAAGGCCTCCGGTCACAATTGTTAAACTCTGCCATTGTAGTGTGATAGCAGCCACAGATAACATGTAACAAATAGCTGTGCTTATAAAATGTATTTATGAACATTGAAATTTTAATTTCATGTAATTTTCAGTTGCCATATAGTATTCTTTTGATTTTTTGTTGATCATTTAAAAAACTTTCATATCTCATCGGTCACACAAAAACGGGCAGACAGCTGAATTTGGTTTGTGGGTTTTATTTTGCCGACCCTTACATATAGTATTGAATAAAACGTTTATGATATTTTTCTTTTGGGGTTTATAGTCTAGTGGATGACTGCTTTGATTAGGGTGCAGAAACCTCATAGTTAACCGGTGGTGTGGTTTGAATCCCTCTTTCAAAACTCATGTTGAAACTTAATAGCCATTGTGATGCTATTAAAAGATAAAGCACTTAAAAGGTAATTAGGTCATGAGGGCTCTGCCTCTGTTAATGGTTTGATGCCATTATTGTGGGAATGGGTTAGCTATCATAGGAGTGGGTCCCTGATAAAAGGATGAAGTTCATCTCCATCCTTTCTCTGTCTCCTGTGCTCACTTGCCCTTCCACTTTCCGCTATGGGAGGATACAATGAGAAAACCCTCATCAGAGGTGGCCCCTGGATCTTGGAATTCCCAGTCTCCAGAATCATAAGCCAAATAAACTTCTTTTATTCATAAACTACCTAGTCTGGTATTCTGTTATAGCAGCACAAAATGGACTAAGACAACTGGGAATATGCATGTTACAGTGGCAGGGCCATCTTCTCCCTACTCATAGGAGGTGACTAACATTCGTGGAACTTATAGCAAGAATACAAATGGAAGCCCATATATGGTAAGTCTAAATCTTTAAAAGCAATAAATCAAGGTGATAAACTTGTAAGTGAAATATATTCTATCATATTCTTGACAAGCATACCTTCAACATGACTTAGAAGGCCAGAGTCCAACTTAGAACTTTCATACTCTTTATAGTTCTACACCAGAAGATACAGCCTAAAGATACAGGACCCAGCCTACATATGGTTTTTCTGTGTCCCCACCCACATCTCATCTTGAATTATAGCTACCATGATTCCCTCATGTTGTGGGAGGGACCCAGTGGGAGATAATTTAGTCAGGAGGGCAGTTTCCCTCATACTGTTCTTGTGGTAGTGAATAAGTCTCATGAGATTTGATTGTTTTATAAGGGAAAACCTCTTTTCCTTGGTTCTCATTCTCTTATCTTTTCTGCCACCATGTGAGATGTGCCATTCACCTTCTGCCATGATTGTGAGGCCTCCCCAGCCACATGGAACTGTGAGTCCATTAAGCATCTTTTTCTTTTTGTAAATTGCCCAGTCTCTGATATGTCTTTATTAGCAGCATGAAAATGGACTAATACAGTAAATTGGTACCAGTAGAGTGGGGCACTGTTGAAAAGATACCCAAAAATGTGGAAGTGACTTTGGAACTGGGCAACGGGCAGAGGTAGGAACAGTTTGGAGGGCTCAGGAGAAGATAGAAAAATGTGGGAAAGTTTGGAACTCCTTAGAGACTTGTTGAATGGCTTTAACCAAAATGCTGATAATGATATGGACAATGAAATTCAGGTTGAGGTAGCCTCAGATGGAGATGAGGAACTGGTTGGGAACTGGAGAAAAGGTGACTCTTGTTATGTTTTAGCAAAGACACTGGTGGCATTTTGCCCCTGCCCTAGAGATCTGTGGAACTTTGAACTTGAGAGAGATGATTTAGGGTATCTGGTGGAAGAAATTTCTAAGCAGCAAAGCATTCAAGAAGTGACTTGGATTCTGTTAAAGGCATTCAGTTTTAAAAGGGAAGCAGAACATAAAAGTTCAGAAAATTTGCAGCCTGACAATATAATATAAAAGAAAATTCCATTTTCTGAGGAGAAATTCAAGCTGGCTATAGAAATTTGCATAAGTAATGAAGAGTCAAATGTTAATCACCAAGACAATGGGGAAAATATCTCCAGGGCATGACAGAGACCTTTGTGGAAGCCCTCCCATCACAGGCCTGGAGGCCTAGGAGGAAAAAATGGCTTTGTGGGCTGAGCCCAGGGTCCCTCTGCTGTGTGCAGTCTAGGGACTTGGTGCTTTGTATCCCAGCTCCTCCAGCTGTAACTAAAAGGGGCCAACATACAGCTTGGGCTGCGGCTTCAGAGGGTGCAAGCCCCAAGCCTTGGCAGCTTTCACGGGGTGTTGAGCCTGCAGGTGCACAGAAGTCAAGAACTGAGGTTTGAGAACTTCCACCTAGATTTCAGAGGATGTATGAAACACCTGGATGTCCAAGAAGTTTGCTGCAGGGGTGAGGCACTCATGGAGAATCTCTACTAGGGCAGTGTGGAAGGGAAATGTGGGGTGGGTTGCTCCCACACAGAGCCCCCACTGGGGAGCTGCTTAGGGGAGCTGTGAGAAGAGGGCCACCATCCTCCAAACCCCAAAATGGTATATCCACTGACAGCTTGCATCATGCACCTGGAAAAGCCACAGACACTCAACACCAGCCCATGAAAGCAGCTGGGAGGGAGGCTATACTCTGTAAAGCCACAGGGGAGGAGCTGCCCAAGACCATGGGAACCCACCTCTTGCATCAGGGTGACCTGGATGTGACACATGAAGTTAAAGGAGATCGTTTTTGGAGCTTTAAGTTTTGACTGCCCTGCTGGATTTTGGACTTGCATTGGTCCTGTAGCCTTTTTGCTTTGGCCAATTTTTCCCATTTAGAACAGCTGTATTTACCCAATGCCGGTACCCCCATTGTATCTAGGAAGTAACTAACTTGCTTTGATTTTACAGGTTTATAGGCAGAAGGGACTTGCCTTGTCTCAGATGAGACATTGCACTGTGGACTTTTGGGTTAATGCTGAAATGAGTTAAGACTTTTGGGATACTGTTGGGAAGGCATGATTGGTTTTGAAATGTGAGGACATGAGATTTGGGAGGGGCCAAAGTCAGAATGATATGGTTTGGCTGCGTCCCCACCCACATCTCATCTTGAATTGTAGCTCTCACAATTCCCTTGTGTTGTGAGAGGGACCCAGTGGGAGGTAATTGAATCATAGGGGCAATTTCCCCCATACTATCCTCATGGTAGTGAATAAGTCTCATCAGATCTGATGGTTTTATAAAGGGAAACCCCTTTCATTTGGTTCTCATTTTCTTCTCTTGTCTGCTGCCATGTGAGTCTTGCCTTTCACCTTTAGCCATGATTGTGAGACCTCCCCAGCCACGTGGAACTGTGAGTCCAGTCTCTAGTATGTCTTTGTCAGCAGCATGAAAATGGACTAAAATACACAGCCCATAGCTGGCTCTGCCTTCTCTTTTCGCTTCCAGCTCAATCCTGCATTATAAGGGTCTTTATTTACATTCCTGTGTACACCTCAGCCACAAGTCCAAATTTTGACCATATCTTTGCAAGCATTTTTCTTGTGGCCACACTTTGGGCCTAAGACTGGGCACATTAGAAGCAGAGCTTGGAGAAGACTGGTATAGGCCCTGGAAGCAGCTTAGAGACAATGGAGGTTCCCTAGCATATAGTGTACAAAGGAGAGTGCAGTTTTCACATAGGCATGTCTCCTTTGGTTCACAGACTCCGTACCAGTGAGGAGGGACACAGCTGAAGAAGGGCCAGGGAAGGGTCCTCTAAAGTATGGGTTTGAGGACAGGGGCCTCAGTGGGACAGTGAGAGAATGATCCATGCTAGAGGACAGCCCATCTTCAGCAGAGGCCCTTCTACTTTGCTCTTTTCTCATCTGTCATGGAAAGTTATTGTTCACCTTCCTTTTTTGAATTCTCCCTGTAGACCCTCCTTCATATCCTATTTGAACCATCCTCCTTCTTTCTCTTTTTCCCCTCCTACCCAGGCTTATCTAGTCTTTTGGAGGCACTCTGGATGCCATGCAGAATCTTCTTCTTGCACTTCTGCTAAAGGTTTATTTGAATCTCTTTTTCTGTTTCAGTCTGTTTGAGGAGAAAGAGCAGTCAGTCCTTTGGCTGCAGGTAAAAGAAAGAGAGAGAGAAATACACAGAGGACAATTAGATTAATATTTCAAGACATGACTATGCCGTAGGTATTATGTCTCTAAAGGGTCACATATTCTTTATTTTGCAGAGTAAATATGAATCAATGGTTGCTGACTTACAAACACTTATCAGCTATGACAAAAGATGCCAGTTGGAGCAAGATGTAAAGGAGCCAAACATCTATACATTTAACACTAAAAAACACTGCATGCTTTTGATGTGTCAGGCACCAGTGTAAGCACTAATTTATATTGACTTATTCAATCTATTTCAAGAGAGAGATAATATCTGCAGCAGCATTATAGATGAAGAAACTGAGGCAGAGAGGAGCTGAATATTTTCCTTAAGGTCACACAGCTAGAAAGTGGCATAGCTGGAATTCAAACTAAAGCACTTCGTTTTCAGCGTTTGCGGTGATGTTAAAATTCTATTATACTAGTATGCATCTTCTTCTTAATTGTCTTCAGCTCAACTATTTACATACTAGTAAACAGTACGTGTTCTATTAGTATGTATTCTCCATCTTTCAGAAGGAGATAGATCAATAGCTGTCACATCAGCTTGACTGCTCATCTTTAGAGATCAGCTTTTGTAGCCATATTTGCAGAAGAGAATTCAGTCAATTTTCTTAGTGGTCCCTCTGAAAAGTTTAAAGAAACTCTTCTTATAAGAAGACAGTGATATTTCTCTTGTTTTCCTTATGACTAGAGTTTGTTCAGTAGATGCTGACCCTATTCCTAACATTTTCCATTTCCAATTTTGCTTTCCTTTTCCTGGTGGACTTTCCTACTTCCCCTTCCAGTAGTTCTTAGAACTTATACATCACAAAGATCTTTAGATGGTAAGAGAAGAGAATATGTCTCCCCAAAATATGAAGGATTGTTGAGCTGAAGACAGTTAAGAAGAAGAAGGTGCAGAAGAGTTCCCTGTCCTCCTTTTATTTGTCTAAAAGTGGAACATAAAATTTACTGGGAGAAAATATATGCTACTTGCTGTGGTTTGGGTATGATTTGTTTTGTTCCCACCAAATTCATGTTAAAATTTGATCTCCAGTGTGTGATGTTGGGAGGCCTAGTGGGAGGTGTTTGGGTCATAGGGGTCATAGGGGCAATCTCTTATGAATGGCTTGGTTCTGTTCTCTTGGTTGTAAATTCTCACTCTCCTGAGACTGAGTTAGTTCTCATGGGAAGGGATTAGTTCCCACAAGAGTGGGTTGTTATAAAGCCAGGGCACTCCTCAGGTTTTTTCTCTCTTCCTTTCTCTCTGTTTGTATGTGTCCACGTCCTCTTTGACCTTCTCACCATGTTATGTTGCAGCAGTTGCCCCTCACTAGAAGCCAAGCAGATGCTGGCATCATGCGTCTCTTAATTTCCAGCCCACAGAACCATGGAAACAAATAATCTTCCTTCCTTCCTTCCTTCCTTCCTTCCTCTCTCTCTCTTTCTTTCTTTTTTTTTTTTTTTGATGGAGTCTTGCTCTGTCACCCAGGCTGGAGTGCAGTGCCACGATTTTGGCTCACTGCAACCTCCGTCTCCCAAGTTCAAGTGATTCTCCTGCTTCAGCCTCCCAGGTAGCTGAAACTACAGGTGCACACCAAGACACCTCGCTAATTTTTTTGTATTTTTGGAAGAGATAGGGTTTCACCATGTTGGCCAGGCTGGTCTTGAACTCCTGACCTTAGGTGATCCACCCTCCTTGGTCTCCCAAAGTGCTGGGATTACAGGCATGAGCCACCGTGCCAGGCCAACATATTTTCTTTATAAATTACCTAGCCTCAAGTATTCTGATGTAGCAACATAAAATGGACTAAGACACTGCCCCCCCGCCCCTCTCCCCTGACACTAGGTAGAACAAAGGTTAAAAATTGAAGACAGCTTTAGACCCCCATTGGCCTGGAGATAATACCAGAATAATTAATATTAACAATCTTTACTAACCAGCCTATATCTGCCACTCATTTGCCTTTCCCCAGGTTGCTTCTTGTAGATACTCAAAGACCTTTTTCTTTATCTTGTCTTTCTTTAAAAATGTACTGTTCTTTGTTGAAAATACTATAGATGCAGGAATTCAAAGCCACTTCTTTGAGAATTACTCATTCTTGGGGTGTCTGTCATGTATATATGAAAGGCACATGTTAATAAACTTCTGTTTGTTTTTGTCTTCTTAATTTGTCTTTTATAACAGAGGTCCATTCCAACTATGAATTTTTGGGGGTTATTATTTTTGCTCTACAATATTCAAGATCAAGAAAGCTGAGAGCTACAAGGACTTAGCTGTATTCTTGTTCAGTGTTGGAGGGGACACTAATTATGTCAAACGTTTTAACATAGTTTAAACACATATCATAAATGAAACAATTCTTAAAAAACAATAGCCGGGCGCGGTGGCTCACGCTTGTAATCCCAGCACTTTGGGAGGCTGAGGTCGGTGGATCACGAGGTCAGGGGTTCGAGACCAGCCTGATCAACATGGTGAAACCCCGTCTCTACTAAAAATACAAAAATTAGCTGGGCATGATGGCAGGCACCTGTAATCCCAGCTACTCAGGAGGCTGAGGCAGGTGAATTGCTTGAACCCGGGAGGCGGAGGTTGCAGTGAGCCGAGATTGCACCACTGCACTCCAGCGGCGGGGGGACAGAGCGAGACTCCGTCTCAAAAAAAAAAACAAAAAAAAAAACGCAAGTTTGTTTTTCTATAGGCATATTTAAAATAAAACAACTGCTTGGAAGTTTTTTTTTTTTTTTGAAAACATGTGGGTGTGATTATTTGAAGAAGTATCATCCTTCTTTAAGGTTTTTGAATTTTGTCAGTCTAGCTGACTGTCCATGTACTTTGTTTTTCAATTAACTGATTTAGTCAGGTTTCTCACCAGTTACCAAAGAAATCAAATATAAAACAGTGATGGCTTGTAAAACACATTTCAACGTTTACTAAAGGAAAAAAAACTACCTTATTGCTTGCTATTCACAGCGACATTGTGAGCACTAGATTTCATTTAAACATGAGCGTATGCTTATATGCCAAACAGGCATTTTCTCATAAATGGTTATAAAATAATGCTTTTATTGAAATTTTTATGTAACTACAAGCTAATATCTCTCAAAAAGTTTGTCTTTTGAGGTGTGTATATTTTGGTTTAAAACATCAGTCAGCAGATATGGAGTTGTGATATTGATGACACAATCATACTTTATGAACCAAGGGAACTTTATGTTGGTTAGTGATACATTGCAAGGCTTTCTTGGATTCCCTAGTATTTCAACAACACTAATAGGATACAACATAATACCTGGTTTTAAGATTCTATTGATTATAAGATGAACCATAACTTTTAAAATAACCTTTCAGGAAAAAAAATTCAGTAAATCAAATATACATGCTGAGTATCTGACTGTATCCAGATTTCTAAAATATTACAATGTGAAAAAATTTACATTTTAGAATTGAAGCAGTGTGGTAATTCTAGCCAAAAAAGTAACAAGAATACCAGAAATGGTTATACAGTCCTTCAAACGAAATTCCTTATTATGATAATGACTATCAATAATATGTGTAGCATCAACTGAGAGCTTTCTATTTGCCAGGCATTGCCAACACCTGCTATAAGTGATCACATTTGATCCTCACATCAATTATTTCAGTGGGTACCATTATTTCTCTTGTTTTAGAGACAATAGCATTGCTTTAAGTTTTAGAGAGAATGTTGGGACCAGCACCACATATATACTTACCTTTAAAATATATATGTGGAAAGAAAAAATAATTTTTTTCTCTACTCTTCACAGTTTTTAGTTGAGGTAGACCCCTCTCACAAAAGACAAATCAACATGAGAAAAACAAACAGAATTTTTATAATATATATACCTCAGGTATATATAAGAGGTGCCCAGAGATAAATCCAAAGATACGGCTGTAAATTCAGGCTTAAGTACTAGCTCTAATTGTTAAGGAAGCCAACAATATTTAAAAATTTATTTTTCTTTTTTGATTTCTAAAATTATTTCCTGTGAGTTACTACAAATGGGAGAGGAAGATAACATTGGGCCTGAACAGATGAACAGATACGGTTGGCCAGCTAAATTCACTAAGTATGCAGTTTATTTCATCCTATCAGGCTCATGGCGGGAGGAAGACGTGATTCAAATTCATTCTCAGAAAAATTAAAAATGACCACAAATCATGACATTTTAGGATTATTGAAGAATATATCAAAGTGATGAGGTTCGGGACACACTACCCCAAAATATGGCACTTTAGCATTTGAAGAGAGAGCAGAAGCAGGAAGGTCACTCTTACCTTCCCTTTGCCTCTTCTCCCTTGAAGCAGGTTGTAAACCCTAGTAGCCCCTCTCACGGAGATCGTAAGACTTATCCCAGAAGCACCCTCCCTATACCTGGAGGATAGGAATGTTATTATCTCTGAGGACACTGAGACAGAAAAGAAACTGTACAAACAGGCCTTGCTAAATTCCTCCTAGCTTATTAACGTTCGGTTATAACCCCTTTGTCTAATCAGACTTCAGCATGACTGTCTGTCTTCATCAAACCCATCCACAAAAACACACGGGTTTTCCTGTTTCTCTGGGTCTTCATTTCTGAAGGATCCCATGTCATATAAAACTTGTATTAAATACATTTGTATTTTTTTCTTGTTAATTTGTCTTTCATTATAGATGCCTCAGCCATCAATGGGTGAAGAAAGAAATCTTTCCTCCCTTATAGTTTCTGGCACCCAATGAAGGACAGCTGAGACACCTGACTTACTCTGGAGGCAGCAGATGAAACCCTCAGGCAACTGACAAAAGCCAGCAAAAGATAAGGATTCTCATCAAGGTCAGCTCCCTCACGTCTCTGTCTGTAGTGCTCAGTCAAGACAGGAGGATAGAAAAACTTCTTGTCTCACCCTTTCAAAGTTTAGATTAGCAGGAGAAAACATCTTTGTATGAACTAATTCTTTGGGCATAGCAACTTTTGTGATTTTGCTTAAGTACTCTTGATTTTTTTTATCGTTTAACTCTCAAAGATAGTCTTTTTCCCCATGTCTCTATCTTTTTGTGTTTGTCACAACAAGGACAATCAAAAAAAGTTCTCCTTCTGTCTTATTGTATCTTGAGAGCTTGGCTTGTAACTAGTGAGAGGAAATTTTTCCTGGTCTCCACCAACCAGGAATGCTGGTTGTGGAAATCTGGATCTAGTGG
The DNA here is from genome assembly GCF_006542625.1 of Nomascus leucogenys. Taxonomy (NCBI): domain Eukaryota; kingdom Metazoa; phylum Chordata; class Mammalia; order Primates; family Hylobatidae; genus Nomascus; species Nomascus leucogenys. The sequence goes on from NC_044389.1 coordinate 36,598,382, forward strand.
TTAGTTTTGAAGGAAAGAAAAACCGAGGAATGTCTGTCAGACCATACCAACTCTCAGGGGAATTTGTCTAATTGCTACCTTAGTTGCTATGTCCTGTGGCAATGAGGATCTTTGCTTTCTTAAAGCTATCTTTGGGAGTGACTCTTGGATCATGGGAGTTGCTTCTTCTGCACCTGCTCCAGGGATGCCCCCTTTATCCATTGCAAAAATTTGTTCTAAGCCTGGAAAATTATCTCTAGGTCTTACCATGAAAAGGATTATTTGACTATGTCACTTGTTGAATAAGTGCACTTCTGGAGATCCCACTTGTCAATGACTAGATGATGAATCCTTTGATTTGGAAAACTTTTGTATTTGAAAGAGTTCTTATCCTAAATAAACGCCCTGTTGGTACCTGTGGGGAGATCAAATTGAAATGGGGACACAAAAGAGCAGTACAACTAGCCTTAGGGACTTCTTTAATAAGATAAAAGAACAGAAGGAAAAATTCACAGGTTTCCCTGTTTCTTTGGGTCTTTATTGTCTTATGAAGGCTCCTCTGTCACATAAAACACATTAAGCAAATTTGTATGATTTTCTTTTGTTAATTTGTCTTTTGTTATAGGGGTCTTAGCCATGAACTTAGCAACTGGTGAGAAAAGAAATCATTTTTTTTCCCTTCGAAATACAAAAACCATTGAATGTTCAATTGCCAAGGGGTTATTGAAATATTTTTATTTACATCGCTTCGATGTTGGCCGCCACTGTAGGCTTACGATAGAATTTGCTAATTGTTAAATGTTGGGTATTTTAAACATTCTGTTTTACAATATATAGTTTATGTTTGACTTGAGGTAAGAAATAGGAATAAAAGATCTGAAGTAATCTGACCTGTGTCATGCTACAAATTATTACTTTGATTTTAGCTTTAAAGAATAAACTTGTAAGGCTATTTTATCTTCATTGGCTTGATGACTTGTTTCTGGAATTAGAATCTGAATTTTCTTAACATCTTATCAACATAGAGCAACATCATTTATGTATATCTTAAAAGGTGACAAACAGAAATGTGTTTTGATTAGCACCTGCCCTCCAAGTCACCCACATACAAAAACTTTTCTAGTTAGAGCACAGCCCAACTCCTCATTGTTTACTCAAACTGAATACCCTGACCCTACTTGAATTTGAAATAATTTAATGCTAAAATCTCAGCCCGAATTTTATTTATGAACCAGCTGCCTGTGAAATATGCATAGGCATTTGAAATTAGTAATAATGAGTAGAATATATACATATTTAAAAAAATACATGGATCATTTCCTGTCTTTTCTTGTAGTTAAAGCAGCCTAGGAGAGCAGCAGCCTCCTCCAGCTGCCATTATCATTCCACATTTCTCTTTTACTGCCCATCAAACATGTATAGATTTAATGACCTGGAGAGGGATCAGTGAAATTCTTCACAGCACTGCATGTTTATTAATGGGCCTTCTGTTCATTGTGATGTGATGGTGTCAGGATTATGCCAGTGGTATTGCAGGAGGCAATTGAGTGTTTCTTTATTCCTGATAAAAAGGAAATTAGCCACCGTTCAGCAACACAGAGACAACTTAACATTCTCTTGATGTAAACCAGAATATTTCACCCCAGAATATACTTCGACGTGTTGCGGGATGGCTATTCAGAGCGGCTGTAAGCCACAGGATAGCTCTGAAAAGCTGTCCTTTTGTAGGGGAGATTTGCATCTGTGGAGGAAATCTACATAGTGAGATAAATAGTGGATGCGAACAAGGTTTTCTGATGTCCCCCTCCATACCCCTCTTATCCAGATCTAGGAAAAATTAACTCACAGGAAAAGGAGACTAAAAGTTTCACATTTCTGAAAGTCTGACAGAGAAACTTTTGGCACAGGCTATCATCTGTTCTTTCTGAGGGCAGCCCTGAAATTTCCAGAGAGATTATATTTGCATAACATGCCAAATGTTGCTTGCCATGCTTTTCTTCCCTCTTTCATCCATAACCTGTGATGCCCCTCAACCCCTCCACAGCAGTCCCAGGCACCTAGTCTTTCAGTAGCCTCAGAATGGTATAAACCTTCAGTCATCCAGCCTCTCCTTTTCTGTGTGGCTCCTTTGCCCTATGAACATTAATATATCTGTATGCTTTTTTTTTAGACTGATGTTAATCAGTCTATTGTCAATTTATTTCAACAAACTTAAACCTTCAGAGGCAGAGGGAAATTCTCTTTGCCCTTACACTGACAATGCACGGAGGAAAGAGAAAAGCAAGGATCGTAAAGAGATTGGAAGATAAGGTGATATTTGATGAGTTTGCCCTGTTCTAGGACATGACAACAAAGGAACATGGGCTGGAAAAGAGGGAATAATAGACAATAATGAAAGCAAAAATTAATTTAAGTATGGATAGGAATGGGGGTCATTGCAATGGTTCTTAGTTTCCTTTGGCAAGGAGAACATTTTGTTCATTCAATTATATTTATTTCAATTTCATTCAAGAGGAAATTTTTGATCAACTGTTTATATGAGTCTATGGAGGTTTTTTTTTGTGGGATGTAAGAATATTTAGGATTTAATTCCTACCCTCAGATAGAAAAACAAATCTTAGAAAACAGCTCATTGATTGTTGGTGGAGGATGTTTTGGAGCTCAGATATTGTTACCCAGAAACATGGTACTTTGATGAGCTGAACTGAAGAAAACGCCTCAAGGTCTTTCTGACCTTCCCCTACTGTATCTCAATCCTCTGTCTCTCCCAAACCACAGGAAGAAGTTGTACTCTGAAGTTTCCTTATCTGCCTAAAATCTGGACACACCAAAGAAGAAAACAATCACCCCTGATCCCTTCCTTGAGTTTTCATTAACTCAACTCATATTGCAGGAAGAAAGACTGAAGTCTGTCAACCACCTAAGCAGACTTTTGTCACAAACCGTGGTCTGCTTGGTGAGCTCAGCAGACTTGGTCCCAGGCCATTGTATGTTTTTCAAGCTCATTGAATCCTCTTAAAAATAATGTACTAGCCCCCTAAAATCACCTACATTTCCCCATCTCCCTTTCTATTAAGAAGAAGGGTACATAACCATCTCTACCTTATTGTGGGGTGTGGTAATCACTCTGTGATTTCTTCCATGCATGTTAGTAAATGTGCATGCCTTTTCTTCTACTCATCTGCCTTTTGTTAGTGGAATTTCAGCAAACCTTCAGAGGTTAAAGGGGAAGTTTTCCCTTGGTCTCTACAGCTTTGGCATCATGAACAGGATAACTAGTCACTCTGCTCTTCTGGAAGCTGCAGTCAAGGAAACTCAGGATCTGACAAACTGGCAGAAGGGAAATAAATTCTTACCAGCTGGACTCTCAGCCCCTATTTCTGCAGAATCCAGTTGAGTGGATGCTAAAAATCAGTTTGTCTCTTTTTCCCCTCCAAAATATTGGTTAATGGGATAAAAAGATTTAGGTGACAAGTCTTGGGTGTAGTGTCTCTGGTGTACTTTTTGGTATGAATATTTCTGTTGTTTGATCCCTTTCCTTCCAGAAATAGTCTTTGTTTTTGTTTGTTTGTTTGTTGTTCTGTCACAAAGAGGGGTACCATGGGTAGAACATAGGTCTCATATCTCTATAAGCTGGTTGTTTTAGCAGGATGTGCGGACTGGTGAGTTTTGTGGTTCTGATCACAACAGCATCTATTTAGATAAACTGTCCTGTAGGTCCCCCAAATAAAAACTGTATGAGTTTCCCCTCTCATCTTGTTTTATGTCTTTGAGAGCTTGATTTATGATCTAGTAGCAAAAGTCTCTCTTGGTCTCTGCCATCTAGGAGACAAGATTTTTGGGTCACATCTAGTGATCAGTTGGAAAATGTTGGAAACCCCTGAGATTTTAAGCAGTACACTTCTTGTTCCAAGCATGTCAAGCTCGCGTAAGGGGCTTTTGTTGTCTCCATCATTTGTTGCCTGGTTAGTCTTGGGAAAGTACAATCCCAGGAGGGCCTACCTAGGGTCATGGATTAATGGGTTTGTGACTGGCAGCTTCCTACAAATTCGTAGAACACTGAAGGTACTGTATGCAGAAACACCATCCTATACTGTCTGTGGCAACACGAGTCATTTTCTATCCTAGCCTATTACCTGGGAGTGAATTTTTTTGGATCGTGGAGACTGCCTCTTCCATGTCCTCTCCAGAAAAGAAAAACACTTATTTTAAACCTGAAAAATTACTTCCTGGGATTTCCATAAAGAAGCTTAATTGGACTGAGTTGCTATTGGAATAAGCACACCATAAGAAATTCTAATCATTAGTGGCCAAAAGATGAATTCTTTAAATTAGAAAGACCCCGAAATTTAAAAAAAAGATTTCAGAGGTACTCATTCTAAACAGTTGCCTTGTGGGAAGATCAGATTAAAAGAAAGACACATAATAGTGTCATAGGAAGGCTTAAAAATTATCTTGATGAAACTAAAAAGCAAAAATTTGACCTAAAGCAAAGTTAAAATTATTTGTAACCTCAAACTGCCTGATTTGGACCCCTGTGAAATTTACAGTGATGGCTTCTTTACCTTGTAGTCTAGTAGTTAAAATTCTATGATTTTGCTCCAACAACCTTAGGTTTGATGCTTGGTTAGATAACCAGTCCCTTTTGGTTCAATACTTGTGTGAAGCTTAACTTTGGGGGTACCCATTTGTTATCCATTCTTTTCCCTTCTATGGACAAGCATTGATTTTCTGCCTTCTTCCATCTGTGGGGACATCTGGGGCTTTTGGACTTTTGTCTATAGATGGTCAGCTGAGAAGCTGAGAGCCTAGAGTATATGGAGACAGATATGGGTTGTACCCCATTTGTGGCTAGTGAACCTTTCCTTTCTTTCCACTGTCTTTGGCGTAGTTTTGGATTTTGTGAGATCTGCTTTGCATCTCTTTGGAGATGACCTGTGTGTCCTTGGTTAAGTCATAATTTTGGTTAAGCCCTATTCGTTTTGGTGAGTTACTTGGAGGGTACTTTTGGTTAAAAACAAAAACAAAAAAAGCTCAAAAGCCAAAAATATTGTCCATTTGTCCTGGCAAAATCTGATAATAAGAGATTTGAGGGAAGTTTTCTTTTTTAAAAGCGCTCTGTGGTCAGAAAGCGGCTTATTAAAAGCTGATATTCAAGATACATTTCTTTTTTAAAATGACTCTGCTTTTTCTATTTTGAATTCTGTTTCTGGGAATTTTTTTCAGTAAATCAAAACCTCTTTTAAAAAATTGTATGCTTGCTGCTTCCATTTACTTCCTTTCTTGTGGGTATGATTTTTGCTAAAGAAAAAATAAAACTTCATTGACCTTTTACAAAGCTGCAAATCTCCCCAAATTGCCTCCTATGAGAAAATTTCTCCCATTTACTTTACTCCTCCTCCTGCAGTGCTTATCTTTGATAACACATGAAAGCATCTGGAAGGGACTTCTAATGATCCTGAGACCTGTGGAGGAACACAGAAGAAGGCACCACAGTCCTCATTTTGGGGTCTTCTGTCTTCCTTGTGCAGTCTCAAGAGCATGAACAGGTTACTCTTAGGTCTAAAGCTCTACTGTCTTTTACATGAAACTCTTTCATCTCTTTGGCTTTTAGATACACAAGTGTGCACCTGTGTATGTCATATGTTGTGTCTACATGTACATATATGTTTGTACATGTGTTTGTATATTGTCTACATGGTACCACACTGACATAAATAAATGGGTACTCATGAATTAACTAGCCCACTTTTCAAGTTCATGTGGCTTTAGTAGTTTTTGGTAAATAAAGCTAATTTTAAAATTGTTGGCAAAATTAAATAGAAATATCTTCAGAGTTTTAGATATTTTTGTCTGGGTGTATTCATCAGACTAATTTATACTATTCATGATAGATGTTTTAAGGTCACAAAGCTGTTGCTTCTGTGATATTTTTGTACTTGTTTGATCTGTCTATGAGTTTATATTTTTGGTTTTGAGGCTTTAAATTCTAGGGTCTAGACAACTGGCCATGGTCAAGCATAGGAACACGTGTGTCTGCAGTGCCTATGCCTTATCCTCCCTGGCCCATCTATGCTTCCTGGCCATGCTGGGAGGGGTCAGATCCTCCAGGCATTGTCTTCACAGGGTCTGTCTTTTGTCCTGGGCTCTGCATCTGATACATAACAATTAAAATTGCTTTCTTTCTATATTTCTTATTGAAAGTTAGGTTTACTATGTAATTTAAACAACTAGATATAAGAGAAACACTTCTGTATGCAAAGTGTATAAAGAAAGTAGGATGTATTTTTGGTAAGGAAGGTTATAAAGAAGGTGTGAGAACATGACTTTTGTTAAAGAAAAAATAGTTTTGTTTAGTTTAAAGATTTTTAAATGTTCTTTTAAATTAAAGAAATAAAAAATGAGAATTGATAAAACTAAACGGAAGAAGAATGTTGGGAAAAGAAAGAATAGGAAAAATTTTATATAAAAATTTTATAAAAGGTTTATTGCAATCTTATGTGGCCAAAGCTGATTGAGATTAGATAAATCTATTTATAAGATTTTATTAAAATTAGGCTTCGTATTAATAATACATTGATACAAGGGTAAAGTTGAGAGGGAGGTAAAGAGAGAGGAACAAAGTCTCATGTTGTCTTTATTAGGCCTTTTGACTATTTGGAAAACTGAGTCTCCTTTCTCTCTAAGAGTAAAGGTTTTTGCTTTTTGAAATTTTTGAATTATTACTTTGGCTAAATTAATTACTCTTTTATAGTGACCTGTGATCCCATTTTGATTGAGTGTTTTAAGCGTCCCTTATTTTGATATTAAGTGTTTTAAACCTTTGATATTTGACAAATTTCCCAAAATCAAATAACAAATTTTAAATCTATCTTTTTGACCTTAAACAGAGTTTTGGATGTTGTGACCCTTGGAAGTCCAAATGAGGACCCTGAAAGTCTAAGGGAGACATATTAGGCTTCTTTCATATGTTAAAATTATACTGTCATTATTGTCAATTAAGAAATGGTGTTTATTTGTATGGATGTTATTAATATGTGTCCCAAAATTGTGTGGAATTCCTAGAAATCTGATATATCTTGGTATATTAAGTAAATTGCCTTATCCTGATGCTTTTTCTTCTAAAAGCTCTTTGCAAATTCTAAAGTGTTGTACCTTCAAGAAAATTCATGGAAGGAACCATGAGAAGTACTCTTAAATACAGGTTTCTAATAACACTGGATCATATAATTGGACTAAATAAAAACTTCCAGAACTCTAATAAAATAAAACTAATTGATTCATGAAGATTGCTAACTCAACATTAAGAAGAACAAGAATTAATTACACAGGACTGAACTGATGGCAGTCATAAATGATTTTTAATGACTTTTTGTTTGAAACATTGCTGATTCTTTTTATGTTTTGTTTTCCAGAGTCAAGATTTTTTTTTCTTTTGAGTTATGTGTAGCTTTCAGCAATTGGGTAAAGTATACTTTTGGGAGCAAAATGGAAACATTTACCTTTCCCTCTACCTGATTTCTCCAGAATTTGGAAACTGTTTATGAGTATTCTTATCTTATGGCAATGTAATTATTTGCATAAGTTAGATAAGAATATGTTTTATTTTGCAACAGGACACAATCAGAAATGCTGCTTATTTTATCAAGGTTTTGACTGGAATGACATATTTTCAGATATGTCCAGACTGCTTTGAAGAATTGAGGTTGACTTTATTGAACTGATGAAAAGCCCTTTGGAAAGACTGACCTGGTACTTTATCTACATGGTTCCTTTTCAATGTTTCTGACATTGTGGTAAGTAAAGAATGTCACTTTCTGACAGGTCCAGAAGACTCAAGATATTTTGGGACTGGAAGAAGACAGAAATTACCCAATTCATTCAGATATTACAGACACAGTCTGATGGCAAATCCTTGGCTTGGCTTCCTATCCTCAACAGACTTTAAAAGTCTAATCTGAGATTCATTATGGAAGAGTTCAGAAAAGCCAATTTAAATAGAATCTATATGGCCAATCACTACTATTGTTGCACTTTATGCAAATAATTAAGCCAAGTATCATAAAACTAAAACTTATTTTGCAAATAAATTGGTCATTGGTAAAAATAAGAGACTGGAAAGAGAAAAAATATGTGTTGGAAAAAAAACCTATGGCGCACCTGTTATTAAATTCTAGCCAGTTTATAGGTTTTTTGTTTTGTTTTGTTTTGCTTCTTTTCTGTTTTTCTGTTTTGAGTTTTGTTGAAACATGGTCTTGCTTTGTCACCCTGGAGCACAGTGGTGTGATCATAGCTCACTGCAGCCTCCACTTTCTGGTCTCAAACAATCCTCCTCCCTCAGCCGTCAGCTTACCAAGGAGCTGGGACTATAGGCAGGTGCCACCATGCCTAGTTAATTTAAAAGAATTTTCTCTTTCTTTCTTTCTTTTCTTTTCTTTTCCTTTCCTTTTCTTTTCTTTTTTTCTCTTCCTTCCTTCCTTCCTTGCTTCCTTCCTCTTTCTTTCTTTCCTTTCTTTTTTCCTTCCTTTCTTCTTTCTCTTTTTCTCTCTCTCTCTTGCTTGCTTGCTTGCTTTCTTCTTTCTCTTTTTCTTCCTTTTTTTTTGTAGAAACAGAGTCTTCCTATGTTTCTCAGGCTGGTGTTCATTGTCTTCAAGTTTTTATCACTTTCCTACAATTTGAACTAAATTTTGAATTCTTTCTTGGCTACTAGTCTCCAAACATTTCCAAATTTTTCTTCCATTTTTCTGACTTAGACTCAGTGCAATTGTTGCTACTTTTCTTTCTGAGGCCCTGCAAACTGAAGCCCATGTATAAACAACTTTGTGACACACAAACTACAAATGAGAACAATTCATCAGCTTGCCACTGCCTACTTCCACTTAAACTGAAGATGCTTTGAGTCTGACTGTCTTTCAGACTGTGAGGAAACTGCTTATAGACTATTCCAGACATTAACCTTTGTTTTTCTTCTGAGAGCTTGTCTGCATCACCATCTTCTGAAATGAGACACAACTGTTTAAGTGGACTGGCCTATTTCTAGAAATGGGAGACTGGCTTAGTGGGATCCTTTGCCATTCGGTTATGGGATGGACTTTTTCTCCACAGGTGCTAACTCAGATTTTAGTGTGTAAACTTCTAGGGAAGTTTCAGACAGAAACTTCAAAAATGGATACTCCAAAATATGGTGCTTTGACGTGCTGAGCTGAAGATGCCTCAGGGTCTGTCTGACATCTCCCTCTGTGTCTCTCAGTTGTCTGTCTTTTTAAAGCCCATGATGAAAATTTTCTCTGACGTTCCCTTATCTGCCTAAACTCTGGACCTGCCAAAGAAGGAAACAATTACCGCTGGTCCCTTCCCTGAGTTTTCATTGATGTAACACACATTGAAAGAAGAAAGACTGAAGTCTGTCAATACACCTGCACAGGCTTTTGTCACAAATTATTGTTTGCTTGATGGGCTCAACAGACATTGTCCCAGGCCATTGTTTGTTTGTTCTTCAAGCCCATTGAATCTCCCTGAGAGTCACTTACTACCCCGCTAAAGTCATCCACGCTTCCCTATCTCCCTTTCTCCTAAGAAGAAGGGTATCCAGCCATCTGTGCCTTACTGTGTGGTGGGGTAATCGCTCTGTGATTTCCTCCATCCATGTTAATACATTTGTATGCCTTGTCTCCTATTAATCTGCCTTTTACTGGTTGATTTTCAGCAAACTTTCAGAGGGCAAAGAGAAAGTTTTGTCTTTTCTCCTATAAAGGTCCATGATCTGATTCAGGCTGCTGACAAGCATTTATTGAGGAACTATTCCATGTGTACAATGTTTCACTAAGCATGTTGGAAGGATGGAATAGAACAAGGCACACTCTCTGATCATGCTGAGTGTTCCGTGAACAGAGTGCACCACACATTCATGTAGAGAATAATTTGAGACCTGTCAGCAAAATGAAATTTAACAGATTTAGGAGAGAAAGAAGCTAATATTTAATTAGCATTTAATTAGCAAAACAGTTTACTTTATTCCATTTTCTTTATTGAACAGATATTAATTAAGGAAGAACATGTCATGTGCCGGGAGATACTCTACATGCTGGAGACATATCAAAAAGTCCATATATTCTAGGAATGCTTTATTAGCACTATTTCATTTTATTACACAATCACCCTTGTTAGGAGCTGAATTGTGTCTCCCTAACCCATTAATATGCTGAAGTCCTAACCCCTAGTACCTCAGAATGTCACTATACTTGAAAATAGGATTTTTGAGGGGGTGATTATGGTTGAATGAGGTCATAAGAACACCAATCCAACATGACTGGTGTTGTTATGAGGAGAGGAGAGATGAGGCCACTGAACACGCAGCGGGAAGACCGTGTAAAGAAGACTCAGGGAGAAGACAGCTGTCTACCAGCTGGGAGGGAGGCCTCAGGAGGAAGTAACCTGTGAACACTTTGGTCTTGGCCTTCCATCCTTCAGAACTGTGAGAAAATAAGTTTGTTGTTTACACCACCCACTCTGCTGTCCTTTATTATGGCAGCCTCAGCAAACTAATCTGACCTTGAAAGAGGGCAACTACAAACTCAGTTTCAGTTGAAACAGGTTCATAAAGATATGGAAGTGATTTAGATTTACAAAAGTAGTAAGTGGTTTTAAGAATTTAGGTTTTCAGAACTTGGATGAAAAACTTTCCCTTAGTTGCTAAAAACATCAGCATTAAGGACATGTGCATTAGAATTTCTAAAAAATCTTGAAATTTTAATTAACACTCAGCCTGATATGTAAATGGCTAACAAATGCCAATTCAAGCAAAGTCAGGATTTTTGGAAATCTATGATATGACATGAGTGAATAGAATATCTTCTGCTACTTATTCCTTACCTGAAATATCACATTCAGATCTCATGATTATACTTTTGGAAAAACAAACAAATTACAGCTTGTTCCAGAGAAAGTAAGTCAAAAATGACTAAAGAACTTGGCAACATCTATATCAGAAATGGCCAAGAGGCCTAGGCATGTCTCTCTAGAGCCAGCTGTCTTCATTTGTAGAAGAAAGACAGAATAGGTTTACTTTTAATGATTCTGCAGGGATGAAATAGGGCCGAACTCTTAGAAGGATAGATTTAGGTCGAAGCAAGAGTGGCTGAGACATAGGAAAAAAAAGTCTTTAAGGAGTTTTGGGGCATTGTTGGGCAGAAAAAATTTTGTTCTGCTCACCTTTATCAAAAAGCATGAGTAAAGTTCTAGCCTTAAATTATTAATGCCAGGTCTAGGAAGGCAGTGATGGATCTGCTACCCCAAATTCCATTTATGTTCCTCAGCAACAAAGGAGGCTTACTTTGAATTTCACCTGATCTAGCCACAGGCGAAGAGTCACTTCACACCTCGTGGTCTCCAGTTGACTTTGTATTGGTTAATTACCCAGGAGAGAAAACTCATTCCCCAGGAGCCAGCTTTTGTTTTCTTTTAAATATTTCCATAACAAAAAGCATCAGATATATTCTGTGAGGCACAAGATTGAAAACTGTTCATAAGAGGATATAAATGCTCTGTTATTAGGTAGAGTCTATGATTTGTTCAGTATTAAGTGCCAGAAACACTTGACAGAAATTTAAGTAGGAAATGGAAATTAGCTTTGTGCACAGGTGAATATCCCTCAGAAATAGTAAATGCACAGGTCCAAAATTGACTAGACATTGTTTCTGATTTGAGTTTAAAGCCACAGATAATGGATTCTGGACAGCTGTCTATGCTGACAGACAGGTTAAAACTAGGGAGATTTTCCTCTTCCTTTAGATATCATTGATTTTTTTCTGTTACGGTCTTTGGTAACAATATATAATTGGTTTCATAAAATAACATTTGTCTGGAATAACTGCTTTAGAATTGGGCACTGCTTTATGTTCTAAATTTTCTAGTACTAGGTGATAAGCCATGTGTCCCATTAATTCTGGACTCTATGACAAATGAGACATGCCAAAAGCTTGTCGTTCAGCTAAACTAATCTCTGGGATTCTGTAGTACAGGCAGACGTCCACCAGAGGTGTCTGACCTTCCTCTCATGTGTGACTTTGTGGGCTTTGGAAGTTAAGACATGGTCATGCCTTCTTTATTATTCTTCCCAATTTTCCTACAAGATCTGGATGCCTAGGGTGATCTTGGAAGTCACATGTCAAGATGGCAGAGCTTCCGTCAGCGTGAGCTCCTGAATGATTATATACAGCAGAACACAATTTCCTTTCCTTCCTGCTAACTGGGAAATCCACATAAAATAAACATTTATTGTGTTAAAACACTAAAATTTTGGTATTTACACCAAATACAGTTGGCATTACATTAACTAATTCAGGTCCTGAAGTAACGAGGTTGACTCTGGGAGAGATGACAGAGTCAGTGCTGCTAAAAAAAATCCCCAAACAGAAAAATATCTTAATCCAGGTAACATTCAGAAATCTCATGAAAAGAATAATAAATTAGGGAGGATAGTTTTTAGACTTTCATTTAAGAATTCCAGACTTTGCACTTCAAATTACAGGGAAAAAAATTAATTTTTGATTTTAATTTATTTGTATTTTACTTGCAAGAAGATTTAATCTTGAGCATTAAATTTTCACCAGGATGTTGATAATAGGAAGAGCTTTATATTAAAATTTGGGGAATTTCTATTGTTGGCATTTTATTATTGGAGTAGGCTTTATTCTAATATTATTACCTGGTCTCATTGGAAAACATATGAAATGTTGTACTAGATAGTGTTTCTAAAAATGTATGGACTGAGAAACAGAAAAGAGTGAATTTCAGCTGTCTTTCCAGAATAGCTTTGGGATTGGTATAATCAGCGTACTGTTTTGATCCAGATCAGAACCTTCTGGGAGCAAAATCTAATTGCTCAGTAGGTCTTTCCAGGAGGAATAGCAGCTGGTATTGGGGGAGTGTCCTGGAGGAGATGAAACGGGACTGCCTTGAAGAGGCTGCTTCCTCCCCTCAGGATGATGACTACACCCTTGGTCAACTCTAGGGTTAATAGTTAAACCCAATGGGTAAGAGGGAGCTGTCAAATGTTAGAGTGAGAAATGCTTTGCCATAACTCATGCTTTTCATGATGAGAGATTTTCTGTAAACACACTCCTGGTACATTAACTATGCCCCTGTGAAAGGGTCCATTTGAAAAGAATAATGGGGTGTGCATAGCTCTGCCCCTGTCCTTCTTCCTATTGGAAGAAGTCAGAAGGTCAGGAGGGCTTCTCTACTTCTCCCTGTTCAGGCAGCGCCTGCCTCCCACCTGCTCACCACTTCTGGGGATTTGAGCCAGGTCCGTTGCTACCATTACCAGGTGGGGAGTTCTTATTTCCTGCAAAGGTCACATCCTGCAAGTCGCCTTCATTTGCTCTTCATTGTGATATTTTTATTTGTCTTCTGCAATTTCTTTATTTATCAAATTATTCAATTTGAGAAACTTAGGCAGGGAAGAAGCATGCTATTTTTTTAAAATCACTCAGAGTTTCCAGCAGGTACCCAGGTACGCAGAAATAAGGTGCAATGTGAAGTTTTAGTCTTTACTACGGGTATAAATCATTGTCCTGTTAAAGTGTATGGCTTTTCCTCTGGGCCAAGATAGGCATCTTAAGGTCAGAAAATCTCTGCAATTTTAATAATTTATCCTTTAAATCTTATGGATTGCAAGAACATACTGTTTATGTGTAGAGTCGGCAATCAGTCATTATCTAGGGCAAGACAGGAATATAACTTCGGAGCCCTGAGGAATGCAAGGTTTCGGTGCTCTGTAACTTCTCAATTTTTTAAATTCCTGTACTATAGAATAATAGTAATAGCAAGCTTCTAAGCATTTCTTCCATACCAAGTACTTTACTAAGTGCTCTGCATACATTAATTCATGCACTTATCATAGCAAACCTTTGACTTAGATACTATTTTTACGACTATTCTATAGATGAAGAAAATAACTAGTTTATGGTAGAGCTGGGATGCAGCTGTAGGTTTATTGACTCCAGAGTCCATGCTGTTAACTATGATACTATACTGCTGCTAAAAATAAAATAACAGCAATTAAACAAGTGCAAGGATGTTCAATAAAGTACTCTTTTCACCCCGTGATAACTCTATTTGTTCTTATTCTGAAATATTACATAACAAAGTATATAAATGAATCTCTCTCTTACTTTTTTTCTCTCCATTTCCTTGTCTCCCTCCCCTTAGGTTTTCTTGTTTTGCTGGGATTTGTCTTAGTTCATTCAGGCTGCTATAACAAAATACTATCAACTGGGTAGCTTATAAACAATAACAATTCATTTCTCACCACCCTGGAGGGTGGGAAGTCCAGGATAAAGGCAGATTGAGAGTCTGCTGAGGGCCCACTTCTGGCTCATAGTTCATTCTTAACGTGTCCTCACAAGATAGGAAGGGCGAGGAGCTCTCTGGGGCCTCTTTTACGAGGGTGCTAACTCCACTCCTGTGACCTAAATCACCTTCCAGGGGCCCACCTCCTAATGTCATCACTTTGGGGTTAGAATTTCAATACAGGAGTTTTTTGAGCACACAAATATTCCTACCATAGCAGACTCTAAATGTATTCTTATCTAACTATTGGGTCTCCCAACAGTGATGTTGAGTGAAGGCTTGAGCTCTTAGCACTGAGTGTACGTATAATAAAAATGCAATGAGAGGAACTATTGGGGTGGAAAATAATAGACTACATTTTTTGCCTTCAAAGCCAAAAAGGAAGCAAATGACTTGTGAATCTCTTGGCTTTTGCAGCACTTTGAGTTCATATAATTAATAAAAAGAATCAGAGAGATTGCTTACCTTCTAAGTCATTCTCCAAACTGCCTTACTTTCAACATAATGAGTCATAATTACCCAATAATCTTTCAAACGGGGAGTATCTCTGGGACTGAAGATCTCCTTTTTAAATGCTTTTTCTAGTTTGATTTGCTAAGACCTTTAATTAAAATGCAGGTATTTTCCTTGGAATCAAAATGGTTGTAATGGTGGATTTTTAATCATTAAGAAATTCTGGGGGCTAAAATTGTTATGCTTCTATGTTTGTAAAGGTTGGATGACATATATTTGGAAACATTTATCTATGCTTTACATCTACATAATCTATTCTTATATCTATGAGGGTAGAACAGAGATATCCTGACCTCGACCAAAGAAAAGTTTGTTGTCAGCTTTTTTGTTGAATGACAAAATCCCTGGGGAAAAACTCTCTTATATTTTAATCTCATTTCTGTTACACTGACAGCACAGCCCTTCTTTACTGTGTCAAGAATTTATTAAGTTGTAATTAGACTGTCTGAAGGAAAATCACATTGTATGTTGGAATCACTGTTGGATTACCGAATTGCTAGACTAAGAGAATGCTTAAAATACCAGCCAAATGGGAAGAAGGGAAAAATTCAGAGAGAGAGAGAGAGATTTATAGAATTTGATATGGTTTTTTTTTTATGAATAAAAGCTTCTTCCATTTGGCAGACACGGACTAGAGTATTGGTGTTACCCAGAATCCACTGGTCCTACAAAATGTTTTCCGTTTCATTATTGTAGATTTATTTTTCTATCCTTTGGTCAACCCAAGCTCCTGATTCCTACATACGTTCCTTGTTTTCTCTTTCCAGTTTATTTAAATTATTGTATTGATTATCATTATTTTAGAAGTCCTATCTACTTTCAGGTTCCGAGTATTATTGTACAAATTTATGACACTGAGGTCTTCATCATAGTCTTGTCTTGGCTTCCAGTCTGTTGAGCAGTGAGCAGACTGTGCATTACCATTTAGAATACCTTCGCTGACACAGTGACCCAGCCGTTTGCCACAAAGATGTAATCAAATCTATTAACGCCTTTATAGATCAAGTTTATTTCTTCTTTATGGAAAGCAGTTCAAGAGAAATGGTACAAAGGAACAAAGGGTTGCTGTCTAGTGGGTATAGATGAGGGAGTTTTCCCCTTCCAATTGCCTCACAAATCAAGGGGGAGCATTTCTTGTTTAGCAATAAACTCTTGAGCTGAAACTTGGACTGAATGTAATTTTCTTTGGAATGAGATAAGAATGGGTAAGGAAATTAGTTGTTTTTGAAAGTAGACATATAAAAGAATTATTATCAGTACAATATCTGGCTGAAATCTTATGAGGCACCTTGCTCCAGTAATTGCCATTAAGGTCCACTGTCTTATCTAAGACAATTCTGAAAACAGTTTTTTTTTTAAGCCACCTTATGAGGAAAGGTTTTTTATTTATACTTCCATGTGTGCAGGGGTGTTTTGTACATTATGAATTTGCATTGACTCCGAATTTATGCTGGCATTTATATGGAAAGAGGGTGGAAAAATTAAATATTCAGGTAGCAGGGAAATTGAGTGACGGAATTGAACGCAATTCAGAGTACAATGATCTATTGGCCTTCCAGGCCATAGCAAGACATGGCCACTAGAGGTCAGTAAAAGGCAAGCGAATGAGAAAGCTTCCGGCAGGCCGCTTCCCCACACCCAGGTGCTTCCTCAGATTCCACGCTCGTATTTTGGAAGGCTTTCTTTCAAAAATGACCAAAAAGTGGTATTCAAGGTTTCATGGGAGAGGGGAACAAAATAAAGAATGTCGCCTCTAAAAAAAATGAAACTGTGAAGAAAAGTGTTCGAAGAGGTTTCACTGTAGAAACCTTTCTTTTGTGATTGCTACCTAAGAGTGAAAAGGGGTATTTACCTTTACTGGCCCTTTGGGCTTAGATTTTAGCTGGTGTAACAAAGCCTATTGTACAGTTTCTGTGTCTTCCTGCAGTGTTGGAAGGCGACTCCCCACTCCGGCTCCGACAGGACGTTTTACTTTACTTTCCTTAACGGCATTTATTGCACTGTTAATTTTTCATGTATGCACCCTTCTCTTGTACTAGTTTGCAAGATTCTTGATGACAGAAATCTGGTCTCAGGCATTTAAAAATTCTTAGTACTCGGACACTGTTTGACTAAAACATGGCAATATAAATGCGTGTGTAACATGCATATAAATAAATTCACAATGTTTTCATTATGCATTGCTTACAACAGGGATACGTTCTGAGAGACACGTTGTTAGGCAATATAGGCTTTGTGAGAACATCATAAAGTTTACTAACTCAAATCTAGATAGTATATTGTACTACACTCGTATGCTACGTTGCTCCTGTGCTTCAACCCTGTACAGCCTGTTACTAGAATGAATGGTGATTATAACACGATGGTATTTCTGTATGTAAACATATAAAAGGTACATTAAAAATAAGGTATTATAGTCTTTTGGGACCACATACATGCACATCATCTTTATGTGAAACATAACTATATTATTTACAATGCATAATAGTATTTTTATGTGTGTATGTCATTTTCATTCTTCTATCTTTCCTCTTATAAAACCAATCAGAATGATTATGTCTTAATTTTGCCTGTTCACTTATCAATTTCCAGTCAAATTCAGAACTAAAAACTAATGTCTTTATATGTAAAATGCAGGAGAAAAAGAGATCACTGTCACTTTAACCATAACCAATTTTATTCCGTAAAATCAAGAAGGATTTCAGAGCTTTTCAAATTGATGGGTGTTAGTCTGGCAAGCAGTGAATTCTGGCCTTCAATTCTCAAGTTGTCAGACTATTTCACAGACCTGCTGCATGATGGAAGGCTATTGAATATTACTCAGACATTGACCATTATGTTATTTTCTTCTGGCATCCATTAAGCACTGTTCCTTAAGATGGGCTTCTGCTGTTTCCCCTTTCTTTGTGTATTTGGAAATCTTGTAGAGGAAGCAAGAACCCAGTCTAAAAACCAGAGCACTCTCAGCTTTGGCATCCACATCTTTCCTGGTAGGTGGCTCAACGTGGTGCCTTTGAACACACGGCCGCAGTGGGAGTCCTATTATCTGCTAAATATTTCTGGAAATGTTTATACAGAACATGGAGCACAGCTGGCTGTCCCCCACCCCTACACTGATGGCTTAAGCCTTTGAAATGGCAAATGCATAGACCTCCTAAGCTCCTTCAACAGCCCCTGCTGTTGACATTTTCAAAGTTAACATATAAAACGATTCAATTGAAATAATATTTTTGAGGACCTTACTGCCCAAACTTTATCAAGGCTCACAAATTAGCTCCAGGATGACATTTGACTTAGGTAGAGTGTGGGAATTTAAAAAGAAAATCTGACAGATTACATTAAAGTGGACCCCATTGTGACATCCAGAATGTATTGCCCAAACCTCTCCTTGTACAGTTGAGGCTGGTTTTTGGCTTTCTGGTGTCATTTCCAGACATGCAGTCCTAATATGTGAGAGCTCCATGACCCCTCAGATGCCTTCTCGCAGAACAACACCTTTGCTTTAGAGATGAGCAAATCAAGGCTCTTGGAGGATATTTGAAATAACTCCAGATATGGAATGTTTGAATATTCTTTTGGCAAGATTTACCCCATCAGTTTTGTTAACTCATTCCAGGTATGATAATTGGGAATGGGGGGATTACTGTTTGATTATATCACAGAACCACAACATCCTAGTATCACAGATAGTAAGGGAGCCATCCATCTGATATGCAAATGGATACGGCTGGCTAATAGCACCTTTAGTGATGAAAGCCATCCTTCTTCCTCTATCTTTTCTTTCCCCCTTTAGTCTTGGAAAGAGGTACATGTGGAAAAGAAGTGGGATATGTATGTAAGAAAAAAAATCTGATTTCAAAGTAGAGTGTTCATTCTCACACTACTATAAAGAACTGCTTGAGACTGGGTAGCTTATAAAGAAAAGAGGTTTAGTTGACTCACAATTGCACAGGCTGTACAGGAGGCATGTCTGGGGAGGCCTCAGGAAACTTACAATTATGGCAGAAGGGTGAAGGAAAAGCAAGAACATCATCTTCACACGGTGGCATAACAGACATGAGAGAGAGAGAGAGAGAGTGAATGAAAGGGCAGGTGCAACACACTTTAAAACAACCAGATCTCATGATAACTCACTATCATGAGAATAACAAGGGAGAAATTCACCCCCATGATCCAATCACCTTCCACCAGCTCCCTCCCCTAACATTGGGGGTTACAATTAAACATGAGATTTGGGTGGGGACACAGAGCCAAACCATATAATAGAAGTAAGTTGGAAATAGTGACATAATGAGTAAAGCTGGGCTCCCAGATCAAATCTCTTTCCTAAAGTTTTGCCAGGAAGTCTATCAAAAGTAGTAGTGGGCAGACTAAGCAAAGTTAAAGCTCTTTAGTGATAATGCAAGAGAGGCTGCTTTATTTATTTATTTTTTAAAGACAATTTCTTTAGAGCAGTTTTAGAATCACAGAAAAATTGAGAGAAAAGTACAGAGATTTCCTATATATTCCCTTCCTGAACACATGCTTAGCCTCCCCCATTGTCAACACCCCTCACCAGAGTGGTATATTTGTTACAATTGATGAACCTATTGTATTAGTCCATTCTCATGCTGTTATGAAGAAATACCTGAGACTGGGTAATTAATAAAGAAAAGAAGTTTAATTGACTCCCCAGCAGGGCTGGGGAGGCCTCAGGAAACTTATAATCATGGCAGAAAGGGAAGCAAACACATCCTTCTTCATATGGCAGCAGCAAGGAAAAGTGCAGAGTGAAGTGGGGAAAAGCCCCTTATAAAACCATCAGATCTCATGAGAACTCACTCACTATCACAAGAACAGCATGAGGTAACTGCCTCCATGATTCAATTACCTCCCACTGGGTCCCTCCCAAGACATGTGGGGATTATGGGAACTACAATTCAAGGTGAGATTTGGGTGGGGACACAGCCAAACCATATCATTTCCACCCCAGGCCCCTCCCAAATCTCATGTCTTCACATTTCAAAATACAATCATGCCTTCCAACAGTCCCCCAAAGTCTTAAATCATTCCAGCATTAACTCAGAAGTCCACGTCCATAGCTCATCTGTGATAAGGCAATTCCCTTCCACCTATGAGTCTGTAAAATCAAAAGAGAAATTAGCCAAAACATACCCCATGCAAGTCCAAAATCCATTAAACCTTAAAGCTCCAAAATGATCTCTTTTAACTCAATGTCTCACATCCAGGTCATACTGATGCAAGAGGTGGGCTCCCACAGCCTTGGGCAGCTCCACCCCTGTGGCTTTGCAGGGGTACAACCTCCCTCCCAGCTGCCTTCATGCTGACATTGTCTGCGGGTTTTCCAGGTGCGTGGTGCAAGATGTCAGTGGATCTACCATTCTGGGGTCTGGAGGATGGTGAGTGGCCTTCTCGCAGCTCCACTAGGCAGTGCCCCTGTGGGGTCCCCATGTGGGGGCTCCAGCCCCACATTTCCCCTTTGCACTGCCCTAGCAGAGGTTCTCCATGAGGGCTCTATCCCTTCAGCAGACTTCTGCCTGCACATCCAGACATTTCCATACATCCTCTAAAATATAGGTGAAGGTTCCCAAACCTCAATTCTTGTCTTCTGCACACCTACAGGCCCAAACCATGTGGAAGCTGCCATGGCTTGGGGCTTGCACCCTCTGAAGTCACAGCCTGAGCTGTACTTTGGCTCCATTTAGCCATGGCTGGAGCAGATGGGACATAGGACACCAAGTCTCAAGAATGCAGACAGCAGGGGGGCCCTGGGCTTGGCCCAGGAAAACATTTTTCCCTCTTAGGCCTCCAGGCCTGTAATGGGAGGGGCTGCTGGGAAGATCTCTGGCATGCTCTGGAGATATGTTCCCCCTTGTCTTCGTGATTAACATTTGGCTCCTCATTACTTATGCAAATTTCTGCAGCTGGCTTGAATTTCTCCTCAGAAAATGGGATTTTCTTTCTTATCACATCATCAGGCTGCAAATTTTTCAAAATTTTATGCTCTGCTTCCACTTGAATGCTTTGCAGTTTAGAAATTTCTTCAACCAGATGTGCTAAATCATCTCTCTCAAGTTCAAAGTTCCACAGATCTCTAGGGTAGGGGCAAAATGCCACCAGACTCTTTGCTAAAGCATAACACAAGTAACCTTTGCTCTAGTTCCCAACATGTTCCTCATCTTCATCTGAGTCCACTTCAGCCTCGACTTTATTGTCCATATTACTCTAAGCATTTTGATCAAAGCCATTCAACAAGTATCTAGGAAGTTCCAAACTTACCCACATTTTCCTATCTTCTTCTGAGCTCTCCAAACTGTTCCAACTTCTGCCTGTTACCCAGTTCCAAAGTCACTTACTCATTTTTGGGTATCTTTACAGCAGTGCCCCACTCTCTGCAGTACCAATTTACTGTGTTAGTCTGTTTTCATGCTGCTATAAAGAATTACCCAAAACTGGGTAATTTATAAAGGAAAGGGGTTTAATTGACTCATAGTTCCACAGAGCTGGGGAGGCCTCAGGAAATTTACAATTATGGTGGAACGGGACATAAACACATCCTTCTTCACACGGTGGCAGCAAAGAGAAGTGCAGAACAAAGTGGGAGAAAACCCTCTTATAAAACCATCAGATTCTTGTGAGAACTCAACCACTATCATGAGAACAGCATGGAGGTAACTGCCCCAATGATTCACTTACCTCCCTCTGGGTCCCTCCCTCCCACGACACATGGGGATTATGGGAACTACAATTTCAAAATGAGATTTGGGTGGTGGCACAGTCAAACCATATTACCTACCTTGACACATCATCATCACCCAAAGTTCATAGTTTACATTAGGGTTCTTGGTACTGTACCTTCTAGGGAGTTGTACAAATGTGTAATGATCTGTATCCTTGACTATAGCATAACACAGAGTATTTTCACTGCCTTAAAAATGCTCTGCCTATTTATCTCTCTCCCCAGCCCCAGTCTCAGGAAACCACTGATCTTTTTACTGCTGCCACAGTTTTGCCTTTTCTAGAATGTTATGCAGTTGGAATAAAAAATATGTTCCCTTTTCAGATTGGTTTATTTCACTTAGTAATATGCATTTAAGGCCAGGTGCAGTGGCTCATGCCTGTAGTCTCCGCACTTTGAGAAGCCGAGGCGGGTGGATCACTTGAGGTCAGGAGTTTCAGACCAGCCTGGCCAACAAGGCAAAACCTCATCTCTACTAAAAATACAAAAATGAGCCGAGCTTAGTGGCACGTGCCTGCAATTTCAGCTACTCGGGAGGCTGAGGCAGGAGAATAGCTTGAACCCAGGAGGCGGAGGTTGCAGTTAGCTGAGACTGTACCACCACACTCCAGCCTGGGTGACAGAGACAGATTCTGTCTCAAAAAAAAAAAAAAGTGCATTTAAGGTTCCTCCTTGTCTTTTCATGGCTTGATGGCTCATTTCTTTTTGGCATTAAATATTATCCCATTGTCTAGATGTATCACAATTTATCCACATACCTGCTGAAGGACATCTTGGTTGCTTCTAAGTTTTGGCATTTATGAATAAAGCTGCTGCAAACATCCTTGTGTGGGTTTTTGTGTGGACACAAGTTCTCAGCTCCTTTGGGTAAATACCAAAGAGTGCAATTGCTGGATCTTATGGTAAGAGTATATTTAGTTTTGTAAGAAACTGATTACTTTATTTCTGCTGATGACAGTGATGAACCCAAGAATCAGGGCACTGTCTCAGTGCCATAGTTAATGCATTTTCTGTTCATTTCAACTATTCTTTTTTTTTTTTTAATCAAGTACCTTTTGTGTTCCAAGCACTGGGTATAGAGCAGTGAATAGAACAGTTCCTGTTCTTATGTAGTTTACATTCTTATGGGAGGAGATAGACAATGAAAAAGTAAGACATCAGGAGTGCTAACCAAGAAATATTAAGCAGGACAAGGGGGACAAAGAGTGATGGTAGGGATGGAGTAGTATTTTATAATGGATGGTCATCTTGGGTATTGCAATGAGGATTTCAAAAATTGCTCAAACAGCTGTAAAATAGCTTGTGCTTTCTTCTGGAGAGCAGTCTGTCCTCACAGGCAGGAAAATTGGCCTCTGTAGCTTCTGTAGCTCATTATGTCAGCCTGTACCAGCTGAGATCCAAACCACTGTCCCAGCCCTTTGCCTCCACACGCAGTCACCCTCTCCTGTGCCCCAACCTGAGACAAACTCCTATGGTTCTCGCTAGCTCATGTTCCTGATGCAACATTAGCTGCCCTGGCCTAGTGTAGCTCTTGTTTGTGAGTCACACTGAAGAGACTGCTATTAAAAACATTTCTGGCATATGAGGCTCAAACAATATTTGAATATTTGAATCAGGTTGAGAATCTGGTTGAGAATCTGGAATAACAACAAATATAAGAAATAAACCCATAGCTATTCTAGACATATTGCTAAAGAGTTATTCTTGAGATAGGGAGCCAGATAGGGGAAGCCTTCCTCTTAGGTTTAGGTTTTCTAAGTGCAATTTCAGAGCTGAAGAATTTATGGAGGGAGATTAGCCATACTTCTCATTTCTTTTTTTCATTTTGGTGCAACCTCACAGAGTTTTTGAGAAGAGATTTTGGCTGAAATTGGGTTTTTATATAGATTGAGTAGGCACCTCTCATGTGTATAATTTTAAAGACACTGAAAAGGGCTGTTGCTTTCCAAAATGACTCTCCTACAGGTTGTTCATTTATTCTTTATTCAGTAGATATCTTCATTCAGTAAACATTTATTCAATAAATAACTCAGCACACCTGTTGTGTTGGGTAAGCTTTGTCCCTGGCTCATAAGCAGGACTCCTTGGGAGGTATAAAACATTAACTTTTACCTGTTGTTTATACCTTATTCTGACTAAGCTTCATTTTTTTTTTTTTGTGAGCAACATGGCTATTTATTTCACCTGGGTGCAGGCGGGCTGAGTCTGAAAAGAGTCAGCGAAGGGAGATAGGGGTGGGGCTGTTTTATAGGATTTGGGTAGGTAAAGGAAAATTACAGTCAAAGGGGGTTTGTTCTCTGGCGGGCAGGAGTGGGGGTCGCAAGGTGCTCAGTGGAGGTGCTTTTTGAGCCAGGGTGAGCCAGGAAAAGGACTTTCACAAGGTAATGTCATCACTTAAGGCAAGGACCAGCCATTTACACTTGTTTTGTGGTGGAATGTCATCAGTTAAGGTGGGGCAGGGCATATTCACTACTTTTGTGATTCTTCAGTTACTTCAGGCCATCTGGGCGTATACGTGCAGGTCACAGGGGTTGCGATGGCTTGGCTTGGGCTCAGAGGCCTGACATTCCTGCCTTTGTATATTAATAAGAAAAATAAAATAAAATAGTGTTGAAGTGTTGGGGCAGTGAAAATTTTTTGGGGGTGGTATGGAGAGAGAGAATGGGTGATGTTTCTCAGGGCTGCTTTGAGCAGGATTAGGGGCGGCATGGGAACCTAGAGTGGGAGCGATTAAGCTGAAGGAAGATTTTGTGGTAAGGGGTGATATTGTGGGGTTGTTAGAAGAAACATTTGTCATTTAGAATTATTGGTGATGGCCTGGATACAGTTTTGTATGAATTGAAAAACCAAACAGAATAAGAGAAGGAGAAAAACAGGTATTAAAGGACTAAGAATTGGGAGGACCTAGGACATCTAATTAGAGCATGCCTAAGGAGGTTCAGCATAGCCTTACCAGCAAAGATTGTTTCCTTCAAGAATTAAGAGTGGCGGTTTGGGGATAGCACCAGGAGATATCAGCTGTGATGGCTTGGAGAAACAGTGTAAACTGGCAGTGTAAACAAGAGCAGGGCATGTGTGAGTAGTTGAGAATGGTGAATAGGAGTATGACTAGACAGAAGATAGTAGGGATGACAAGATTTTGGGGGCACAGGCTAAGTTGGTCTGGTGTCTGGAATGAGACTGGGGCCTAATAAACAGGAGTGTCTATACAGGAGCTTAAATGGGCTGTATCTTGTAGCATTCTGAGGATAGGCCTGAATTCTGAGAAGCAAAAGTGGTAAAAGTATTGTCCAGTCCTTTTTAAGTTGGTTGCTGAGCTTGGTGAGGTGTGTTTTTAATAGACCATTAGTGTGTCACTGAATACTAAGAGCCTGAAAAACTGCTTGGCTGATTTGACTAATAAAGGCTGGTCTGTTATCAGACTGTATAGAGGTGGGAAGGCTAAACTGAGGAATTATGTCTGACAGAAGGGAAGAAATGACTGCAGTGGCCTTCTCAGACCCTGTAGGAAAGGACTCTACTTATCCAGTGAAAGTGTCTACCTAGACTAAGAGGTATTTTAGTTTTCTTACTCGGGGCATGTTGAGTAAAGCTAATTTGCCAGTCCTGCGTGGGGGCAAATCCTCGAGCTTGATGTGTGGGGAAGGGAGGGGGCCTGAATAATCCCTGAGGGGTAGTAGAAGAGCAGATGGAACACTGAGAAGTTATTTCTTTGAGGATAGATTTCCACGATGGAAAGGAAATGAGAGGTTCTAAGAGGCAGGCTAGTGGCTTGTACTGTAGCATAGCCTGCCTTTGCTGGTGTGTGGCGATTAGGCCTGGTGGAACTGCCATCAATAAACTAAGTGTGATCAGGGTGAGAAACAGGGAAGAAGGAAATGTGGGGAAATGGGGTGAATGTCAGGTGGATCAGAGAGATGCAGTCATGAGGGTCAGGTGTGGTATCTGGAATAATGTGGGAGGCTAGATTGAAGTCCAGGGCAGGAACAATGGTAACTGTGGAGACTTAACAAAGAGTGAGTACAGCTGAAGGAGCCAGGGAGCAGAAAGTATATGCGTCAGGTGTGAGTAAGAAAATAGATTTTGGAAATTACGAGAGCTGTAGAGAGTGAGTTGAACATAGTTTGTGATTTTTAGGGTCTCTAAAAGTATTAAAGCAGCCACAGCCACTGCATGCAGACAAGAGGGCTAGGCTAAAACAGTAAGGTCAAGTTGTTTGGACAGAAAGGCTACAGGGTGCGGTCCTGGCTCTTGTGTGATAATTCTGACCGCACTAACCATGCCTAGGAAGGAAAGGAGTTGTTTTGTAAGGGATTGAGGTTTGGGAGATTAATTGGACATGATCAGCAGGGAGAGCACATGTGTTTTTATGAGAATTATGCTGAGATAGGTAACAGATGAGGATGAAATTTGGGCTTGACTGAAGTAATGGGAGCTGTCTGTGAAACCTTGCAGCAGTACAGCCCAGGTCATTTGCTGAGCCTAATGGGTGTCAGGGTCAGTCTAAGTGAAAGCAAAGAGGCTGGGACGAGGGGTGCAGGGGAATAGTGAAAAAAGCATCTTTAAGATTGAGAACGGAATAGTGAGTTGTGGAGAAAGGTATTGAGGACAAAAGTGTGTACGGGTTGGGCACCACAGGATGGTTGGCAAAACAATTTGGTTGATAAGGCGCAGATCCTGAACTAATCTGTAAGACTTGTCCGGTTTTTGGACAGGTAAAATGGGGGAATTGTAAGGAGAGTTATAGGTTTTAGAAGCCCATGCAGTAGCAGGGGAGTGATAACAGGCTTTAATCCTTTTAAAGCGTGCTGTGGGATGGGATATTGGCATTGAGCAGGGTAAGGGTGATTAGGTTTTAATGGGATGGTAACGGGCATGTGATCAGTTGCCAGGGAAGGAGTAGAGATGTCCCATACTTGTGGGTTAAGGTGGGGGGATACAAGAGGAAGACGTGAAGGAGGCTTTGGGTTGAGGAGAAGGGCGGCAATGAGATGCAGCTGTAATGCAGGAATAGTCAGGGAAGCAGATAATTTGGTTAAAATATCTCGGCCTAATAAGGGAACTGGGCAGGTGGGGATAACTAAAAAAGAGTGCATAAAAGACTGTTGTCCAAATTGACACCAGAGTGGGGGAGTTTTCAGGGGTTTAGAAGCCTGGCCATCAATACCCACAACAGTTACGGAGGCAAGGGAAACAGGCCCTTGAAAAGAAGGTAATGTGGAGTGGGTAGCCTCCGTATTGACTAAGGGGACGGATTTACCTTCCACTGTGAGAGTTACCCGAAGCTCGGCATCTGTGATGGTCTACGGGGCTTCCAAGGTGATCCGGCAGCATCAGTCTTCAGCCGCTAAGCTGAGAAGGAGTCAGAGAGCCTTGGGCCAGAGTTCCAGGGGCTCCGGGAGTGGCTGCCAGGTGAGTTGGACAGTCCGATTTCCAGTGGGGTCCCGCACAGATGGGACACGGCTTAGGAGGAATCCTGGGCTGCAGGCATTCCTTGGCCTGGTGGTCAGATTTCTGGCACTTGTAGCAAGCTCCTGGGGGAGGAGGTTCCGGATGAATGCCTGGCAGCGGCAGTTCAGGTGTTTGGAAATTCTTGTGTGCTGGAGATGTGGCTGGGGTTTGTCTCACAGTGGAGGCAAGGAATTGCAACTTTTTTCTATTACTGTACACCTTGAAGGTGAGGTTAATTAAATCCTGTTGTGGGGTTTGAGAGCCAGAATTTAAATTTTGGAGTTTTATTTAATGTCAGGAGCAGATTGGGTAATAAAATGTATTTTGAGAATAAGATGGCCTTTTGACCTTTTAGGGTCTAGGGCTGTAAAGTGTCTCAGGGTTGCTGCCAAATGAGTCATGAACTGGGCTGGGTTTTTATATTTGATGAAAAAGAGCCTAAACACTATCTGATTTGGGATAAAGAAAAAGGAGCATTAACCTTGACTATGCCTTTAGCTCCAGCCACCAGTAAATTGCTGGGCAGGTGGGGGAGGGCTAGTCATGGAACGAAACTGTAAGCCAGACCCGGCGTGAGGAGGGGAGGTGATAAAAGGATTATAGGGTGGAGGAGCAGAGGCTGAGGAAGAATTGGGACCTAACTCGGCCTGGCGAGGAGCAGCCTGGGGAGGAGGGGAGAGGTCAGATGGGTCTGTAGAAAAGGAGGATTAGAAAGACTCAGCGATGCTTGGGATTGGGACTGAGGGGACAGGCAGGAGGGAAAGAAGGAGGATTTGGGACGAGTTGCATTGGGCACAGAGACTAGGAAGGGACCGATGTGTAAAAGAATGCCTGGACGTCAGGCACCTCAGACCATTTGCCCATTTTACGACAAG
This sequence comes from Nomascus leucogenys, assembly GCF_006542625.1. Lineage (NCBI taxonomy): Eukaryota > Metazoa > Chordata > Mammalia > Primates > Hylobatidae > Nomascus > Nomascus leucogenys. The sequence continues at coordinate 36,626,291 of NC_044389.1, forward strand.
AATTATTTAGATCTTGCAGGATGGAAAAATTGAAAGTGCCATTTTCTGGCTATTTGGAACTACTATAGAGTTTGTATTGGGGCCAAGCGGCATTGCAGAAGAAAATAAGGCATTTAGGTTTTAGGTCAGGTGTGAGTTGAAGAGGTTTTCAGTTTTTGAGAACACAGGCTAAGGGAGAAGGAGGAGGAATAGAGGGTGGAAGTTTGCCCATACTGAAGGAAGCAAGCCTAGAGAAAAGAGAGAGTAGAGAAATGGAGGGAAGGGGCTCGGGGGTTCTTACCTTCCAGAAAAGTGGGAAAGGGGTTGGGGTGTGGATATAAGGGGTTGGTGTGCAGAGATAAGAAGTCCGGATGTGGAAATAAGGGATTGGGGTGCAGAGATAAGAGGTCGGGGCATGGAAATAAGGGATTGGGGCACAGAAATATAAGAGTTTGGGGTGTGGAAATAAGGGATTGGGGTGCAGAGATATGAGGTTGGGGTACTTTCCCCTCCTCTAGAAAAGTGGGACTTGCTGCTCAGGGTGAAGGAGAAGGGGTTGGGGGTTTCTTGCCCCCCAGAAAGGCAGAGAAGGGGTAGAGACATGGAGAGAAGGGGTTGGCATACTTGCCCCTTCCCTAGAAAAGCGGGACTTGCCGCTAAGGGTGAAGGACCAAGGCAGGTGTCCCTGCGTGGTCTGACACCTCTGAAATGTGGGTGAATAATCAGAGAGGTGTCCCTGCAATGATTAAACACCAGGGGAAAGCTGCCTTCCCTAGTCCGTGACCGGCGCCAGAGTTTTGGGTCCATGGATAAAACGTGTCTCCTTTGTCTCTACCAGAAAATGAAAGGAATTGAAATTAAAAGAAGTGAGAGATTGAAGTGTGACACCAAGATTGAAAGAGGTTGAGGGATAGTGAGGGAGGTTGGAGAAGAGAGTAAAAAGAGGTCACTTACTGGATTTGAAATTGGTGAGATGTTTCTTGGGCTGGTCGCTCTGAGGAATCTGAGGTCATAGGTGGATCTTTCTCATGGAGCAAAGAACAGGAGGACAGGGGATTAATCTCCCAAGGGAGGTCCCCCGATCCAAGTCACGGCACCAAATTTCATGCGCGTCCGTGTGAAGAGACCACCAAACAGGCCTTGTGTGAGCAACATGGCTGTTTATTTCACCTGGGTGCAGGTGGGTTGAGTCCGAAAAGAGAGTCAGCCTAAACTTCATATTTTTATCTGTGACAGTGTTTGTGGGGAGATGGTGAAGTGAAGAGAGCTTGATTTCACAGAGCATGAGGAGAGACAATTAGGAGATTCATTGGGAATGAAGAACAGGGAACAAAGTCTCAATTTTTTTCTTGAGGCAGAGTCTCATTCTGTCAACCAGGCTAGAGTGCAGTGGTGTGATCTTGGCTCGCTGCAACCTCTGCCGCCGGAGTTCCAGCAATTCTCCTGCCTCAGCCTCCGAAGTAGCTGGGATTACAGGCACCTGCCATCATGCCCAGCTAATTTTTTTATTTTTTTTTTTATTGTTAGTAGAGATGGGGTTTCACCATCTTGGCCAGGCTGGTCTTGAACTCCTGACCTTGTGATCCACCTGCCTTGGCCTCCCAAAGTGCTGAGATCACAGGCGTGAGCCACTGTGCCCGGCCCAAAGTCTCAATTTTGTTGAAGGCCAGATGTCTTTTAATTCTATACTTTGATATTAATTGTCTTAGTATTTTAATTCATGTCTGTATACACATATGAGCTAAAAATACTTAATACCTGGTGAATTAGGCAGTACTAACACAATATACCATAGCCAGAGTTCTCTAGAGAAACAGAACCAATAGGATAGATATGTATATAGATATACACACACACACAAATATATACACACATACATATATATATATACACAGATAGATGATAGATAGATAGATAGATAGATAGACAGACAGATAAGGCGAGGTTTATTATGAGACTTGACTTACATGATTATGGAGGTTGAGAAGCTCAATGATATGCTATCTGCAAGCTGGAGAACCAGGAAAGCCAGCGGTGCAATTTAGTCTGGGTCTGAAGGCCTGAGAAGGGGTGGGGGTTATGAGACAGTTGGTGTAAGACCTGGAGTCCAAAGGCCTAAGAACCAGGAGATCCAAGGAGAAGAGGAATATCCCAGACCAGATAGAGAGAGTTGACCTTTCCTCTGCCTTTCTGTTCCATTTGGGCCCTTAACAGATTGTATGATGCCTGCCTACATTGGTGAGGATGGATCTTCTTTACTCAGAGTATTGATTCAAATGCTAATCTCTTCCAGAAACACTCTCACAGACATACCCAGAAGTAATGTATTTATCAGCTATCAGGGCATCCCTTAGCCCACTCAAGTTGACACATAAAATTAATCATCAAGCTGGTACAGCACTGAAATCAACCAATTAGAAGAGTTACTGTGAACACCCAGTTCTGCTAAGCTGGAGGGGAGCTGCTAAATATCAGTCTGCCTCTATTTAGCTTTGATTTCTTGGTTACAAAATAAGTTGAGAGGGGCAATAAGCAGTACCTTGTTAATAAAAAGCTAGAAAAGCCATGCACAGTGGCTCATACCTATAATCCCAGCACTTTGGGAGGCCAGGACTGGTGCATCCCTTAAGCTTAGGAGTTAGAGACCAGCCTGGGCAACATGGCAACACCCTGTCTCTACCAAAAATACAAAAACTTAGCTGGGCCTGGCAGCACATGTCTGTGGTCAGCTTCTTGGGAGGCTGAGATGGGAGGATCACTTGAGGCCAGGAGGTGGAGGTTGCAGTGAGCCAAGATTGTGCCACCGCACTCCATCCTGGGTGACAGAGTGAGACTGTCTCAAAGAAAAGAAAAAAAAGAAAAAATATATAGTTACCTAAATAATAAGGTGTATCTTCCCTGGCTTTAGTCATCAGGTAAGCTGAGCTGGCAATCTTTGAATTTTCATGACATTTTGCTTTCTCTTCTTATATCATGCAATGATATTTGAATTTTGTCTGTCTTCTAAAAATATAGTGGTGTTTTAACAATAATTTTGCTGATGTTTTCAGTATAAACTAGATAAACTAGCAACTGATTTGTAATTAAGTTTTCAATTTCAAAGATCTTTAAAAACTTATTGCACACAAATCAAAACCACAGTGAGATACCATCTCACGCCAGTTAGAATGGCGATTATTAAAAAATCAGAAAACAACAGATGCTGGAGAGGATGTGGAGAAATAGGAATGCTTAAAAGCATAAACACTGTTACACAAAAGTGTAAACACTGTTGGTGGGACTGTAAACTAGTTCAACCATTGTGGAAGACAGTGTGGTGATTCCTCAAGTATCTAGAACCAGAAATACCATTTGACCCAGCAATCCCATTACTGGGTATATACCCAAAGGATTATAAATCATTCTACTATAAAGACACATGCACACTTAGGTTTATTGTGGCTCTATTCACAATAGCAAAGACTTGGAACCAACCCAAATGCCCATCAATGATAGACTGGGTAAAGAAAATGTGGCACATATACACCATGGAATACTATGCAGCCATAATAAAGGGTGAGTTCATGTCCTCTGCAGGGACATGGATGAATCTAGAAACCATCATTCTCAGCAAACTAACACAGGAACAGGAAAACCAAATACCACATGTCCTCACTCATAAGTGGGAGTTGAACAGTGAGAACACATGGACGTGGGGAGTGGAACATCACACACCAGGGCCTGTCAATGGGAGGCGGGGTGGGGGAGGGTTAACATTCAGAGAAATACCTAATGTAGGTGATAGGTTGATGGGTACAGCAAACCACCATGGCATGTGTATACCTATGTAACAAACTGCACATTCTGCACATGTACCCCAGAACTTAAAGTATAATAATAATAACAAAAAAGAAAAAACAGAAGTTACCAGCAGGGGCATAGTTTCCATAATTCCATCCCAATGTGAAAAATGCTCCCTGGAGTAGTACAGAACCACAGTCTGCAATAAAAAAAAAAAAAAATTATTGCATACAGACCGTGTTGCATTTGATTTGCATTTAAAAGTTAAGATGTATTCCCATATTAACATTTTATGAGTTAAAAATATTCAGTATGATTTCCTCTGATATTGTGTTAATTGTTTATGACCATGGTAGTCAGCACCTTGAAGTTGCCAAGCAATTGATATTTAGTATTAATATGTGTGGTAAAGAATTATTAAATCACTTAACATTATACACATTTTATAGGCCCTGTCATGATGGAAATGATCTTTTAGTTGTTATCTTCATTTGAGTAACAGGCTTGTATAGAGTAAAGCCCAATGGTTTAGGAATCCAGGGATGTTAGCATGGTTCTAGCTTAACCCTAAATCATGCCAATTCAATTCTCTGGTTCACTGTTTCCTCAAGTGTAATGTGAGGGGTTGGACTCGATTTTCTAAGATCCCTTTTAGTTGTAAAATACCAAAAAAAAAAAAAGAGGGTTCTTCCCTTAATATTTAATTTTTCCCATAGTGGGAAGTAATGGAAATCAAAATATTCTAATTATTTGTGTCAATAAGAAAGGCATACTGTCCAGTTTTATTCCAATCAATGAATAATTTGAAGATTATGGTGAACATATCTTGATTTTGTCTGCTCAGTATCCCTCCTGTGGTTGTTGAAGGGCTGTCAATTATAGAGTCCTAATTCCATGTAGTGTTGGGGACATAATCCAGACTACTGCCATCCTTTAGCCAGCGATTGGCCCAGGTATGATTCTGGAAAATTAGATTGTTTTGGGGGATTGCTATAGGGAAGTTAGGAGAGATCACCTTCTTTTGGGGTTGCCAACCTGGAAAAAATGTAAATTTAGAGCTTCCTGTGTTCGTTGCCATGGAAACAAGTTTACAGGCTCAGAATTTAAAGACAAGAAAGACATAGGCATTCATAGGAATTGCATGGCAGGAAGAAAGAAAATGAGAATTTGACATCTAGACGTGGGGACCACCACATCCGGGCTTCTCAACACGTTACACTTAGAGGCATTTTTACAACTGAGTAAAATCCAAGATGCTTCCAAAGTTTGCTTTGTGGTCAGCAGGGTGGGAAGGCCTTTCTAACACTCAGCTAAGAAGGAGGCATTTCCATTGTCATCAGGGGCAAGGGAATCATACTTGTCATAAGTCAGTGAACCTCACAAAGGATATTTAAAAGTGATTTCAATAATTTGATAGAAGTACCAGTATTTATGCAGTAAAACACTTAGGATTTATAAAAATTTGTATTTGTACAGGGGAGTAAAAGTGAAAGATCTCTTTGTTAGTTGAGATTCATAAACTTTAACTATGTTGAATAAAATTAATTTGGCTAGAGATAGCCCGATTTTTTTTTTTGCCACCATCTTCCTCACCACAGGAAAAAGTGTGGATAAAGCAGGAAAAAATGAAACCCCGCAGAGACTGAGAAGAACAAGTATGGCTAGAAAGAGACCAAGCCTTCCTTGAGAATATTATTTGAGGTCCTAGATTCATCCAGAGATTATCCTCTAAAGTTCTAGGTTTTACTATTTATGTGAATCAATTTCCCTTTTTGCTTAAGCTATCTGGCGTTCCATTTCTGCCATTACTTGGGCAGTGAAGAAGAGTACAGAAGAACTTTATCTACCTTAGAAACTCGAAAGTCGTGTTCCTTTTTTGACACATAGAATTGCATTAGCCATCTATATCTCTAATTGCTTGGTTTAGGAACAGAATAGGTTGTTTTCTCATGAAGCTGGCTGAGTAACTTCATTTACGTTGTCCAGATTGATGCTGCTGCATGCGGGCCTTATATTTGTTCTAACCTAAATCCAAATCTCTACAGTGAGTTGAACCATCAGAATCCAATGTTCTGATATATAATTGATATTGTTCCTTGTGGAGAGATCCTTGCTTTGCAGAGAGCAGCCCATCTCAGAGACACAATTTCTCTCAAGGCTTGGTAAAATTATGAAGCATATAAAGTATGCCTCGAAAATTTCTCCTGTTCATTCCTTGGTCATCTACCAACATTGTCAACAAGTCAGTAGTAGGTCTTTTAGTCAGGATTCAAAACACTCATAATAGGTCCCTAGCATCCTGTTCCAAATATATACTGTTTTATTTTCCACTGTCCAGTCTGCTTATTATCCTCTTTAAAATATATCGTTTTTGAATTAATGCAGAAAGACGGTGAAGTAGTATTACATAATAGTAAGCTCAGAGAATACAGCTCTCCCTATATCCTGTTGCTCAGGGTTTCCCAACCTCAATGCTATTGACATTTTGGACCAGAAATCTCTTTGTTATGTGGGGCTGAGCTATGTATTATAGAATGTTTAGCAGCATCTCTGACATCTGGTAGCATCTGCCAAATCATGACCATAAAAATATCCCCAGAAATGATTAAATATCTCATAAGAGACAAAATCTTTCCCAGGGTTGAGACACACAGCTCTAGCTTAACTCAGTGATGGAACACCCTACTACTTTGAGGATTCTGTAGGTCATCCCAGAGGATAGGATAAGGCTAGGTCTGTACTGTTCATCTCTAAATTTCCAGGGCCTAGAACACTGCTGGATACAAAATGGGCAATAAGTATCAGGTCACAGGCCAAAGGACTCTTTTATTTTGTGGAACAATCGATCTTTTTTTTTGAATATCACCTTCACATCTTAAATGGATCTTGAAGGGACTTTTCTCTCAATCTCAAATCTCTCTCTCTCCACAAACATACACATACTCCCATATATATATATGTAGTTATGTTTTATACATGTGATACATAGATGTGAATACATACACATATATACACATACATATTTACACACATGTAAATATATATAAACATATATATGTATATATATAGAGAGACAGAGAGGTTCCTTCAGAATTCATGTCAGAGACAAAAGTAATGGTCATAAAAAGGTGAACTGCCATATACATATACGTACATGTTTTATATATGAACATACAGGCACATATGTATAGATGTATCCATGCACTCTCACACAAATATGTGTGTGTGTATACATATATATATAGTTCTGGTGGTTGCTGTTTATTTGGGGAACTATTCTGAAGGGATCTGGTAAGGAACCAATGTATAAAGAAGTTAAGAGAGAAAATGAACTATTTTTAGAAAAATATTTAAAAGAAGACAATCTGTGTAATTAATAAAGGAATCTTGAATTTAAAAATGAGGCTCTGGCTACTTGTGCCAACTAGAATATTTCTCTCCTTCCTTTTTATCCAAACTCTGTCCCTAATTGCTCCCATTTTTGCAAAATTCCTTGACAGAGTTGTGTATATTTGTTTTTCTTCCCAATTCTCTCTTATTCTGTCTTAGTACCACACTAATTAGTTCTCCCCTACAAAAAGTATTCTAGACAAAGTCATTAAATACCTCCCTGTTGCTAAATGCATAAATCAATGCATCATTCTGGACTTATCAGGGACCTTCCATATGGGTTATCGCTCCTTCCTACTAGAAGCACTTCCTTCCCATGGCTTTAAGGCACCGCATTTTCCTGGTGTTAAGCTTCTTTTTTTACTCCTTATTAGTGTCCTTTGTCAATTCCTCTACTTCTCCATGACCTCTCAATGTTTGAGTCACCTAAAGATCAGCCCTTGTGCTCTTTCCTTCTCTATCTACTCTTGCTCATCCTGTTTCATGGCTTTAAATATCATCTCTACGTTGACAACTTCCAAACTTTTATTTCCATCTAGACCGTTTTTTCTGAATTCCAAGATTCATATTCTAACCACATAGTTGACATCTTCACTGAGATTTATAGGAGGCATCTCAAAATTAATGTGTATACAATTGAAACAAACTTTTCCTAAAACCTGTGCTGCCCACACTCTTCGCCATCTTCAGATACAGCAATTCCATCCTTCATGTCTTCATGCCAAAAAGTTTGGAGGCATCCTTGGATTTTTTTTCTCTTTTATCAAATCTTGTCAGCTTTACCTGAAAATATAGCTAGAAGCTGACCAATTCCCACCACTTGCACTGTTATTTTCCTGGTTCAAGAAAGCATCATTTCATGAGAATTCTTTCAATGGCTTCCCAGCCCATCTTCCTTCTTCCATTCTCAATATCTGCAATCTCTTTGCAGATAGATTAGCCACAGTGTTCCTTTTGAAACTGAAGTTGGATCATGTCACTCCTCTGCTCAAAATTCTCTAGTGGTTTTCTATTTTTACCTGGAATACAAGCTGAGTTTTTAAAGTGGCCAGTGAGGCTGACACTGATCTTGGCCTCTGTCAGTCTTCTGACCTCACGTGCTATTTTTCTTCCCTTACTCCTTTCACTCCACCCATGCTAGCCTCCTTGCTGAGATTTCAACATGCCGGGCATATTCTCATTTCAGGCTCTTGGTATTACTGCTCCATCTGCCTGGAATGCTCCATTCCCAGAAAACCACATACATCTCTCTCTCTCTCTCTCACTTTCTTTAACTCAAGGTCAGCACACTTCTATAAAAAGGGCAGATGGCAAATATTTTTTGGTTTGCAGTAATAAGATCTCTGTCACTATTTCTCAACTCTGTTGCTGTGGCACAAATGCAGCCATAGACAATACATAATTAATAAGTATGGCTAGGTTCCAATAAAACTTTATTTATGAACACTAAAAGTTGAATTTGTTATAATTTTTACATGTCAAGAATTATTATTTGTCTTTTAATTTTTTTCAGCCATTAAAAATGTAAAATCTATTTTTACTTACTGGCCATATATAAGCAGGTTGTGGGCTGGATTTGGCCTATGGGCCATAGTTTGCTGAGCCATACTTTAGTTGATTAACTATTGCCCCACAGTAAGTACTTCTTTAATCCTGCTTTTGACACTCCTCATTTCCTATTCCCTTCCTTGATTTATTTTTATTTATGGCATTTATAATCTTCTAATATACTACGTATTTTGCTTACATATTTTTTCTTGTTTGTCTTCTACTAGAATTGTGAGCTCCATAAGGACTGGGAGTCTCATCGTTTTTTTTTCACTGCTGTTGAACAAAGCATTGGTCTGTCTTAATGGCCAGAACAATGCTTTGCTCAAAGTGGACGCTCAGTAAATATTGTTTGGATGAATATTTGTGAGTGAATAAATTAATTAATAAAAGCCAGGCTTTGATCAATCACATCCTCTATGAAGTATTCCCAGATTGCCTGAACCAGAGGTGATGTATTTTTTCTCTGATTTCCCATTGCAGTTCTTGCTTGTATTTATTCCCTCATGTAGTTTGTTTGTCATGAATGTACAATGTCTATTTGACATCTTTATTGCATTACAAGATTTTAGAGTGTCTTATACTTTTTTGTATCACCCCCTCTCTTGGCAGTGAGAAGTAGAATTGGAAAAAGGAAATGGGAGACACAGACAGATCTCTTGGTGGTAGGAGCTGATAATGACCTCAACTAATGCAATGGCAGCATGAATGAAAAAGAGGAGATATGAGAAGCATAATGACAGACGAGTCACTCAGATTTAGTTAGCAATTGGGAAAAGGAAGGGAGAAGGAAGAGAGAAGGCAGAAGGAAGGAAGAAAGAAGTTAGCTTCTGATATTGAGTCTTTAAAGTGTTAGGATTCTAGCATAAGCTATGATATGAAGACAAGGCTGTCTTACTTATGGGGTATAAGCTAAAATGGAGGGCTTAGCTATTTTTTTTTTGTTTGTTTTTGTTTTTGTTTTTGTTTTTTTTTGAGACGGAGTCTTGCTCTGTCACCCAGGCTGGAGTGCAGTGGCGCGATCTCGGCTCACTGCAAGCTCCGCCTCCCGGGTTCACGCCATTCTCCTGCCTCAGCCTCTCCGAGTAGCTGGGACTACCGGCGCCCGCCACCACGCCCGGCTAATTTTTTGTATTTTTAGTAGAGACGGGGTTTCACCGTGGTCTCGATCTCCTGACCTCGTGATCCGCCCGCCTCGGCCTCCCAAAGTGCTGGGATTACAAGCGTGAGCCACCGCGCCCGGCCAGCTATTTTTTAATATGAAATGAATTTACAATTCAATCAATATATTAGTCTGTTTCACACTGCTATAAAGACCAGGTAAAGGGCTGGGGAGGCCTCAGGAAACCTACAATAATGGCTGAAGGTGAAGGGGAAGCAAGGCATGTCTTACATTTTGGCAGGAGGGAGAGAAAGGAGTGAAGGAGGAAATGCCAAACACTTATAAAACCATCATATCTCATGAGAAGTCACTCACTTTCATGAGAACAGCATGGGGGAAACCTCCCCTATGATCCGATCACCTCCTTCCCTTGACTAGTGGGAATTACAGGTCCTTCCCTCAATGGTAGGGATTACAATTTGAGATGAGATTTGGGGGTTGGAGACACAGATCCAAGCCATATTATTCTGCCCCAGGACCCTACCAAATCTCATGTCCTTTATACATTTCAAAACCAATCATGTTTTTCCAACAATCCCTCAAAGTCTTAACTCATTCCAGCATTAACTCAAAAGTCCAAGTCCAAAGTTACATCTGGGACAAGGCAAGTCCCTTCTGCTTATGAGCCTGAAAACCAAAAACATGTTTGTTACTTCCAAGATACAATGAGGGTACAGGCATTCGATAAATGCTCCCATTCCAAATGGGAGAAATTGGCCAACACAAAGGGGCTACAAGTTCCATGCAAGTCCAAAATCCAATAGGGCAGTCATTAAATCTTAAAGCTCCAAAATGGTCTTCTTTGTCTCCATGTCTCACATCCAGGTCACAGTGATGCAAGAGGTGGCCTCCCATAGCCTTGGGTAGCTCCATCCCTGTGGTTATGCAGGGTACAACCCCCCTCAGCTTCCTTCATGGGCTGGTGTTGAGTGCCTGCAGCTTTTGTAGGTGCATGGTGCAAGCTGTTGGTGGATCTACCATTCTGAGGTCTGGAGGACTGTGGCCCTCTTCTCACAGCTCCACTAGGCAGTGCCCCTTGTAGGGACTCTGTGTGTGGGCCCCAACCCCACATTTCCCCTTTGTACTGCCCTAGCAGAGGTTCTTCATCAGGGCTCTGCCCCTTCAGTAGACTTCTGCCTGGCACTTCCATGCATCCTCTGAAATCTAGGCAGAGGTTCCCAAACCTCAATTCTTGACTTCTGTGCACCTACGGGACCAACACCACATGTAAACTGCCAAGGCTTGGGGCTTGTACCCTCTGAAGCAATGACCTGAGCTGTACATTGGCCCCTTTTAGCTATAGCTGGAGCTGGATCGGCTAGGATGCAAAGCCCCAAGTCTAAAGGCTGCACATAGCAGTGGGGTTCTGGGTCCAGCCCATGAAACAATTTTTTCCCTCCAAGGCCTCTAGGCCTGTGATGGAAGGGGCTGCCATGAAGGTCTTTGACATGCCCTGGAGACATTTTCCCCAGCTGGCTTGAATTTCTCCTCAGAAAATGGGTTTCTCTTTTTACCAAATGGTCAGGCTACAAATTTTCTAAACTTTTGTACTCTGTCACCTCTTGAATGCTTTGCAGGTTACAAATTTCTTCTGCCAGATACCCTTAAACATGTCTCTCAAGTTGAAAGTTCCACGGTGCTCTAGGGCAGGGGCAAAATGTCACCAGTCTCTTTGCTAAAGCATAGCAAGAGTGCCCTTTGCTCCAGTTCCCAACAAGTTCCTCATCTCCATCTGAGACCACTTCAGTCTTGACTTCATTGTCCATATCACTATCAGCATTTTGGCCAAAACCTTTTAACAAGTCTCTAGGAAGTTCTAAACTTCCCCACATCTTCCTGCCTTCTTCTGAGCCCTCTAAACTGTTTCAATCTCTGCCAGTTACCCAGTTCCAAAGTCACTTCCATGATCAAGGTCACACAACTAGTAAAGCACAGAGCAAGGAATATGAACTCAGGAAGGCTGGCCCCAGAGTAGGCTCTCTTGACCACTACACTGTGTAGTATCTGATATTATATGAGATAAGACATATAGAAAGTTATTTGCAAACTCTAAAGCTGCATACAAATATTACTTCAAATGAACATTATGAGAAGTTTGTATTATTGGAATTGAAACTCAAAGAATTATGAGCAGTCAGTGGCAGAAGAGGAGGGTTATGAGGTAAAATATAGAGGTACCAAAGGGCAGGTGAATCTATAAAGGCACAATGATAAGCCTGAAATGTGGCAGAGGAAAGGAGAATGTGGCTGTTAAGCAGCCTGACCAAACCCTTTCCCAGTCATCTTGATGATGATGGAAGGCTGGGGAGGGCATTAACTCTTAAAAATTTGATCCCAGAGTTTTCTCTACACTTTGGAGGTCAGAGAGAGAAATAATGACTTGGGGTTTATAGCTCAAATATCTCTTCCACCTGCCACATATACATACACAATGTCCTCAGACCAATCAGGTTAGGATAATGGTTATCTCAGAGTTTGCTAATGCAAGCACACTCTATCCTTGGAATTGTTTCTAAATGTAAAATAGAAAGTGATCTTTTGTTTGAGCTGCTGGAGAAAGAACCAGGAGTATAAGATCCATCATTCAAATGCAAGTGATACTCTCAGAGAATATCACAACATAAATAGAAGTTTCTAAATGCAGAGAGCAAGGACTGTGTTTGGCTCATCAACATCAAAGGACCAATGAGGCAATAGTTGGGAATCAATTCTGTTAAAATGCAAAAGGCAATAGGAGCAAGCACTACATTGTTGGAAAGGCATTTCTTAATTAAACAACTTAGAAATGCATTTATTTCCTGGTTAACTGATATGAGGAATGGAGAGAAAATAAGTGGGCAGCATTTAATGTTAAATGTTATAACTTAGAAAGTACAGGGTGTTATAGGAGCCTGAATGGGGCCAAAATGGTGAGAGCACAGAATGTAAGAAGCACTTTAGGAGGCCGAGGTAGATGGATCACTTGAGGCCAGGAGTTCGAGACCATCCTGGTCAACATGATGATACACAATCCTCCTAAAAATACAAAAATTAGCCAGTCGTGGTGACACATGCCTGTAATCCCAGCTACTTAGGAGGCTGAGGCACAAGAGTTGCTTGAACCTGGAGGCAGAGGTTGCAGTGAGCCAAGATCGTGCCACTTCACTCCAGCCTGGGCAACAGAGCAAGACTCTGTCTCAAAAATAAAAAAAGAGGCTAAAGTGGGGAACAGAGTTGGAGAGTCAGATCATGAAAGATCTTTTAAGTTATGTTAAGGAATTAGCATCGTGAACTAAGTCAACAGGAAAGCACTGGAAGGATAAGAAGAAATTTCATGTTAAGGTTAGTGTTGGTGAGGGAGAAATAATTGTTAAGAAAGATGAATTAAGAGGTTACTGTAATAATCTCACAAGTGATGATGATGGCTTATGCTTAACTAGCACTTAAAAAGTGACAGGCACTTCTCTAGGTGTTTATATGTATGATAACTCATTTAAACTTATGTGGTAGATTCTATACTTATACCCACATTACAGATGAAGAAAATGAGGTATAGAGAGGTTAAGAAATGTGCCCAGTATCACAAAGTTAGCTTTAAACGTGGGCAATTTGACTTAATCACTATAATGGACTGGCTGAAGTAACAGAGTATTTTTGGAGAGGAAAACAAGTAAGCAGAGTAGAAATTAATTAGGAGATTCAGTGCTCGGTGCGTTGTGTTATGGGTGGGTCTTTGTTCTTAGAACTCCCAAGATGGGGGCGCGCCACTCCCCAAATGGCAGCAAGCCTTTTGTTCTCTGACCTGGGGTTCTTGGCCTCATGGATTCCAAGGAATGGAACCTTGGGCCATGCAGTGAGTGTTATGGCTCTGTTAGAAGCCGTGGGTTACAGAAGAGAACTGTGGAACCCAGCAACTAGTGTTCAGCTCAATTAGGATGAACCTGGGCACTTAGCTGTGCAGGAACAATGGTGAGCCTTTAGCCCAATCGGGAGCGGCAACGGGCGCCTCTCTGGATCAGGAGCACAGTGGACACCCTGCCGGATCTGGAGAGGTGGAAGTCAACAGCAAGTCTGGGACGGCAGCGAATAGCGGTGGACGGTGAGCAAAAGCTCAGCTCGAGCCGTAACGAACACGGACCAGAAGAGTGTGCAGCTGCAAGATTTAATAGAGTGAAAACAGAGCTCCCATACAATGGTAGGGGACCCAAAGGGGCTTGCCGCTCCCTGCTCAAATACCTGGGTTTATATCCCAATCATTGTCCCTGCCCTGTGCTCTCAGGCGATATATGATTTGACTATTTCTTTACCTCCTGCTTTAGCCTAATCTGTATTTTAGTGAGCTCTCTTTACTACCTGATTGGTTGGGTGTGAGCTGAGTTACAAACCCTGTGTTTAAAGGTAGGTGCGGTCACCTTCCCCAGCTAGGGTTAGGAATTCTTAGCCTAGGAAATCCAGCTAGTCCTATCTCTCAATTGGTTGTCAGGAAACTGGGTGGATATTTTGGATATATGGAATATTAGAGAGGAGCAACCTTTTATGGAGAGAGGGGCAGGCAACAGTTGCATTAAGGGCCAGAAGTTGAGGAGAGAGGCCTGGGCTGGAGCTGCTTATTTGAGAGTCACAAGAGAAAAAAGTATCAAGGCAAGTATAAAGTGATGAATGAGGAGAGGACCCAGGACACGGTGCTATTATCCTAGCATTTAAGGACAGTCAAACAAAAGAGCTCTGCTAGGAGCCTGTGAAGCAGTAGGTAGAGAAGCAGAGGAAGTGAGGACAGTGGGGGTCACAGCTGGTGAGGTGAAGTGTGTAAGAGAGGGGCTGGCCATAAAATCAAGATAATAACAATGTAGCCTCAAGATGTTCATGGGGCTGGATGTCGGATAATATGCTTGAGTAAAAGTTGGAGAAGCAAAGAGAGTTTATACGATATTTTGAAAAGGTTTGGCAATGAAATAAAGAAGAAAGATAGAGTTGCAAATGGTGGAGGCCATGGAGTTGAGAGAAGATTAGTTTTAATATTGTGTTAGGATGTTTAAATGTTGAGAGGAAGGAGTTGGGGAGAAGCTAAAGCAACAGAAGAGAAAGGAATAAACCGTACAGCTGCCTCTGAGAGGTGGTTTGGGCTCAGAGCACAGGTGGAGGAGTTTCTTTAATATCAAAGACTTCCACAAGAAATTGAAACAAAAATAACCCAGGCAGTCCCACCTCCTTAAAACTCCTCAAAACATCAATGTTTTGAGAATCAGCAATTTTCTTCATTTGCCAGAAGGGCATATCATAGCTTCTATGTATACTGGAATAAATCTAAACTGCCGCAACAAAGAGATCTTAAAATACAATAGCCCAAATGAGATAGATGTTTATTTCATTTCCACGTAAGACTGTAGTGCGGCTGGTTTGCTAGGTAGCTTGGCTCCACAAGGATATTCAGGAACCCAAGTATTTTCTTCTTTGCTTTTCTTCATCCCCTGGGGTAGGGTTTTATATGTGGTGGGTCTCCACTGTGTCTTGTTTGCTTTCTGAAAGCAGAGGGAAGAGAGTGTAGAGAAGGTACTCCTGCTGTCTTAAGACATTGGCCAGGAAAGAGAATATCACTTCCGTTCGCCATGTCACGTAGCCACACTCAACTACAGGAGAGGTAGTCTATCTAGCCTACCTCTAGATAGTGGGAAATGTAGTCTACCTAGCCAGCCAATGGTTTGCAACAATTTTATTTCTATGTAAGAAGGGGAGAAGGATTTGGTAGACAGTTTACAGAATTCTCACACAGGAGGAAGCATTCAATTATTTATTGAAGAATATGTATTCTGTAGAATGAAAAATCCCTTTAATTCAAAGACTTTCCAGAGGTTAGTAGGAAAGCTATCTGATTGAACTAATTCAAAATGATTATGCTTATGACTGAAAGCTCATTACCTTTTGGGATGCATTTGCATTGCTAAGGAGACTCCTAAAGAGACTATTGTACTTTTTAATTTGAAAAACAGAAGTATTCCAAGAATATTTGCCTAATAACAAGAATAAGAGGCTTTAAGCCAGGGCTTTTTCAAAGAATTAGCTATTAGGTAAGAAACATATTTTAGGGAAATAAAACTTTTCTCTGCATATCTCAAATATAACACCAGGCATAAGTGTTGGCTTTTTTCCATCCATGAGTCGGAGACGGTATTTTGTCCTTTGATCTAACCATGGATGCCTATTCTTATAGGTCAATTGTCATTCATGAATGTGAGACTGAGACTACAGCAAAGGTAGATGCAGGTAAGAAGTTATTTTAAAAAGAAAACTGCCAGGTGTGGTGGCTCACGCCTGTAATCCCAGCACTTTGGGAGGCTAAGGCAGGCGGATCATGAGGTCATGAGATCGAAACCATCCTGGCTAACACGGTGAAACCCCGTCTCTACTAAAAACACAAAAATTAGCTGGGCATGGTGGTGGGTGCCTGTAGTCCCAGCTACTTGGGAGGCTGAGGCAGGAGAATGGTGTGAACCTGGGAGGTGGAACTTGCAGTGAGCCGAGATCGCACCACTGCACTCCAGCCTGGGCGACGAGGCAAGACTCTGTCTCAGGAAAAAAAAAAAAAAAAAAAAAGAAGAAAACTATATCTTGATCGCTACATAAATGGATTTGTTGTTCCATTGTGAGCTTTTCTTCTGATCATGTTATGGCAAATTGCAATATCACAATTTCTCTTTAATTGGAGGTTATTTACCTGAAATCCTCCATTACCCAGAACAAAGTAGAAAAGTTATGTATGGAAACTTCTAAACATTAAAATAAATGTCACAGAGTTGATGCATTGAAACTCATAAACTTTTTTTATTTTTTTACAGATTTTTTCAGGCTTCCTATTTACTTTTTATAATTTTTTTTTTAAAATATAGATAGGGTTTTGCCATGTTGACCAGCCTGGTCTTGAACTTCTGGCCTCAAGTGATCTGCATGCCTTGGCCTCCAAAAGTGCTGAGATTACAGACATGAGCCACTGCGCCCGCTTCTATTCACCGTTATTTCACACACAGTTCACGCAGTCTTGATTATGTGAAGTAGAATAGCAAGTTAGACAGGAGGTGGGCTAGAGGTAGGTGCACAAGAAGAGCCAGAGGTAGAGCACAGAAAGTGACACCTGAGAATGAGTCAGTAATAAAAACAACATCATAAGTCTAATAATTTATAAATGGGATTCTAGAGTGTTTTGGCATTTGAGATACAACTTCACTTTCTTAAATAATTTTTGAGGTCATTACCAGTGCAGGTATCAGGAAGAGTTCATGATCATAATGGTTTTGGAGTAGTATAACTTAACTGTAGGGTTGTTTTAAATGGAAGTAAATAAAATTTAAAACACGTTTAAAAGGGTATAAAATCAATAGTAAGCTTCTCTTTCCCATCCAGAATAAATTCTTATCATAAGACCAAGAAGATGGGTAAACTATAAAACTATTTCTATTATGTTTTGTATCCTAGAAACAGTGGGTTATTCAGGGAAGGAAGAAAAATGTATTTTTTTCTCTTTCTTTGATGCAGGAAAATATGACACAAACTTTTCAAGTAGGTAAAATTTGTCACTGTTAACCTTCTATTTCCTTCTGTTGCCTTAATTTAATATATTTTTGACCTCCCAGGAATTCTCATTAGCTTCTGGTGCTCACTTTGTGCCCTCAGGCCTCCACTGTGGGGTATTAAACACCCCCACCCCCCAACTCCTATGACCACCTTAGCCACTAAGTGCTCCTGCCTGGAACAGGACCTGGCACCTAGAAGCATTTAATATGTCTGAATGAATGAATAGATAGATCAATAAAAAAGTTCTCAATGCTGCTATATTGTCTTCATATTTTCTCCAGAATCAAAACTCTTTTTAATTCAAATGCTTTCCAGAAGTTAGGAGGAAAGCCATCTGATTGAGTTAATTCAAAACAAATGTGTTCATGATTGAAAGCCCATTAACCTTTTGGGAAGCATTTGCATTGCTAAGAATGCTTGATAACCCAGATAACCCAGATGAATATCTTATTTATAGAATTTTAGACAGAGGAACAAGGTAAGACTGTAAGCAAATTGGCTGGTTTAGTAACAATGCCGGACATAAGAAGGCTGGCTCAGGCCAGTTAATCTCACCTGGGAATCTGATCGGAGGATGAAAGTCACTAAAGCTCTACATTTTTTATTTTTATTTTTTATTTTTTGAGATAGAGTCCCAGGCTGGAGTACAGTGGTGTGATCTTGGCTCACTGCAAGCTCTGCCTTCTGGGTTCATGCCATTCTCCTGCCTCAGCCTCCTGAGTAGCTGGGACTACAGGCGCCCACCACCACGCCCGGCTAATTTTTTTTTTTTTTTTTGTATTTTTAGTAGAGATAGGTTTTCACCTTGCTAGCCAGCCAGGATGGTCTCGATCTCCTGACCTCATGATCTCCCCGCCTCGGCCTCCCAAAGTGCTGGGATTACAGGCTTGAGCTACCGTGCCTGGCCAAGCAGTACATTTTTATAACTTCTTTCTCTCTTCTCTTCCAAACGAACAGGTTCTTTATGAGCATATAAGTGTTTTCTGGACGGTTTTTATGTTCCAGTAAAGTACAGGGTAATGACAGCCATTTGTATAAATGGGCCATTGTTAAGTCAGGGCTGCTTGTTGGAGAGATGGATTTGGATCTTTGCTACAGAATAAGTTAGTTTTGGCAGAGCAATTCAAGTTCAAAGGTAGAAACTTGAATGGCTTGTATGAAGGTGATTTACATATCCAGGATTAAATTCAAGATGAGTCTCATGAATTTAAGACAAGACTATTTCTGGACTGAAGAGTGTGAGAGTGTGTGTGTGTGTGTATGTGTGTGTGTGTGTGTGTGTGTAGTGGGAGTGTGAAAGTGGGGAGGCTGGAAAAGCTGAGGTTTGGAATGAGCAAGAAAGAATAAGATTGGCTGTGGCCATCCCCTGTCTCTGGAGAACAGGAGTCAGCCCTCCTTTTCTCTCTTTTTTCCTCACTCTGTCCTGTCTTCGCCCTACCTTCCTCTCTTTCCACCTCCATTTTTCCTGACTGTCATGTAATGATAGTTGTTGGTCACCCTCTATATGCCAGGCCTTTTTCCCACAGTCTTGTTGCGTTTGGATATTAATTTTATTCTGAAACCATACCCGATTTTAAGTAAATAAGGAGCTAATTCTGTGTGGTTTTTGGTAATTAACTAGTCTCCAGTTGGTGGTGGTTGTTTTGTAATCCTGGGTTGTTTAAGGGCTAATTCATTAATAATAATGAAGCAGGCAGCTCTCAGTTGTTTTATGCTTTGTCAATTCCTCCCAGTCAGGGCATCAAAGAAATAAAATCTCTGACAAAAATTTTTCTCAGTAGATTTTTCATTGAGAAGCATAAATTGAAAAGAGCCTCTGCAGTCTCAAAATAGGACTTGAAAAAGAATTTGACTAATTACTCAGCAATTCATATGCATTTCTTTAATTTTCTTCCATATCCTAAGATTGCATTTGGGGCTCATATGGATGCTTATTTTTGATATGTCTCTTCTCGATTCTAGAGTGACTTTTAGATAATAATAATGGTTAACATTCATTGAGCTCTTAGTAGGTGTCAGGCATTGCAATAAGCATTTTGCTAAAACAACCCTTTGAGACAGGTACCATTATCTACACTTTACAGATAAGGAAATGAAATTGAGAAAGATTAGGTAATTTGCTGATGGTTCATACCAGCGGTGGGTAATTAAACTGTTTTAGAAGCTCAGAGCCCCACCCACAGCTATGCACTATGCCTTGTCTCTGACTCTAAGAATACAGACAGTTGGGCATTTAAAATAACAGTTATGATTGTGTCATTTAGAATAAGAGTTGTATTTATGTCTGTGTCTCTCTCATTGACCATATCATGTGTACATTTTTAAAGACTTTGTTCAATTTTCTTGGCCACAAATGAAATTAAGAAAGGATTAAAATCCATTCTGCTTTAAACTGAGATTTCCTCCTGTATCAGGAAGAAGAGAATGGTGAGAACTATCCTGATATTTTCTCCTCTCTTTCTGTTGCTATTCTGAGAAAGAGTGAAACGGGTTTCTGACCTCTTTTTCTTGTCTTCTACTTAAATAATATCCTCTGACAGCCACGTAGAGATTAGTCTACATAAGGAAAGTCAAAGTTATTTCCCATTTTAAAAGGTTATGGGGTAAATTATTTCTTCTCCTCTGAAGATCTTTTAAACAAACTAACCACACACACACACACAATGCACACACACAAACACACACCCTCCTTCTAACAAATGTTCATTTCACAAAAAATTAGAAATGTCTGAAGAAATTTAAGGCTAAAGAAATTTAAGAAATTCTTTTACCTTCCTGAATGTGGAAAGCAAAGTAGATCATCTTTGTTTTCTGATAACCCTGATATAAATATATATATATGTTTTTTTTTTTCCTGGAGAGATTACTAACCAATTCGGTGGACAATGCACACAGTCACAATAAAAGACTTTAGTTCCTGTCCTAAATAAGACCTTTGATTATATGTCTGAGCAGTGTTCTTAGCTATGCTTTTGACTTTTGAAAAAAAGTTTTGGGTGGAGCCAAGATGGCTGAATAGGAACAGCTCCAGTCTACAGCTCCCAGCATGAGCAAAGCAGAAAATGGGTGATTTCTGCATTTCTAACTGAGGTACCGGGTTCATCTCACTGGGGAGTGCTGGACAGTGGGTGCAGGACAGTGGGTGTAGCGCACCGTGTGTGAGCCAAAGCAGGGCGAGGCATCGCCTCACCCAGGAAGCACAAGGGGTCAGGGAATTCTCTTTCCTAGTCAAAGAAAGGGGTGACAGATGGCACCTGGAAAATTGGGTCACTCCCACCCTAATACTGTGCTTTTCCAATGGGCTTAACAAATGGCACACCAGGAGATTATATCCTGCACCTGGCTCGGAGGGTCCTACACCCATGGAGCCTCACTCATTGCTAGCACAGCAGTCTGAGATCAAACTGCAAGACAGCAGTGAGGCTGGGGGAGGGGTGCCTGCCATTGCTCAGGCTTCAGTAGGTAAACAAAATGGCTGGGAAGCTCGAACTGGGTGGAACCCACCACAGCTCAAAGAGGCCCGCCTGACTCTGTAGGCTCCAACTCTGGGGGCAGGACACAGACAAACCAAAGACAGCAATAACCTCTGCAGACTTAATTGTTCCTGTCTGACAGCTTTGAAGAGAGTAGTCGTTCTCAGCACACAGCTTGAGATCTGAGAATGGGCAGACTGCCTCCTCAAGTGGGTCCCTGATCCCCGAGTAGCCTAACTGGGAGGCATCCCCCAGTAGGGGTGGACTGACACCTCACACGGCCGGGTACTCCTCTGAGACAAAACTTCCAGAGGAGCGATCAGGCAGCAGCATTTGCAGTTCACCAATATCCGCTGTTCTGCAGCCACCGCTGCTGATACCCAGGCAAACAGGCTCTGGAGTGGACCTCCAGTAAACTCCAACAGACCTGCAGCTGAGGGTCCTGACTGTTAGAAGGAAAACTAACAAACAAAAAGGACATCCACACCAAAAACCCATCTGTATGTCACCATCATCAAAGACCAAAGGTAGGTAAAACCACAAAGATGGGGAAAAAATAGAGCAGAGAAACTGGAAACTCTAAAAATCAGAGCACCTCTCCTCCTCCGAAGGAACGCAGCTCCTCACCAGCAGTGGAACAAAGCTGGAAGGAGAATGACTTTGACGAGTTGAGAGAGAAAGGCTTCAGAAGATCAAACTACTCCAAGCTAAAGGAGGAAGTTCGAACAAATGGCAAAGAAGTTAAAAACTTTGAAAAAAAATTAGATGAATGGATAACTAGAATAACCAATGCAGAGAAGTCCTTAAAGGACCTGATGGAGCTGAAAACCACAGCACAAGAACTATGTGACGAATGCACAAGCTTCAGTAACTGATGTGATGAACTGGAAGAAAGGGTATCAGTGATGGAAGACAAAATGAATGAAATGAAACATGAAGAGAAGTTTAGAGAAAAAAGAATAAAAAGAAATGAACAAAGCCTCCAAGAAATATGGGACTATGTGAAAAGACCAAATCTACATCTAATTGGTGTACCTGAAATTGACGGGGAGAATGGAACCAAGTGGGAAAACACTCTTCAGGATATCATCCAGGAGGACTTCCCCAATCTAGCAAGGCAGGCCAATATTCAAATTCAGGAAATACAGAGAACGCCACAAAGATACTCCTCGAGAAGAGCAACTCCAAGACATAATTGTCAGATTCACCAAAGTTGAAATGAAGGAAAAAATGTTAAGGGCAGCCAGAGAGAAACATTGGGTTACCGACAAAGGGAAGCCCATGAGACTAGCAGCTGATCTCTCAGCAGAAACCCTACAAGCCAGAAGAGAGTGGGGGCCAATATTCAACATTCTTAAAGAAAAGAATTTTCAACCCAGAATTTCATATCCAGCCAAACTAAGCTTCATAAGTGAAGGAGAAATAAAATACTTCACAGACAAGCAAATGCTGAGTGATTTTGTCACCACCAGGCCTGCCCTAAAAGAGCTCCTAAAGGAAGCATAAAACATGGAAAGGAAAAACTGGTACCAGCCACTGTAAAAACATGGCAAATTGTAAAGACCATCAAGGCTAGGAAGAAACCGCATCAGCTAACGAGCAAAATAACCAGCTAACATCATAATGACAGGATCAAATTCACACATAACAATATTAACTTTAAATGTAAATGGGCTAAATGCTCCAATTAAAAGGCACAGACTGGAAAATAGGATAAAGAGTCAAGACCCATCAGTGTGCTGTATTCAGGAAATCCATCTCACGTGCAGAGACACATATAGGCTCAAAATAAAGGGATGGAGGAAGATCTACCAAGCAAATGGAAAACAAAAAAAGGCAGGGTTTGCAGTCCTAGTCTCGGATAAAACAGACTTTAAACCAACAAAGACCAAAAGAGACAAAGAAGGCCGTTACATAATGGTAAAGGGATCAATTCAACAAGAAGAACCAACTATCCTAAATATATATGCACCCAATACAGGAGCACCCAGATTCATAAAGCAAGTCCTTAATGACCTACAAAGAGACTTAGACTCCCACACAATAATAATGGGAGACTCTAACACCCCACTGTCAACATTAGACAGATCAACGAGACAGAAAGTTAACAAGGATATCCAGGAATTGAACTCAGCTCTGCACCAAGTGGACCTAATAGACATCTACAGAACTCTCCACCCCAGATCAACAGAATATACATTTTTTTCAGCACCACACCACATTTATTCAAAAATTGACCACATGGTTGGAAGTAAAGTTCTCCTCAGTAAATGTAAAAGAACAGAAATTATAACAAACTGTCTCTCAGACCACAGTGCAATCAAACTAGAACTCAGGATTAAGAAACTCACTCAAAACCACTCAACTACATGGAAACTGAACAACCTGCTCCTGAATGACTACTGGGTACCTAACGCAATGAAGGCAGAAATAAAGATGTTCTTTGAAACCAACAAGAACAAAGATACAACATACCAGAATCTCTGGGATACATTCAAAGCAGTGTGTAGAGGGAAATTTATAGCACTAAATGCCCACAAGAGAAAGCAGGAAAGATATACAGTTGACACCCTAACATCACAAATAAGAACTAGAGAAGCAAGAGCAAACACATTCAAAAGCTAGCAGAAGGCAAGAAATAACTAAGATCAGAGCAGAACTGAAGGAAACAGAGACACAAAAAACTCTTCAAAAAATCAATGAATCCAGGAGCTGGTTTTTTGAAAAGATCAACAAAATTAATAGACTGCTAGCAAGCCTAATAAAGAAGAAAAGAAGAATCAAATAGATGCAATAAAAAATGACAGAGGGGATATCACTACTGATCCCACAGAAATAAAAACTACCATCAGAGAATACTATAAACACCTCTACACAAATAAACTAGAAAAATCTAGAAGAAATGGATAAATTCCTCGACACATACTCTCTCCCAATACTAAACTAGGAAGAAGTTGAATCTCTGAATAGACCAATAACAGGCTCTTAAATTGAGGCAATAATTAACAGCTTACCAACCAAAAAAAGTCCAGGACCAGATGGATTCACAGCCGAATTCTACCAGAGGTACAAAGAGGAGCTGGTACCATTCCTTCTAAACTATTCCAATCAATAGAAAAAGGGGGAATCCTCCCTAACACATTTTATGAGGCCAGCATCATCCTGATACCAAAGCCTGGCAGAGACACAACCAAAAAAGAGAATTTTAGACCAATATCCTTGATGAACATTGATGCAAAAATCCTCAATAAAATACTGGCAAACCGAATCCAGCAGCACATCAAAAAGCTCATCTACCATGATCAAGTGGGCTTCATCCCTGGGATGCAAGGCTGGTTCAACATATGAAAATCAATAAACGTAATCTAGCATATAAACAGAACCAACGACAAAAACCATATGATTATCTCAATAGATGCTGAAAAGCCTTTGACAAAATTCAACAACCTTTCATACTAAAAACTCTCAAAAAATTATGTATTAATGGGACGTGTCTCAAAATAATAAGAGCTATCTATGACAAACCCACAGCCAATATCATACTGAATGGACAAAAACTGGAAGCATTCCCTTTGAAAACTGGCACAAGACACAGATGCCCTCTCTCACCACTCCTATTCAACATAGTGTTGGAAGTTCTGGCCAGGGCAATCAGGCAGGAGAAGGAAATAAAGGGTATTCAATTAGGAAAAGAGGAAGTCAAATTGTCCCTGTTTGCAGATGACATGATTGTATATCTAGAAAACCCCATCATCTCAGCCCAAAATCTCCTTAAGCTGATAAGTAACTTCAGCAAAGTCTCAGGATACAAAATCAGTGTGCAAAAATCACAAGCATTCTTATACACCAATAACAGACAGATAGCGAAATCATGAGTGAACTCCCATTCACAATTGCTTCAGAGAGAATAAAATACCTAGGAATCCAACTTACAAGGGATGTGAAGGACCTCTTCAAGGAGAACTACAAACCACTGCTCAATGAAATAAAAGAGGATACAAACAAATGGAAGAACATTCCATGCTCATGGGTTGGAAGAATCAATACCGTGAAAATGGCCATACTGCCCAAGGTAATTTATAGATTCAATGCTATCCCCATCAAGCTACCAATGACTTTCTTCACAGAATTGGAAAAAACTACTTTAAAGTTCATATGGAACCAAAAAAGAGCCTGCATTGCCAAGTCAATCCTAAGCCAAAAGAACAAAGCTGGAGGCATCACGCTACCTGACTTCAAACTATACTACAAGGCTACAGTAACCAAAACAGCATGGTACTGGTACCAAAACAGTGATACAGAACAGAGCCCTCAGAAATAATGTCACATATCAACAACTATCTGATCTTTGACAAACCTGACAAAAACAAGAAATGGGGAAAGGATTCCCTATTTAATAAATGGTGCTGGGAAAACTGGCTAGCCATATGTAGAAAATTGAAACTGGACCCCTTCCTCTCACCTTATACAAAAATTAATTCACGATGGATTAAGGACTTACATGTTAGACCTAAAACCATAGAAATCCTAGAAGAAAACCTAGACAATACCATTCAGGACATAGGCATGGGCAAGGACTTCATGTCTAAAACACCAAAAGCAATGGCAACAAAAGCCAAAATTGACAAATGGGATCTACTTAAACTAAAGAGCTTCTGCATGGCAAAAGAAACCACCATCAGAGTGAACAGGCAACCTACAGAATGGGAAAAATTTTCTGCAACCTACTCATCTGACAAAGGGCTAATATCCAGAATCTACAATGAACTCAAACAAATTTACAATAAAAAAAGACACAGCCCCAACAAAAAGTGGGTGAAGGATATGAACAGACACTTCTCAAAAGAAGACATTTATGCAGCCAAAAGAAACATGAAAAAATGCCCATCATCACTGGCCATCAGAGAAATGCAATTCAAAACCACAATGAGATACCATCTCACACCATTTAGAATGGTGATCATTAAAAAGTCGGGAAACAACAGGTGCTGGAGAGGATGTGGAGAAATAGGAACACTTTTACAATGTTGGTGGGACTGTCAACTAGTGCAACCATTGTGGAAGTCGTTGTTGTGATTCCTCCAGGATCTAGAACTAGAAATACCATTAGACCCAGCCATCCCATTACTGGGTATATACCCAAAGGATTATAAATCATGCTGCTATAAAGACACATGCACATGTATGTTTACTGCGGCACTATTCACAATAGCAAAGACTTGGAACCAACCCAAATGTCCAACAATGATAGACTGGATTAAGAAAATGTGGCACATATACACCATGGAATACTATGCAGCCATCAAGAATTATGAGTTCAAGTCCTTTGTAGGGACATGGGTGAAGCTGGAAACCATCATTCTCAGCAAACTATCGCAAGGACAAGAAACCAAACACCGCATGTTCTCACTCATAGGTGGGAACTGAACAATGAGAACACATGGACACAGGAAGGGGAACATCACACACCGGGGACTGTTGTGGAGTAGGGGGAGGGGGGAGGAATAGCATTAGGAGATATACCTAATGCTAAATGATGAGTTAATGGATGCAGCACACCAACATGCTACATCTATACATATGTAACCTGCACATTGTGCACATGTATCCTAAAACTTAAAGTATAATAATAATTATAATAATAATAATAAAAGCAAAACAAGTTTTGGTTTGCTGAGTTAGGTCTGCACATTTTAAGGACCTCACAACATCCCATTATAAGTTGTGCATTTTAGAAGATGGTTAACTATTTGAAGTGATTGGGTAAATAGGAAGTAGTGTCCTTAATAAAGAACATAATGATATAACTTTCCCGGAATAGTTTGATTTCTTCTTTAAGTAGTGTAGGTGATCCAGCCATATTCTCTTACCAATTTTTCTCAGTTATTGTAATATGCAGAATAATGCTTATTACATTAACAAAGACATGCATGTCTCCATCTCTAGACTCATGAATATATTACTTTACAAGGCAAAAGAAATTTTGCTGATGTGATTAAGTTCAGAATCTTGAGATGGGGAAATTATCCTGGATTATCTAGTTGGGCCCCTGTAATCAAAAGGGTCCTTATAAGTGAAAGAGAGAGGGAGGAGAGTGATGCTTAGAATAAGAGAGAGATTCAAAGATGCTACTCCACTGGATTTAAAGATAAAAGGGGCCATGAGCCAAGGATTGTGGGAGTACTCTGAAGCTAGAAAAGGAAAGGAAATAGATTTTCCCTTGGAGGCTTAAAAGAATGCAGTTCTGTTAACATCTTGATTTTAGCTGACTGAGACCCATTTCAGACTTCTGCCCTTTAAATCTGTAAAATGGCAGTTGTTTTAAGCTATTAAGTTTGTAGTAATTTGTTAAAATAGCAATAGGAATCTAGTACTTACCATGGATTGCCACATTTCTATATCTGCCTCTGATATGAAAAATGTGGGGTTGATAATCCACCTGGAGAGATTTTTCATGTAACTGTGTCATAATGAAATGCTGAAAGACTGTCAAAATGGGGAGTTGAGGAGAAAAGAAGGAAACCATGCGTAAAATTTTATCTAGGAAAGTTAATTAAAATGAAAATCAGTCATATGCCTTATAATTTAAGAAAAACATAGGATGATCTATGTTCTAGATGTAAGTTTTCTGAGATCCCTAATTATATAACAAGTACCTGAATGTAAAGATTAATAATAATGTGCTCTTTTGTTGGAGACAGGCTTAATCAGAGTGTTAGTTTTTGGTATGTCTGTGTATACTTTTAAGCACAATTGATCCTTATGAAGATGTTTCTGAAGACCTGTGATACATGAACATATTTTCTAATCATTAATATGAGGTAACACTATTGCTTATGGTATTTTGCTAATGGTTTGAATACTGACGGTCCATCTATACTAAGTGCTTTTGTGATATTTTTAGGGAATCAAGGTCTTGGAATCACAAACCTCAAGTTCTAACGTTATCTCTCAATATTTGTATAGTTCTCATAGTCTTATAGAACTTTTAGAGTGAAAAATTCAGTTACACCTTGTCTTGGTCCATTTATGCTGCCACAGAGAAGATATTCTGTTACAGACTGGGTAATTTATAAAGAACAGAAATTTGTTTTCTCACAGTTATGGAGGCTGAGAAGTCCAACATCAAGATACCGACAGGTTCTTTGCTTCCAAGATGGCGCCTTGGATGCCATTGTGGAAGAACCAGAAGACAGCAAACCCACTTATGCAAGCCCGTTTTTTATAGCAGTGTTAATCCATTCATGACAGTAGAGCCACGTGACCTCAACACCGCCCATTAGATCCCACCTCCTAACACTGTTGCATGGGGGATTAAGTTTCAAAATAAGTTTGGAAGGGACAAAAATATTCAGCCCACAGCCCTCCTTTCATATGACAGATAAGGATAGGCTTTTTGAATCTGCTTTTCTATTTGTAAAATGCGATTATTTAATATCATCTTTCTAATAACTTCAGGTGACTTAAAATGTCCTATTGCATTTAAAATACTTTGCCAACTTAGTATAGTATACTTTAGATGTGTAGGGTTCTTATTAACACCTAGGGCTCTGAATTAGCTGGAAGGCACTATTCCTTAACAGCACTCGATAATTGATATATGGCCATTTAAGGAACGCTATACCATAGTTTGAAAATTCACTCATGCTGCCTTTTGATAGGTGATGATGATTGCGAGTCTCTCTTCTCTTTTCTGGCCTACATTTATCCCCAGTTTTCCTTTTCTTGACAGGCTTGTTAATTTCTTTTTTTCTATCTAGAGAGTATAAGCCAGTATACTGTGACTAATGATATCTTTTCCTCTTTCCTGTTTCATTTCCTCATTCCCATTAGTGGAGGAGATACTCGGCTCTGGAGTACAGTTCTGTTTTCAACGTCTTAGGGCTGATTTTTTTCCCCATAGGAAGTACCAGTGAATGAGAAAAATATGGTTTCAATATCAGAATTTTGCTTAAAAGACAAGCTTCAGTAAAGAACTGTTTATTTTACTAAGGGATATCGGTATAACTTTGTTTCTGCTCTGGCTTTGCATTCCAACTTGACATCTATTGTTACTTTTAATGTTCTCATTAACCTAATGCTTTTGAATGAGTCATAAATTATTTCAGTATCTGAAAGTGAAGATACTGTTTAGGAACTTGCTGCTCCAGCGTATTTTGATGACTTGAAGGAGCTAATGCAGTTTCCAAAGGTGCCTATTTGGAAGTAAGCCAAATGACCACAGATATGATCACAGATATCAGGCATAAATAAGTATATAATAAAAAATTATAGCTAGAAATCTGAATAATCAGTTTAAAAATAACACAGAAGCATCAGCTTAATTCACGAGAAAGTAATATAATTACAACTGCGGAAGGCTTAATGAATCACTATTTGGAAAACTGTGGAAAAGGTACTTCCTCCCCTGGGTTCTTCCCCTGCCTTTAATATTTTCCCTTCTCAGTGCCTACTCTTTGTCTGCCCCTTAAATCATTCCTCTTAGGTCTGTCTTGACCCACTTTATTTTTATGCTTCAAGTTCTTCCTCCATCTTAGTCATTTGCATGATGTGACAGAAATTACTCTTTGTTTAACCAATATCCACTCACCCCTCTTAGTAGCAGAATACCAATTTTATACAAGGAGTTAATGGACTCAGCTATAAGATTACATTTCCCAGTCTCTGTCATACTTAGGTGCGCCATACGTTGACTATCTGGCTAAGGAGTTGCAAGCAGAACCGGTGTGTGAGATTTCAGAGGTGGCTCCCAAAAGGTGCTGGAAAGTGCCTTCTCTTGCCCTTCCTGTCTTCTTGCAGCTTCCAGAAATATGAACATGCTGGGAAGCGCGTGAGCAGCCATACCAGAACAGCGGGTAGCCTTGAGGACGGAAGCTGTGCACTGAGGATGGTGGTGCAGAAAGCTGGGAGCCTGGGTCCCTGATGATAGGTTATAGCCATCATTACAGGCCCGACTCCCCACTTTCACATCTAGATAAATTTTTTATTCTGTTAAAACTGCTGCTATTTTGTGTTTTCTAGTATAACCAAGTAAACAACTTTAATTGGTAAACATATATTTTTGTGCTCATAACTGTTGCATCTTTTTCTCTAACGTTGTTCTCCTGAGCCTCTGATGTATTACTAGGTATTTCGTTATTTAAAAATACGTATCTTTTTATTTTTATTTATTTATTTTTAGAGACAAGGCATTGCTATACAAGCATCTGAAAATTATTTTCTCCTGACTGAACTCGTAACATCCCTCCCATTCCCTCTCTAACCTGCCCTCATTGTATGTGAAATTTGACCACTAGTCTTGTTATCCAAGGAGAGCTCATTGGTAATCCTGGATCCCTCCTCTTTCTCTCCCCATTATATCTCATTGCTCACCAGATCCTTGTATTTTTTTTCTCATAAATATTTACCAAGTTTACCTCCAAATCTGCACCTCTCTCACTTTATCCCAGTTGGTTTCTCATCATCTCTAGCATGCTTTAGCAACTTAAGAAGTAATTCTGCATTCAATTTCATCCTTCTCACAACTATTTTTTACAATGCTGTCAAAGCGATTTGTTTAAAAAACAAATCAGACCACACCCACCTCCTGCTTAAAACCTTTCAAGAGATCTGCAGCAATAGATCCCTGATCTCAGCACACGGGGCCATGATCTGCTCCCACTCATCTCATAATTTTCACCACTGCTATTCTGTTTTATATATTTCATACTCTAGTAATAATGCAGTTCGTAGTTTCTCCAACATGCATGGATTTTCATCCATCTGTGCCTTTGTTCATGTCATTCTCTTTGCTTGTAACTCTCCTCTCTTCCCTCCTTTCCTTTCATTGCTCATTATTTCTTTGTATAATGCTTGTTCTTCCTTGGTGCTGAGGGGTAGAGAGAGAGAGAGAGAATCTTTGTTTTAGGAGAGGGAGCAAAGCTTGCGAGAAGACTCACTTCCTTTACATGCACAGCATTTGCCTTTAGGGTAGGGGCAACTTTGAAACCAACCATATTCCTGTCTATCAGATATTAATTGAGCTTGTTGAAGTGTCATTCTAAATCACTACAATCCTGCTTATCAATCTAGAGAGGAGAAAATGCATGCTTCACTCAGTTTCAGCAGCTTTTCAGAGCCTCAGGAAGCTCCTTAGAAGACGGCAGGGGTCAGGAATGTAGTGGGCCAGATGTGACTCCTCCGAAGCAGGGAATTGCTGAAAAACTTTGTCACAAAGTACAAACGAGCTGGACCAGACTTGGTTGTTTCTTCAAAGGGGCAGAGGGAACTAACATTTCCTGAGCATCTACCATATGGCATATTATGCCTGCCATTTTTTTTCAGTTTTGCAAACCCCAATTCGAAGATATGGTGTATGGTTGTGGCAGCTTCCTGCTGAAACTTAGGTTATATGCACTTCGAGGCAGGATCTGCTTTTATAACATAGGGTATTATATAACAAATATATTTATAAAAATGAATTTATCAGTAAATTATACTGGATATTTTTACATGATTAAATAAAAACTTAAAAAAATCTGAGCGACTAACCCTAAGATTCCATTTTGCCTAGTTATTTTCGGTGGATCTAGTCATGTCCACTGTGAATTATAAATTTCCTTTTTCCTGGGAAGGAGTTATTGCTACCCCACAGAGTCTCTGTGTTAGGTCTGCTCAGTCGCTTGCTGCTTTCCCTTCTCACAGCTGGAATTGCAACAGATGGGGTTATTGAATGCAGAGAAAGAGATAAAATTAATGCAGGTAATGAGCAGTAGTTTTACCGATGGCAGGATCTTAGTTCACTTGGGAAAATTCCACACGCTCAAAACCCACAATAAGATAAATCAAAAGCTAGTTTTAGGAAGTAAAAGGGATATAGTGGCAATTTAACATTTATCTAGAGCCAGCATTGCACTTAACCTGGTGTGAAGTTGCAGGCAGCTTGGGCATTGACCTCTGTTCCTAGTTTGTTGTCTAAGAAAAAAGCTTTGGAGGTTGAAATCACTTCATATTTTAATTGGTTCATATGGGCATTTAAAAAGTACATTTAGTTAGGAGGATGCCACTTTTTCTTTAGAGGCTGATGGTTTCTATTTCTCTAGATCTACTCAGGAAGCAATGGGGTAGGCTCATGCCACCTGCAACTTAAGTATCATAAGCTAGCTACATGCTGTTTTTACATTGAGAGGGGAAGCTAATGTTGTAACCATTCTTGCAATCCTTCCTTCCTTCCCTTCTTCCCTCCTTCCATCTGTTAGCAGCGGTGTATCTGTATAGGTCTGCAACAACCTCAGTTCTTGCCTCCTCAGAATAAAGAATTTGACTGAGGGGCATAAGGCAGAGTGAGAGACTGAGGCAATTTTTAGAGCAGGAGTGAAAGTTTATTAAAAAGCTTTAGAGCAGGAACAAAAAGCAATAAAGTACACTTGGAAGAGGGCTAAGCGAGTGACATGAAAGATCAAGTGCATGGTTTGATCTTTGACTTGGGATGTGACATGTTGGCATACTTCCTGGGGGTTGCATCCCTTCTCCCCCAGTTCTTCCACCGGGGTGGGCTGTCTGCCTGAGCAGTGGCCTGCCGGCACATGTGCAGTGTGTTTACTGAAATTTTGCACATGCTCACTTCAGGCATTTTTCCCTTACCAGTCAAGTGTTCCGAGAAGAAGGTCATGTAACAGTTAAACTCCACCATTTTGCATCTTAATGTGCATGTTTGAGCCCACTTGC
This sequence comes from Nomascus leucogenys, assembly GCF_006542625.1. NCBI lineage: Eukaryota > Metazoa > Chordata > Mammalia > Primates > Hylobatidae > Nomascus > Nomascus leucogenys. The sequence goes on from NC_044389.1 coordinate 36,658,874, forward strand.
CCAAATCCTGAAATCTTATTGGGAAGCTGCTGATCACCAGTTTCAGGTGTTTCTAGCTGTTGGGAGACTGCCTTTCTCTGGTGCTGGCTGTGACCAATTATTATTTTAGAGAGACAGTTAACCCAACTGTCTGACCATTACCTGGTGGTCACCTGACATTCCTGGCCGGGGTTGGGGGAGGGTCTTCTGCCCTGCTCGTGTGTGACTAACTGCCAATTGTAACACATCTACCTTCCACAGTATTTCCGGAGTGTCATTATTATTCTTAGTGCTGGAGATAGAGCAGTGAACAAAGTAGACAAAGCTCCCTTGACTCAGTATTCTAATGGGGGAGACAGATCTTAAATATGAGAAATATAAAAATACACAGTGTATTAGATAGTGACAAAGCACCAAGGAGAAAACTGAAGTAGGGGAGGGAGATAGAAATTGTGTGTATGGCTGCAAGTTTCTCATAGAGTGGTCAGGAAGTCCTCACTAAGGAGATGGCACTTGAGTAAAGATCTGAAGCAAGGAAGCAGGCTGTGCAAATTTCTGTGGGAAGAACATTTTAGGAAGAGTGACCACCAGCAAGGGCAAAGGCCTTGAGATAGGAGTGTGCCTCGTATCTCTGAGAAATGGTAGCAAGCGGGCCAGTGTAAGGAAGGGGGAGTATAGTAAGTGAGGTGAAGCCAGGTAACAAAGAAGCAACAGATTTCATAGGGCTATAAGGTCTTTGTGATGACTTTAGATTTTACTTTGAGCAAGATGGGAAGTCATTTGAGGGTTCTGAACAGAGGAATCACCCTGGCTGATGTTTTGACAAGAGACTGAAGACAGGTAAGGGCATATGCAGGAATTCTAGTCAGGACGCTGTTACAGCAATCCAAGCAGATGTCACAGTGGCATGAACCAGGGTGGCAGTGGAGGAGGCTGTGAGAATTAGTTGCATTCTGTATACATCTTGAAAGTACAGCTAGCAAGATTTGCTAGTGGACTGCGTATGACATAAGAGAAAGTGAGAAGTTCAGGACGATTCCAAGGTGTTTGGCCTGATATTGAGATGAGGAGATTGTGGGATGAACAAATTTTGGTGAAAGCTCAGTTTTATGTAAGTAAACTTTGAGATGGCTAATAGGCATGCAAGTAGAAATATCTAATAGACAGTTGGATATACCAGACTGGTATTCAAAGGAGAGGTCATTAATGGAGACATCAATTTGGTAGTGATCAGCATATAGATGGTATTTATTGCTTTGAAATCAGAAGATAGAAAAGCAAAAACGTGGAAAAACTTAGTTGTCAGATACTCCAAGTCTGAAGATTGGGGAAATAATGATAAGGTAGCTAAGAAGACTTATGGAAAATATCCAGAGAGGAAAAAGGGAAACCAGGAGAATGCAATGGCCCAGAAACCAAGTGAAGAATTTGTTTTAAAGCAGAAAGACTGACCAACAGTATCAACTGCTGCCAATAGGTCAGCTAAAATGGGGGTCTCAGAATTGTTCATGTGGAGGTCTTTGGTGGCTTTAACAAGAGAAGTATTCATGGTATAACAGAGGAGATACTTGGTTAGAGAGAAGTAGAGAGAAGGGAAAGAAAAGATTGAATAGTGAGTACACAGAATTCTTTCAAGAACTTTTACTGTACAGGGAAGACTAACCAGAGCCAAAAGATGGGTAAAGATAATCTCTCCTCCCCTCCCCTCTCCTCCCACTCCTACCTTGCCCTCCTCTCCCCTCTCCTACTGAGAGGTGACAACCTGCTAGCAGCCCTCACTTGCTCTTGGCACCTCCTTGGCCTCAGTGTCCACTCTGGCCACATTTGAGGAGCCCTTCAGCCTGCCGCTGCACTGTAGGATCCCCTCTCTGGGATGGCCGAGGCCAGAGCCAGCTCCCTCTGCTTGCAGGGAGGTGTGGAGGGAGAGGCACAGGTGGAACTGAGGCTGCACGTGGCCCTCACAGGCCAGCATGAGTTCCAGGTGGGCGCAGGCTTGGTGGGCCCTGCACGTTGAGCAGCCAGCCAGTGCCACCGGCCCTGGGCAGTGAGGGGCTTAGCACCCAGGCCAGCATGGCTGGCCTGCCCACGCCACACTCAAATTCTTGCCTGGCCTCAGCCACCTCCCCACGGGGCAGGGCTCGGGACCTGCAGCCCACCATGCCTGAGCAACTGCCCCACCCGCCGTGGGTTCCCACATGGCCTAAGCCTCCATTGATGGGTGCCGCCCCCTGCTCTGTAGCGCCCAGTGCCATCAACCACCCAGGGGCTGAGGAGTGCAGGCACATGGCGCTGGACTGGTAGGCAGCTCCACCTGCAGCCCTGGCGCGGGACCCACTAGGCGGAGCCAGCTGGGCTCCTGAGTCGGGTGGGGACTTGGAGAACTTTTATGTCTAGCTGGAGGATTGTATATGTGCCAATCAGCACTCTGTGTCTAGCTCGGGGTTCGCGAATGCACCAATCAGCACTCTGTATCTAGCTAATCTAGCGGGGACTTGGAGAACTTTTATGTCTAGCTAGAGGATTGTAAATGCACCAATCAGCACTCTGTTTCTAGCTCAGGGATTCTAAATGCACCAGCCAGTACCCTGTCAAAATGGACCAATCAGCTGTCTGTAAAACGGACCAATCAGCTCTCTGTAAAATGGACCAATCAGCAGGATGTGGGTGGGGTCAGGTAATGGAATAAAAGCAGGCTGCCTGAACCAGCAGTGGCAACCCACTTGGGTTCCCTTCCATGCTGTGGAAGCTTCATTCTTTCACTCTTCGCAATAAATCTTGCTGCTGCTCACTCTTTGGGTCTGCGCCACCTTTAAGAGCTGTAACACTCACTGTGAAGGTCTGCAGCTTCACTCCTAAAGTCAGCAAGACCACGAACCCACCAGAAGGAAGAAACTCCAGACACACCATCTTTAAGAACTGTAACACTCACCATGAGGGTCCATGGCTTCATTCTTGAAGTCAGCAAGACTAAGAACCCACCAATTTTGGACACACTACCTTGCCCTCCCCTCCCCTCCTGTTTTTAAATTTTCATTTCTTCTAATTTTCTAACAAGATATTAAAGAATAAGTAAGTTTAAGGCCTTTAGAATCCTTATAGCTTCTAAATGTTAAAAGAAAAGCATTAGAACAATAAAGAATAAGTAAGTTTAAGGCCTTTAGAATCCTTATAGCTTCTAAATGTTAAAAGAAAAGCATTAGAACAATAAAATGGGGGGTTGCTTCCAAGATGGCCAAATAGGAACAGCTTCGGTATGCAACTCCCAGCGAGATCAATGCAGAGGTGGGTGATTTCTATATTTCCAACTGAGGTACCTGGTTCATCTCATTAAGACTGGTTGGACAGAGGGTGTAGCCCATGGAGGGTGAGCTGAAGCAGAGTGGGGGGTTGCCTCACCTGGGAAGTGCAAGGGGTTGGGGGATTTTCCTTTCCTAGCCAAGGGAAGCTGTGACAGACTGTACCTGGAGAAACAGTACACTCCTAACCAAATACTGCACTATTCCCACAGTCTAAGCAACCATCAGACCTGGAGATACCCTCCTGTGCCTGGCTTGGTAGGTCCCACGCCCACAGAGCCTGAGCCTTGCTCACTGCTAGCGCAGCAGTCTGAGATCGACCTGTGAGGCTGCAGCATGGCGTGGGGAGGGGTGTCCACAATTGCTGAGGCTTGTGTAACTCACAATGTAAACAAAGAGGCTGGGAAGCACGAACTGGGTGGAGCCCACTGCGGCTCAGCAAGGCCTACTGCCTCTATAGATGTCACTTCTGGGGCAGGGCATAGTAGAACAACAGGCAGCAGATAGCTTCTGCAGACTTAACCATCCCTGCCTGACAGCTCTGAAGAGAGCAGTGGTTCTCTCAGCATGGCGTTTGGGCTCTGAGAACATACAGACTGCCTCCTCAAGTGGGTCCCTGACCCCTGTGTAGCCTGACTGGGAAACACCTCCCAGTAGGGGCTGACAGACATCTCAAACAGGCATGGGCCCCTCAGGGATAAAGCTTCCAGAGGAAGGATCAGGCAGCAATATTTGCTGTTCTGCAGCCTCTGCTGGTGATTACCAGGCAAACAGGGTCTGGGGTGGACCTCCAGCAAACCCTAACAGATCTGCAGCTGTGGTCTGAGAGACAGTTTGTTGTGATTTCTGTTTTTTACATTTGCTGAGGAGTGTTTTACTACCAATTATTAGAACTCAGGATTAATAAACTCACTCAAAACCACACAACTACATGGAAACTGAACAATCTGCTCCAGAATGACTACTGGGTCAATAACAAAATGAAGGCAGAAATAAATACTTTCTTTGAAACCAGTGAAAACAAAGACACAACGTACGAGATCTCTGGGACACATTTAAAGCAGTGTGTAGAGGGAAATTTATAGCACTGAATGCCCACAAGAGAAAGCAGGAAAGATCCACAATTGACACCCTAACATCACAATTAAAAGAACTAGAGAAGCAAGAGCAAACAAATTCAAAAGCTAGCAGAAGGCAAAAAATAACTGAGATCAGAACAGAACTGAAGGAAATAGGGACACAAAAACCCTTCAAAAAATCAATGAATCCAGGAGCTGGTTTTTTGAAAAGATCAACAGAACAGACTGCAGGCAAGACTAATAAAGAAGAAAAGAGAGAAGAATCAAATAGGCGCAGTAAAAAATGATAAAGGGGATATCACCACTGATCCCACAGAAATACAAACTACCACCAGAGAATACTATAAACACCTCTACACAGATAAATTAGAAAATCTAGAAGAAATGGATAAATTCCTGGGCACATACACCCTCCCAAGACTAAACCAGGAAGAAGTTGAATCTCTGAAAACCAATAACAGGTTTTGAAGTTGAGGTAATAATTAATAGCCTACCAACCAAAAAAACTCCAGGACCAGATAGATTCACAGCCAAATTCTACAAAAGGTGCAAAGAGGAGATGGTACCATTCTTTCTGAAGCTATTTCAATCAATAGAAAAAGAGGGAATCCTCCCTAAATCATTTTATGAAGCTAACATCATCCTAATACCAAAACCTGGTAGAGACACAATAAAAGAAAATTTTAGGCCAATATCTCTGATGAACATCAATGTGAAAATCCTCGATAAAATATTAACAAACCGAATCCAGCAGCATATCAAAAAGCTTATGCACCATGATCAAGTCAGCTTCATCCCTGGGATGCAAGGCTGGTTTGACTTATGCAAATCAGTGAATATAATCCATAACATAAACAGAATCAATGATAAAAACCACATGATTATCTCAATCGATACAGAAAAGGCCTTTGAAAAAATTCAACAGCGCTTCATGCTAAAAACTCTCAATAAACTAGGTGTTGATGGAACATATCTCAAAATAATAAGAGCTGTTTATGACAAACTCACAACCATATCATACTGAATGGGCAAAAACTGGAAGCATTCCCTTTGAAAACTGGTACAAGACAGGGATGCCGTCTCTCACCACTCCTATTCAACATAGTGTTGGAAGTTCTGGCCAGGGCAATCAGGCAAGAGAAAGAAATAAAGGGTATTTAATTAGGAAAAGAGGAAGTTAAATTGTCTCTGTTTGAAGATGACATGACTGTATATTTAGAAAACCCCATCTCAGCCCAAAATCTCCTTAAGCTGATAAGCAACTTCAGCAAAGTCTCAGGATACAAAATCAATGTGCAAAAATCACAAGCATTCCTATATACCAATAATAGACAAACAGCCAAATCATGAGTGAACTCCCATTCAAATAGGATAAAATACCTAGGAATCCAAATTACAAGGGATGTGAAGGGCCTCTTCAAGGAGAACTACAAACCACTGTTCAACAAAATAAAAGAGGACACAAACAAATGTAAGAACATTCCATGCTCATGGATAGGAAGGATCAATATGGTGAAACTGGCCATATTACCCAAACTAATTTATAGATTCAACGCTATCCCCATCAGGCTACCACTGATTTTCTTCACAGACTTGGAAAAAACCACTTTAAAGTTCATATATAACCAAAAAAGAGCCCACATACCCAAGACAACCCTAAGCAAAAAGAACAAAGCTGAAGGCATCATGCTACCTGACTTCAAACTATGCTACAAGGCTACAGTAACTAAAACAGCATGGTACTGGTACCAAAACAGAGATATAGACCAATGGAACAGAACAGAGCCCTCAGAAATAACACCACACATCTACAACCATCTGATCTTTGACAAACTTGACAAAGACAAGAAATGGGGAAAGGATTCCCTATTTAATAAATGGTGGTGGAAAAACTGGCTAGCCATATGTAGAAAGCTGAAACTGGATCCCTTCCTTGCACCTTATACAAAAATTAACTCAAGATGGATTAAAGACTTAAATGTAAGACCTAAAATCATAAAAACTCTAGAAGAAAACCTAGGCAATACCATACAGGACATAGGCATGGGCAAAGACTTCATGACTAAAACACCAAAAGCAATGGCAACAAAAGCCAAAATAGACAAATGGGATATAATTAAACTAAAGAGCTTCTGTACAGCAAAAGAAACTATCCTCAGAGTGAACAGGCAACCTACAGAATGGGAGAAAGTTTTGCAATCTACCCATCTGACAAAGGGCTAATATCCAGAATCTACAAAAACTTAAACAAATTTACAAGAAAAAAACAAGTAACCCCATCAAAAAGTGGGCCAAGGATATGAACAGATACTTCTCAAAAGAAGACACTTATGCAGCCAACAGACACATGCAAAAAAGGTCATCATCACTGGTCATCAGAGAAATGCAAATCAAAACCACAATGAGATACCATCTCATGACAGTTAGAATGGCAATTATTAAAAAGTCAGGAAACAACAGATGCTGGAGAGGATGTGAAGAAATAGGAACACTTTTACACTGTTGGTGGGAGTGTAAATTAGTTCAACCATTGTAGAAGACAGTGTGGCGATTCCTCAAGTGTCTAGAACTAGAAATACAATTTGATCCAGCCATCCTATTACTGGGTATATACCCAAAGGATTATAAATCATTCTGCAATAAAGACAAATGCACACATATGTTTACTGTGGCACTATTCACAGTAGTAAAGACTTGGAACCAACGCAAATGTCCATCAATGATAGACTGGATTAAGAAAATGTGGCACATATACACCATGGAATATTATGCAGCCATAAAAAAGGATGAGCTCATGTCCTCTGCAGGGACATGGATGAAGCTGTAAACCATCATTCCAAGCAAACTATCACAAGAACAGAAAACCAAACACCACATGTTCTCACTTATAGGTGGGAGTTGAATAATGAGAACACATGGACACAAGGTGGGGAACATCACACTCCAGGAGTGGGGGGGCTGGGGGAGGGATAGCATTAGGAGAAATACCTAATGTAAATGATGAGTTGATGGGTGCAGCACACCAACATGGCACATGTTTACCTATGTAAGAAACCTGCACATTGTGCCCATGTGCCCCAGAACTTAAAGTATAATAAAAAAGTTTTTTTAAAAAAAATATATAAATAAAAATAAAAATTAAAAAAGTAAAATAAAACAATAAGATGAAAGGAAGCAAGGGAGATGGAAACAAAGAAAGAGGGAGGGAGAGAAGGAAGACATGGAGGAAAAGAGTGTAGGACAAACATAGGTTTTAGATGCACTGTGATATTTCCAGTTGTATTTCATTGCTGTGTTACCTTGAACATATAATTTAACATCTCTAGGCCCTAGGAACCTCATCTATAAAATGGGAATAATTTTTCCCCCAGGATTACTGTGGGAACGTTCATAAGGCATAAATCACCATGAGAAAGATAATATACAGCCTTGATGGGAATTGAAAAGGTAGTATTTGGAAAATGTGGAGTAAATTGGAAAAATATTAACTTTTTAAAATTGAAAATAATTATGGTTTTATGTCAAATTTAACAAATACAGATCATATTTTCTTTGGTTAGGAAGCAATAAATTCTGTCTTTATGAAGCTAGTATGTGCTTGCTCTATGTTATGAGTCTTTATTTCTGTACTCCAAAACCTTAACTTTGGAAAAACAAAGCATAAATACACAAAGATTTAAAATGAAAAGGAAATACAAGAATTCTGTAATAGGAAATTTGGTAGGATAAATTTTTTCTATTACCAGTTTGCGTAATGCAATGCTATAAAAACATTATAATGACTACTTTAAAAGTTACACATAGTCATGTAACTTATTTTTAAAGAAATAATTAGTCATCAACATTGTCACATTTACCATGTGCATAGGTGGAGAAAGCCAATGGTTTTCCTAATTCTTGAATCCAGACCTGAAATATACAGTCCTGTCTCTCCCAGAAGAGTGTCACACAGGTGCCCATGAGCAGTCATCTCATTGCCATCTGCTCTCATTGGCCTCTGTCGATACCCATTGCTCCCAAAGGCCCTGAGGTTGCTGCTTTCCATCATCACTGCTAATCAGTGCCACTCTTTGAGAAGATTTCTCATAGTAAGTGTTGCCCTATCTCCAAGCTTTCAAAGGCCCATCCATCAAGATTCTATTCATTCTCTATAACTAGAGATACTACTGAGAGTAAAAAATAATGCTGTTGATAATTATGCTGGAACAATGGGCAAAAACTGGATGATCTTGGGCAGACCTGATAGATGATATTCCTACCTATAATCTTCATTACACCAAGGTGTGTTCCATGAAGAAGTGGGCACATTGTTCTGTTTTCCCTATTCTATGTAGGCACCGGGGAACAAAAGTGGTGCTATTTGTGGCTACATATCATATAGAATCTTTTAAGAAAACTACTTCAGCAGCAGTTTTGAGCATCTCTCTTTTTAAAGCTTAGACATGAGTTAATGGGGATAAGCTGGAGACCATTTTGTTCTTCCCATTTTCTGGCTTTTAGATTGTTGCTGCATTCTCTCTCACCAACACACACAAAGAGAAAAATACAGAAAAAGGCTATAAACACCCACCCCCCCCACACACACACACAAACACATCCCTTGTCCCAGCCCTAAACTTCCGATCAAGTGTTATACCAATAAAATGCTAATGAAATTGTCACATGTGCTCATTCATGACTTCCTTGGATTCAGATGAGGCTCCCTGAAGAATCTCATAAGCACTTGTTTGGAAGATTGTACCTAATCATTGACCCATGGGCAGGCCTGAGAACATCACTGACATTTTTCAGTTATTTCGCCAACTCCACTCATAAGTTGAAGAGTACATGACTACTATAGTTTGAATGTTTGTGTCCCACCGATTTTATGTGTTCAAACTTGACCCCTATTGTAGTTGTATTAAGAGGCGGGGCCTTTGGGAAGTGATTAAATCATGAGGGCCCTGCCTTAATGAATGGATTAATGCCTTTATGAAAGGGGCTTCAGAGAGCTGCCTGGCTTTTCATCTCTTCTTCCATGGAAGGACACAGCATTTTTTCCTTTTGCCCTTCTGCCCTTCTGCCACCTGAGGACACAGTGCTTACCCATTCTGCCACCTGAGGACACAGTGCTTACCCATTCTGCCACCTGAGGACACAGTGCTTACCCATTCTGCCACCTGAGGACTCAACAACAAGGGACCATCTTGGAAGCAGAGAGTCCTCACTAGACACTGAGTCTGCTGGTGCCTTGATCTTGGACTTTTCAGCTTCCAGAACTGGAAGAAGCAAATTTCTGTTCTTTACAAATTAACTAGTTAAAGGTATTTGTTATAGCAGCCCAAATAGATGAAGACAATGAGAAACTGATGCTGTATTATTGAGTGGCCTATGTTCTGTTATTGTTTGTTACTGATGCCGTATTATAGGGTGGCCTGTATATTCTGTTACTGTTTGGGCCCTGGTTTAGTAGAATGGCCACATAGTTTATAGAACTCCAAAGGACTGCAAAACTTACCTTGCAAATTTGTACTTTTCAGCAGGGAGCAGGAACAGTGACAGCCCTGGCTGCTGTCACGGTGCTTTTGCTTTTCTGCATTTGCCCTAGAGGAGTGCCAAACCCTCCTGAGGACCTCATGTTTGAGCTCATTTCATCTTTTAAAACCTCTCCTTTACATTAATTTTCATTTCAATAGATTCATGAGAAATTGTGGCAGCTCTAATAACATGAACATTAAAAAAAATCCCATAACATCAAGGTTGCATATTTCCTACTGATTAGTGGTTTTTCTCTTGATTAAATTATGCATTTTAATGCAAGTCCTTCATTTCTCAACAGTAACACATGGCAGAATCATCCGTTGGTGTGGACCAAGTGCAATTATGGGTCCCTGTCTGGGCATATATAGAGCTGCTTTGAACTTTGGGCTCCCTGTATGAAAGAGATACAAAATGCTTCATAAATGCTTCTATTACAACTTCTTACATGATCTTTCTGAGGGGGAAAAGTAATTTTTTTGTTAAGCTAGAAAAGGGAAAGGGAGACACAGAAGGTGGGTGGCTTGTCTAAGGTCACTAAAGGACCCACTGTTAGGCTAGCCAAGTAGCCTGATGGCCAAATTCCAAACTAGGGTTGTCTCCAGATATGTTCTATTTCCAACTGGCTTAGTAACTATGCGGGTTGTAACTGTGGTGCAATTTTATTGTTACCATTAAACACGCAAATGTAGTGATGATTTTTATACTGGCTTCCTTATGTCTTCATCTCAGTAACTTCTTTATGTTTCACATGATGCTCAGGGAAATCTGGGTTGGAGTTTTGATCCACTTATGGATGGTTGGGAAATATATGGTACATGAAAATTTTTTCCCTTTGAATCTTTTGTCCTGAATTTCAAAATGCTAAATGCTTACAATAAGTGCTGCAGAAAAATGATTTCAGAGTCATTTAGGACAAGTTGTTAGATACACTCTTCTCTACTAGCACAGAGTTTATTATCCTAACCAGAAATCCAGACAGTTTTATTGGTCTTAAGTTCTTTGTGAGAGTGCAAGAAACCTGGTAGAGAATTGCTACATGTAATAATCCCAGAAGAGGGCTGGGCCCAAGGAAACCTCATTTGTCATGCGATGGCCCCAGATTTCCCAATGCTTGGTATCTTGAGGTTTAATTGGAAAGAGATAAGTTTAGCTAAGGTGGGAGACAGCACCCATGGACTCTGAATTATTGTTACAGCTTTGGATTTTTCTACTTGTACTCATCCTTAGCTCTACTAGTCTGCCTTCTACTGTCTAGCTAATGTGATCTTTCTAAAACACAAATCATACTAAGAAATTCTCCTGATTAAATTTTCTTGCAGTTGCACTCTATATTATCAGGTTAGTACCAGATTATGGTGCAGGAGCAAATTAACTCATAATCTTAGTGATTTAGCAAAGCAAAGGCTTAAGTCTTACTCATTCTACATATCCCCTGTGGCTCGGGTTTATGGGTTGGATATTCTGCCTCAAGTCACTCAAGAATCCAGCCTGACATTGGCTCTGCCATCTGGATATTGCTGGTTGCTGCAGGAAGAGTAGGGAGCACAGGAAGTTGCCACAACTGCTGTTCTATGCTTTGGACCAGAAGTGACATACTGCATTTCCACTCACAGCCCATTGACCAGGACTAGTTATATAGATACCCCACAATCCCCTTAAACTTCAAGGTATATGAAGTACAGTCACGTGTCCAGGAGGACAGAACAGATGCTGGCGAGCACCGGTTAAGTTTACCACATTGTCCATTGCCCTTGTCATAAAGGTTTTCGATAGTTTGATCTTTGCTTTCACTGTAACTGCTCCCGCATCACTCTGTTACCCTACCATCCCATCCCCATTTCTCATTGAAATCCAGCCATACTGAACTTTTTGCAGTTCTCAGAATGTGCTGTGCTATCTCTCACAGCTTTGTAAATATGTATGTTGCTTCCTTTGCCTAAAATACCTTTCCTGACTCTTTTATACTCTTTATGATTCGGTTCTAGAATTTCTTCCTCTAGGTGGGAAGATTTTCCTAATCACTTCAACCTCAGTGGGTTATTAGCTGTTATCTTGATCCCACAACACTCTGCTATTAACCTCAGTGTAGCACTCTAATTGTGTATTGACTCACTTATGCTTCCTATCAGACTATCAAGAGGTATCTTGGTTGGAGCAGAAACCATGTTTTTAAAAATTTTGAATCCTGTATATGAAATGCTTAGCTGATAGTAGGTGCTTAAGAAATATTTTCTGAGTGGTTAAATAAATCATAGACTTTATACCTTTGTTAGTAGGTTAAAATAGATGCTAAATTTGAAATCTGGGAAATTAAATTATATGTGAACAAAAGTTAATAATTAATATCTTTTGAATGGCTATATTCACAATATATTAGAATTTTAATATTTATCTAAAATAAAATTAATGCTATGAAAGGGTCATAACATCTAGAGGAAGATTTCCTTTTTTTCCTTATGAACAATCTCTTAAGTAAGTTTACATTTTGGTGTTCTTTACCTCTGTGTTTTCTGTATAATTTTGCATATAAATGTAAGTTACTCAAGCCCACAATCAGAGTTGAAGCCGTGACAGACCATGACCTGCCATTTTCCTGGAAATTCCTGAGGAAACTTTCTGTTACTAACGATTCTGGCCCTCTTTGTGAGACTTACCCTCATTGCCTCTGTTATGGGTCGCATTGATATGTTGAAGCCCTACTCCCCGGCACCTAGGAATATGACTTTCTTTGAAAATAGGTCTTTGAAGATGTAATCAAGTGAAGATGAGGTCATGGTTCATTAGGTTAGGTCCTAATTTAATACGACTGGTGTCCTTATAAGAAGAGGAGAAGAGACACAAGCACAGAGAGAGAATGTTATGTGGTGGGAGAAGCAGAGCTTGGAGGGAAGACACTGTGAACCAAGCAATGCCAACGGCTGATGGGTACTACCAGAAGCTGGGAAAAGGCAAGGGAAAATTCTACCCTGTGTTTGAGAGGTTAACATGGCACTGCTGTGATTTCAGACTTCTACCCTGAAGAACTGAAAAAGAATAAATTTCTTCTGTTTTAAGTCATCCCTTTTGTGGTACTTTGTTGTGTCAGCCCTAGGAAACAATACAGTCTCATTTTCATTTTTTTTCTGTCATAAATAGACACACATTAGTACTCAACTCCAGGCTTCCTTGCTAGCATGCCAAAACAAAGCAACCTTGGGAGCCAGTGAAGGATTGACTATACTTTCTTTTGAAAAGGGGCTGTTCTCTCTATGAGAGAAATACTTGAAAAGAGGAGAAACAACCAAAAACCAGTGACCTCTTCACTTATGAAACACCCCGAAATCTGAGACTGCTGCTCTTGTTAGGGTAGCTCTGTATAAACTGAGGCTGAGAAGAAGGTAGGAATGCTGCTGGTTTGAGGAGAACTTCCGGGTGACCAGGAGAACTAAGTGGTTGAACTTCTGCTGGCTTTGGTAAATTAACACTGTCTTGTGCTTACTCCTTTATGTGTCTCCCTGTATTGTATATGCTGAAAAGTTAAAAATACATTTCCAATCCATTGCAGCTGGGGTTCTGGAAAGAAATTATGTCCTGATGGTAGCATGCACTCAAGACCAATTTGAAAGTGAGTCAGCGGTCATATTTCTGGTGCTATTTCAGCTGGCAAGCAAGGTCATGGAGTGTCAGTAGGCAACTGCTATACCCTAGTTTGGTGTTTCAGAGTTTAGTCACTAGCTTCGTGAGTGTCAAGGGAAAGTTATGGTGATGGTCGTGGTGGTAGCAATTTATCTTTTCCTGGATGGAACTTCAGCACTGTGTTCTTATCTTCAAAATTTCCAGTGGTGTCATTCTGACTCCTGATTTTTCAGCTTTCATTAAAGCTTTGTAAATATCTGATTTCCTGTATTCAATTGCAATCTGTTAGAAGTACTGAGTATGTCTCTAGGACAAAACTCTGACTGAGGGGAATTTGGATTGGTTATTTGATTTGCTTAAGAAATATTTGAAGGCAATGATATTTTTGTTACTACTGAAAAATTGGATTCTGGTAGTCAATGGCACACAGGAAAAAGAATTCCTTAAATTAGTACATGGCATCCCCAGGGATAAAGTGTCTACAGAATGCAAGGCTTTGGTAGACTGAAGGGCTTCTATGAGAGACTCTTACTGGAGAGATAAAGAATAGAAAAACTGTGATTCCTGATCAAATTTCTTGTCCCTTAATGCTTAATGGCTGATATAACCAAAATCTGGTATTCAAGGTTGCTACATTACAACATAATTGAATAATTGAATTCACAGCCTTAGCAGGTCTTTTTTGTTGTTGTTGATGTTTAAACTTTGATTAATTGGGAAAGATCGAGACACTCAGAATTAGAATGGGGACATCTGGGTGGACTAAAATGAATCCAAGTCGACTAAACAACCAAACCCCTTTGAGCCTCCCCTGCCATCAGAAGCATCCCTTTCTTCCTGTCTGTGGGGCTGGTCTTGTATTTACCAGACAACTTGTAATGACTTCTCCTGAGGCAGTTACCTTGAAAGGACATGCCATCTCTCCTTATGCAACATCCCTACCATTTCTCAATTATCTTGAAATAAGTCAATCTTAACATGTCCTGGGTCAAATATAAAGTCTGATCCAAAGCAAAGGATTTACACATAAAAATAATTGCTAAATATCAGCAGAAACCTGAAAAACATCCATTAGAATGGATACTAGGTATGCTAGACCAGAGAGAAAAAATATATTCTTGTTTGGGGATGATTTTAAGTCTATGCGTAGATTTAAGAAATTCTGAATTCGGTGTGCAAGCTCAAGGATATAGGAATTATTCTAACAATTTGTAAATGGCCATTAGCTGCTAATTTAGCATTCGGGTATAGGACATCACTAACTCCTCCCTTAGTGTGATGAAGGAGTTTGGGTTTGTTATGGACTGAATGGTTGTATTCTCTCAAAATTCAACCCGTCAACCTGTACGAGCCCTAACCTTCAATGCGTCTGTATTTGGCGATGGGACCTGTAAGGAAGTAATTAAGGTTAAAAGATATCATGAGGTTGGAGCCCTGATTCAATAGGTTTGTGTCCTTATAAGATAGCTCACACTCTGTCTTTCTCCATGAACACTCACTGAGGAAGTGCTATGTGTGGACATAGTGATAAGGTAGCTGTCTACAAGCCAAGAAAGGAGCCAGAAAACGACCATACTGGTCCCCTGATCTTGGACGTCTAGGTCCCAGACTGTGAGAAAATAAATTTCTGTTGTTTAAGCCACCCAGTCTATGGTACTCTATTATGGCAGCCTGAGCTGACTGATACAAGGCCAGACCCTGCAACTGCAGCAGTACGAGGGTGTGGGCCAATAGTCTTAAATGCCACCTGAATATTTTACTTATTTTAATATTCTTAATGTGCTTGGGCATAGCCATTTTCTGTGCAACTTTGCAGGAGGCTATTCTGCTTCAGGGAACCAGCCTTCAGCTAGTTAACCCTTATCATTTAGTTGATTAATGAAGACTTGAATTCAGTGCTGGTAAACACCAAATAAATTTGACTTGCCAGATAACCTGTGGAGGAAGGAATGCAAATATTTAGGCTAATGAGAACATTGCAACTCATTTATCACATGTCACTTGGTCTCTTCCTCCTAAGTGTGTCTTCTCAAAGGAAAGAAGTTGCTTTCACAAAGGAAATTGAAAACTATCTTGGTAAAGGGAGCAGTGGCATTAGTAGATGTATTAGTTTGCCAGGGCTGTCATAGTAAAATACCACAGACTGAGTAGCTTAAAAAACAGAAATTTGTTTTCTCACATTTGAAGGGTGGAAGTCCACGATCACGGTCTTTGGTTTCTTTTGAGCCTGTCTCCTTTGCTTGCAGATGACCACCTTCTCGTGGTCACCTCCCATGGCCTTGCCTCTGAGGTTGTGTATCCCTGTTGTCTCTTTGTGTGTTCAGATTTCCTCTTCTTATAAAGATGTCAGTCGGACTGGATTAGGGCCAATCCTAATAGCATCATTTAAACTTAATCACCTCTTTAAAAGCCCTGTCTCCAACAAATACAGTCACATTCTGATGTACTAGAGGTTAGGGCTTTAGCATAAAAATTTGGGGGCCATACAGTTCTGCCCCTAACAGTGGAAATTCTCTATAGATTGGAGATAACCATGGAAGATGCTGTTATAGAAATCTTTGATTTCTGTGGATGTGATAGGATCCTAGAGGGTCAGAATTCCAGTGATAGCCACCAGATGCAAAAAGAGCATTTTACCCTAATACAGAGCACAGCAAGAATAATAATTGGAATTATTTGAGTGCTGCATCTTTGTGGGGCTAACCGATCACAGTTTCCGTGTTGAATCTAATGAATAGGCTATTAGGGTCCTATTTGATCTTTATAACTAAAACAAAATAAAATCTTTGGGGCTGGTGAATGGAAACTGACTTGAGGTAACATAATGTAGAGTCGAGGACATTCATGACCAAACCCCAGATTTGAGCGAGCTCTCATACTCCACAGCATCTTGACTCAAGGGATGGCGGAGTCCTTTTGAAAAAGTACTTGCAATATTCAGTAAGTGTTTTTCCTAGTCCTCCCCAAGTGATTTGCCATTTGCCATAACACTCAAATACTGGAAAAAAGATAAAAAAACTAGTTATTTTGAGAATTATTGATCAGTGACTGTAAAAAATGATAATCCTTAGAGGTCCTGTTGATAATCCAAAGTGATCATCTCATTTTCATCCTCATGTCAGAGTTGTCTTTTTTGAAAATCAGGTGATTAATGGATTAAGGGTTATTTTGATATTAAAAGCTAAGTAAAGACCATTGAAACTTCTCCTCCTGCTCAAAGTAGTTAATCAAAAGCAGTACTGGGTCTCTCAGAGAGAGAATAACAGAGATTAGTGCCGCCACCAAAGATGGAATGGATATGGATTTGTTTTAGAGAATGACAGCACGTAAAATAATTCAAATTGTTTTATTTGCGAGAGCCAATCAACGTGATCCCTGGCACCTTGTATGCAACCGCATTTCTAACGAGTACTTCTTCTCTCTTTCCCTACAAACAGAAGCAACTTGCTCTTCACCTGACAAGAAAAAGAGTACACTTCTTACTTCAGGGGTAGGCCTTCTCTCTGGTTCTCTGTCATAATTTACTCCATGGGACATTTGATCATTTTATCATCCCATAGGATAGAATATTTTTCCACCATATTGATGACATCAAGCTGATAGAATCTGATGAGCAGAAAGTAGGTATTCTAGGTCAGGGTTTCTCAAATAATCAAGGATGATGGACCAGTTTTTAAAAGGTTTTCAATCTATTCAGACCAATGATTTTGTAAATTATAATAAAAGTAAATAAAAGATGAAAGGGCATGAAAGTACAAATCTAACTATTAGAGTCTATAAAACTACTGTAAACATTTCTAAGTACTTTCTCTCAATTTCTGTACACATTGAGAATCAGTAACAAAGAGTTCACAGACCAGAACAAATATGTGACCACACTTTGATTAGTGGGACTCTATCTGTATTTGTAAGACCCTATGTTTGCCAGAGGATGGGACAAATATACTCTTTATAAGTTAAGGGATCTGCCACTTCAGTGAAATTTTTGGGAATCCAGTTGCATAGGGCATGTGAAGATATCCCCATTCAAAGCAAAAGACAATTTGATATACTTTGTATTTCCTAAAACACACAAACACAAGTTCACACACATCTGCAATACTCGCTACATTTTGTATATTTTGAATGCAATCTAAATCATATTTTGGTCCTCTTCTATGATCCAGTAATTCCATTAGGCTGCCTGTTTTGAGTGTGCCCCAGTGCAAGAAATGGTTCTTCAGTTGCTTCAGGCTGCAATGTAATCAGATTTCCCAGAATCTTTTCCACTTAACCTTATGACCTACTAAACCTACCAAACCAAGGGTCCTAAATGACAGGAGAGGATTCTGTGTTAAGAATCATTTGCGGTCTCCTTGGACTTTGAATAAAGTTATGGACACTGTATCGATCAGGGATTCACAGAGAAACAAAACTAGTAGGATGGATGAATAGATAGACAGATAAATTTAATTCAAGGAATTGTCTCACAGGATTATGGGAAGTCTGGCAAGTCTGTAATTTTTAGGGCAGGTCAGAAGGCTGGAAAGTCTTAGATGGGAGTTGATGCTATTTTCCTGAGACAGAATTTTTTTCCTTACACAAACCTCAGTTTTGATCTAACGTTTTTCAACTGATTGAATAAGGCCCATTCACATTATTGGGGATGATCTCTTTTATTTAAGGTCAATTGATAATAGGGGTTAACTACATCTACAAAATACCTCTACGGCAATGTGTACATTAGTATTTAATTGAATAACTGGGACCTATACCCTAGCCAAGTTGACACAAAAAACTGATCATCACATTTCCGTTTACAAATAACAATTTTCATTCTGTAAATCAATTCCTAGCTTACTGCTGGGTCCTGATGGAGTCTAAATGGCTGATCATAGGAGACAAGTCATCCTGTGACCTGAGATTCTTATCCTGAAGTAGACTTTATCTGACCAAAGCCAAAATGCCTAGTCATTTTGGTCATTTTGCACCTAACAAATGTCTCAGAAACCTTGAATTCTGATTGTTTAGAAGATTTAGATGCACGCTTCTGCCAGAGAACACAAGAGCTGGTTCCATATAAATTGAATATTGAGGGGATCACCTGGCCATTTTGGACTCTTATGCCACCGAACCGACAAGCAAAAGAATGGTTACCGTGTTATCTAGGTGATCTTGAAGATCATGGGTTGATTAGGTGGTTTTAATGAGGCAGGAGACTGGCAGGCTTGTGTTCTGGTTACAACCCTGTTGACCAAAGCAGAATCTAGCCCAGATAGTATAAATAAAGAAGTTGGCAGGAACCAGCAGAAGGCAATGAAAGCGATCCTTAGCCACCCTCCTTGTTCATTAGCATAAGACACTCTCACCAGCACCATGACAGTTTACAAATGCCATGGCAATGACCCCCAAATTATCACTCCTTTCTGTGGCAATGGCCCAGAAGTTACCACCTATTTCCTAGAAAGTTTTAAATAACTCATCCCTAAATTTGCATTGAACTACTCCTTAATTTGCATTGACCCATCCATTAATTTACAGTAATTAAAAGTAGGTTTATGTGAGTATAAATACAGTTGCCAAGAGCCCATATGTGGCCAGCTCTGGGTGCATTGCCCATGAGTTAGCTCTGCTTTACAACGAGCAGTACTGTTTAATAAAAGATTGCTATGTAACACCACCAGCTTGCCCTTGAGTTTTTTCCTGTGTGAAGCCAAAAGCCTTCCTGGGATAAGCCCCAGTTGTGGGGCTCGGCTATCCTGTATCAGTTACACTGTGAAGGCAAGGAGAAATATGTCTGAAACTCAAGATACCCTCTGCAGTGCCTCTAATGATCCTGCCCCGTGGAAAAGTTAATACAAATTTGTCTCAACTCTTAACACTGTTGTAGCTGTGTCCCATAGATTCTGATATGTTGTCTCTTTGTTCTTGTTGGTTTCAAAGAACTTCTTGATTTCTGCCTTAATTTCATTATTTACCCAGGAGTCACTCAGGGCTGGTTGTTCAATTTCCATGTAGTTGTATGGTTTTGAGTAAGTTTCTTAATCCTGAGTTCTAATTTGATTGCACTGTGGACTGACAGACTGTAATGATTTTAGTTCTTTTGCATTTGCTGAGGAGTATTTTACTTCCAATTATGTGATAAATTTTAGAGTAAGTGCCATGTGGCACTGAGAAAAATGCATATTCTGTTGTTTTGGGGTAGAGAGTGCTATAGATATCCATCAGGTCTACTTCATCCAGAGCTGAGTTCAAGTCCTGAATATCTTTGTTAATTTTCTGTCTTGTTGATCTGTCTGATATTGACAGTAGGGTGTTAAATTCTCCCACTATCATTGTGTAGAGTCTAAATGCCCACATCAAAAGCTAGAAAGATCTCAAATCAACACCCTAACATCACAACTGAAAGAACTAGAGAAGCAAGAGCAAACAAATACAAAAGCTAGCAGAAAACAAGAAATAACTAAGATCAGACTAGAACTAAGGAGATAGAGACACGAAAAATCCTTCAAAAAATCAGTGAATCCAGGAGCTGATTTTTTGAAAATATTAATAACATAGATAGACCATTAGATAGACTAACAAAGAAGAAAAGAGAGAAGAATCAAACAGACACAAAAAAATGATAAAGGGGTATCACCACCTACCCCACAGAAATACAAACTACCATCAGACAATACTATAAACACCTCTATGCAAATAAACTAGAAAATGAATACATTCCTGGACACATACACCCTCCTAGAAGAAATGAATGCATTCCTGGACACATACACCCTCTCAGGCTAAACCAGGAAGAATTCAAATCCTTCAATAAAAAAATAACAAGTTCTGAAATTGAGGTAGTAATAAATAGCCTACCAACCAAAAAAAAAAAAAAAAAAAAGCCCAGGACCAGACGGATTCACAGATGAATTCTGCCAGAGGTGCAAAGATGAGCTGGTGCCATTACTTAGGAAACTATTTCAAACAATAGAAAAGGAAGGAGGGACTCCCTCCTAACTCATTTTATGAGGTCAGCATCACCCGGATACCAAAACCTGGCAGAGACACAACAAAAAAAGAAAACTTCATGCCAATATCCCTGATGAACGTTGATGCAAAAATCCTCAATAAAATACTGGCAAACAGAATTCAGCAGCACATCAAAAAGCTTATCCACCATGATCAAGTCGGCTTCATCCCTGGGATGCAAGTCTGGTACAACATATGCAAATCAATAAATGTAATTCATCACATAAACAGAACAAATGACAAAAACCACATGATTATCTCAATAGACTCAGAGAAAGCCTTCCATAAAATTAAACATCCCTTCATATTAAAAACTCTCAATAAACTAGATATTGATGGAACGTATCTCAAAATAATAAGAGCTATTCATGACAAACTTACAGCCAATATCATACTAAATGGGCAAAAGCTGGAAGCATTCCCTTTGAAAACCAGTACAAGACAAGGATGCCCTCTCTCACTACTCCTATTCAACATAGTACTGGGAGTTCTGGCCAGGGCAATCAGGCAAGATTAAGTAATAAAGCGTATTCAAATAGGAAGAGAGGAAATCAAGTTGTCTCTGTTTGCAGATGGCATGATTTTATATGCAGAAAACCCCATCATCTCAGCCCCAAAACTCCTTAAACAGATAAGCAACTTCAACAAAGTCTCGGGATATAAAATCAATGTGCAAAAATCACAAGCATTCCTATACAACAACAATAGACAAGCAGAGAGCCAACTCATGAATGAACTCCCATTCACAATTGCTAACAAGAGATGTGAAGGACCTCTTCAAGGAGAACTACAAACCACTGCTCAAGGAAATAAGAGAAGACACAGACAAATGGAAAAACATCCATTCTCACTGATAGAAACAATCAATATCATGAAAACGACCATAATGGCCAAAGTAATTTATAGATTTAATTCTATTCTCATCAAACTATCATTGACATTCTTCACAGAATTAGAGAAAACCACTTAAAATTCTATGGAACCAAAAAAGAGCCCATATACCCAAGACAATCCTAAGCAAAAAGAGCAAAGCTGGAGGCATCACGCTGCCCGACTTCAAACTATAATACAACCCTACAGTAACCAAAACAGCATGGTACTGGTACCAAAACAGACACATAGACCAATGGAACAGAATAGAGACCTCAGAAATAAGACCACACATCTACAACCATCTGATCTTCTACAAACCTGACAAAAACAACCAATGCAACCAATGGGGAAACAATCCTCTATTGAATAAATTGTGCTGCGAAAACTGGCTAGCCATATGCAGAAAACTGAAACTAGACACCTTCCTTACGCCTTATCCAAAAATTAATTCAAGATGGATTAAAGACTTAAACGTAAAGCCCAAAACCATAAAAACCCTAGAAGAAAATCTAGGCAATATCATTCAGTACATAGTCATGGGTAAAGACTTTATGATAAAATTGCCAAAAGTAATTGCAACAAAAGCTAAAACTGACAAAAGGGATCTAAAGAGCTTCTGCATAACAAAAGGAATTATGATTAGAGTGAACAGGCAAACTGCAGAATGGGAGAAAAATTTTGCTATCTACCCATCTGACAAAGGTCTAATATCCAGAATTTACATGGAACTTAGACAAATTTACAAGAAAAAAAAACAAACAACCCCATCAAAAAGTGGGCTAAGGATATGAACAGACACTTTTCAAAAGAAGACATTATGTGGCCTACAAACATATGAAAAAATCTCAACATCACTGATCATTAAAGAAATGCAAATCAAAACCACAATGAGATACCATCTCATGTCCATCAGAATGGCAATTATTAAAAAGTCAAGAATCAACAGATACTGGCAAGGCTGTGGACAAATAGGAACATTTTTACACTGTTAATGGGAATGTACATGAGTTCAACCATTGGGAAGATGGTGGTGATTCCTCAAGAATCTACAACTAGAAATACCATTTGACCCAGCAATCCCATTACTGAGTATATACCTAAAGGACTATAAATCATTCTATTATAAAGATACATGCAGGCTGGGCATGGTGGCTCACACCTGTAATCCCAGCACTTTGAGAGGCCAAGGTGGGTGGATCACCTGAGGTCAGGAGTTTGAGACCAGCCTGACTAACATGGCGAAACCTCATCTCTACTAAAAAATACAAAAATTAGTCAGGTACAGCGGCATGTGCCTGTAGGCCCAGCTACTCGAGAGGCTAAGACAGGAGAATGGCTTGAAGCTGGGAAGCAGAGGTTGCAGTGAGCTAAGATCACTCCACTGTACTCCAGCCTGGGCAACAGAGTGAGACTCCATCTAAAAAAAAATAAAAAAAATAGATGCATACCTATATCTATTGCAGCACTATTCACAATATCAAAGACATAAACCAACCCAAAAGCCCATCAGTGATAGACTGGGTAAAGAACATGTGGTACATATACACCACGGAATACTATGTAGTCATAAAAAGGAATGAGATCTTGTCCTTTGCAGGGACATGGATGAAGTTAGAAGCCACCATCCTCAGCAAACTAATGCAGGAACAGAAAACCAAACACCACATGTTCTCACTCATAAGTGGGAGCTGAACAATGAGAACACATGGACACAGGGAGCAGAATATCACACACTGTGGCCTGTTGGAGGGAAAGGGGAGGGAGAGCCTCAGGACAAATAACTAATGCGTTTGGGGCTTAATACCTAGATGATGGGTTGATGGGTGCAGCAAACCGCCATGGCACAATTTTACCTATGTAACAACCTGCATGTTCTGCACATGCATACTGGAACTTAAAGTAAAATAACATAAAACAATTGTCTCAACTCAATGCTGGAAGAGCCATGAATGGCTGGATATCTCAAGACTGAAGGTTTTCATATACCACCAAATAAAAACCACATACTAGCTAACATCTTGTTGAGAGCAAAGGGAAAATGGAATGTGTAGTTGAGGAAGGAAGTTTTAAATTCCATTTCTGTCTTGTGGCCAGTTTCACAAAAGAGGACTCTAATCATGTGTGTGTGGTTTTTTTTTTGTGTGTGTGTATATATATATATATATATGTAGTATATAAATATATTAATAAACATATTCTTCCTCTATCCTTTTGTTTTATTACTTTACATTAATTGTATTGGTGGTAGTTTAGATTTATAGTTTAGTCCTTAGGTAACGGATTATTAAAGCCAGATTGTGCTGAACTATAACAGAAGAAACGTGACCCAGAGAGAGGGTTAAATTCAGACTGAAAGTCTTAGGGTCCATCTTTTGCGGAAAGAATGAGTTCTGTTATGTTTCCGTGAGGAATATTTGTATTATTCTAGGCGCATCAATATCATTTTTACTATTTTTGTTTAGAATCTTAATTTCATATCTAATGGCATATATGAATGTTAAGAAGTCAAAGAGAGGAACCACGCTGAATATCATTCTCAACTCATTCTACCTACCAGGGCATGAGAAGCTTACTGCTACATTTTCCAGACTCCCTTACCTCTGGGGTTCTAGATGCAAGTAGGATTCCACTCATTTGAACTTTGGACATGAGGCAGGTGCTTTCTCCCTGCTGCTGTTTGCGTAGGCAGGCAAGATTGTGGAAACATGAGGTGGCAGTGGCAGCTGGACTCAGGGTTCTAATTGTCATTCACCCACTCATGACAGTGATAGAGGCAGGATGGCTGGGGTCAGGTTCCAAGGCCTACTCAGCAGCTTCGTGAGTGTCTTGGGGTGGTTAGAGAAGCAGCAGCAGCTTTCTGATCCTGGATTGTAGCTTTTAGTCAGTAAGCTCTTGAATTCAATGGTTCATATACACATATCCCTCCAGTCTTCCCAAATATTTTGTGAGTATCTTATTCCTTGCATGAAGTGTAAAATACCTAGGCTAGTTTCAATTTTATGTACAGACACCTGTGTATATAGAGGTCTTTCTGGATCTATGCTATTGTCTGTATCTTAAGTTCTCAGAGATTCTGGAAAGACTTTTAGCTCCTTGCCTTTCTCCAACTTTATTCCAGCAAAAAAACAAAACAAAACAAATACAAGAGGCCCAAATCAACTGCCTTTATTCTGTTTGATGATGCTACAGCGAGGCAGCTTTCTCTAGACTAAGGCTTCAAAAAGATGTTTACAAAAGATGTTTTGTACAAATTCAAGGATGTTAAGCCTGAGGTAGCAAGTTACAGAAGAAATAACGATGGCTATAAAACCTAACATTTACGAGTACTTAATATATTCTAGGCATTATACTAAGTATCTTACATGCATTAGTTAATAATCACAGCAATTCAATCAAGTAGGATCTTGAATTATTCTCATTTTTATGGGTGAAAAAACTGAAAATAAGAGATATGGGATGAACTTGCCTGAGATCACACAACTAGTTACGTTGTTCCAGGACTCACATCTAGCAAATTCAATTCCAGAACCCACGATCTAACCACAATACTGTGTCACTTTGAAGTCAGAAAATGGGGCTTCCACTTCTACCTCTAGCACTCCACCCACACTTATGTGGATCCTGGTTCTCCTTTGTTCTCTCATTTCATATTATATGTTTCTGTAACTTCTTAGAGATTAAGGTTATTTACAAATTATTATTTTTGTTTTTGAAAAAAAATCGACCCCCATAACCCTCATTGTAAATGCAACAGAGGTTAAAGTGATTTTTTTTGGTAATCATTTTGGCTTCCTATACACAGAATGCTTTTAAGTTATTCTGAGCCCTTGACAAGAGGAGAACTGTAGGCAGTTCTGTGACAGTGTGTTAAATGTTTACATGCCCTAGCACATGCTCCTTTTCTGTGAAGCCTGCTGTTTGTGTTTCTGGATGTGTCAAATTCATGGCTTTTGTAATTTTACTGGAGAATGGCACAGTTCATAGGTTTGTGGAAAAACAGAAGTTTCTGAAGCTTCAATTGTCTAACATGACAAACTGTGTGACGCCAGAATTCAATTATGAAAGCTTCCTGGCAGTTCTGTTTTGCAATCACGTTACTGTTTTGGCAACTAAAATACCGACCATGAGATATTCATGGTTAAAAAACAAAACATCGAAAGCAAACTGTGTGCCATCTCAATCTGTGTTTTTGACACTTATATCCATAATTTATATTTATTGTTTTAATGGAGCTGCAGTTCTCATTGATTCTTCAATTTAGTCTCTTAATGTAAATTAGTTGCAGTAAATTTCATAAGAAAGCAGTTCCTTTCTGATTCCTTTTTGTCATGACACTGGACAAAATAAAGCCGCAAGGATAAAAGGGTGTGTTTTACATAACCTACTTATTTATCTTTGAATTTTGGAGCACCACTCTTCTGGGTGTGTTATTCTTTCACTTTACAGATATTTGAGACATTGAAATGAAGAAAGAGAATAGGATAAGGTTCTTTTTTAAGTGTTTTAAAAAATATGCGGCCTAGTTTTATTCGAACTGTGATCCAGTAGAGAGGTAGATCTTGACGTTGGTATGGAATCAGAACCATTTCACATTTTGTCTGGGGAAAAGGTTTATAACCTTCAGTGGAAAAGGTCATTTGTTTCAGCTAGAAGTCTTAGGAGAACCATTTGATGAATGTAAATGATATCCTTCAGCTTTTAAATGATCATTGCTTGAATTTTTAGCATTTCAAATAGAAAACAAGTTCAATATTTATTTGAAGGGCAGGCAAAATGGCAGCCAGGAATTGGCATAGAGGATGAAAGAAAACTATTCTTGTTCATATGAACTATCTTGGGACAAAAGCTTGGGTGCAGAAGAGGTAGGATATTGAATTGAATGTGGGTAAGGTGAGCTGGAAGTAGGTAAATAGGAAGATGGGATAGGTAAAAATAAATTGATGGATAAAAGGGGATAAAGCAGTAGAGTGAAGTACTAGAGTGTCATAGGAAATTTTTCTTTTTTTTCTTTTAAAACAAGAGTGGCAAACTCTTAAAGCCCTTCATGCCTGGAATCTTGCAGTGATCTTTGCCTGAATATTTCTCAGAGTTGTGTCAAACTTTAAACCTTTGTTTCTTCTTAAACTGCAGGGGACAAATATCAAGTTCTCCAGTAGATGCTCACAGGCCCTTCTTCATTTCCCCACGGGAGTGAGGGATGGTGGAAGGAAAAGTCACAGATTTTTTTTTTTAACCAAAGAAATCAAGTTCATTCTTCTGGACTTAATCTGAACTCTTTTTATACAGTTTCAGAGGCTGAAGTGCTAAGATTTGCAAAACCTTTCAATGATCTTACAGTTTCCAGTTAGTTGATTTAGCACTTGATTTGGAATATGGGAAATACTTGCCATTTATTTTGTTCTATAATTTTTGGGCCTCAGATAAAAGAAGACAGATAATGGCCATTTAAAAGTTTCACCAGTACTTATATTGTGTTAACATTTTTAATAGTTCTAAGAATTTTTTCCACTTGAAAATCAATTTTAATTCATTCAAAACAATAATCATACTGTTAATTTCTTTTATAAACTAAACCATTTCTCCTGCTTCACTTCACCTTTCATTCTGGCTTGCCAGTTAGTTGTAACTAAAAAACTAAATAGTTGATTAATTCAGGAATTAACTTATCTATTGACAGTCTCTGCCTCTAATTATGACACTGATTTAGAGAAACGGAATCAATGGCATATTTCTACAATTGGAGTACCAACGGAAATCCACCTGGCAATAGAGAAAGAAACAATACAAAATTAATGACAATAGAAACATGTTGGCCTCGTAACATAGAGGCATCGGATTTAGCACGTCTTTTGGTTTTTGTCTTTACAGATATTATGTTTTTATATATTTTTTGAAATTTCAATTAGACTAATGTTGATTTGTTCTTCCCTTAGATATTAGCTCTTTTTTTAGCTGACTTACTTTGCCTTGTTTTTCTACTTAGATTAGTTCTTGATTATTTGTGTCACCTTTTTTTTTCTTCCATTATTTGTAATTAACTTCTCTTTTCTGGTAATATAACTCTCTGTTCTCGCTTTTGCATACCAAATGAGCTTAGAATAAGAGATCAGTTAAACAGGTTTCAGTAGAGAGCCTCAGATGTGCTTAACATTGGTTTTATCAGTATTTTTATAGACTATTTGTATTTTTGATTCTGATTTTTTTTTTTGGAAAAACTTTCTGCCTTTATGCTTTGGACAAAGAGTCTCAACATGTTTTTAATAAAATAATACATTCTTATTGTAGGGAATACAGAAAATGTAAAGGGGAAAATACAATCAGCTGTCATTTGATTCTACAGAGATAACCACTATTATCATTCTAGTGTATTTTATTACAGTTTTTTGTTTTTGTTTTTGTTTTTGAGATGGAGTCTTGCTCTGTCACCCAGGATGGAGTGCAGTGCCATGATCTTGGCTCACTGCAACCTCTGCCTCCCAAGGTTCAAGTGATTTTCCTGCCTCAGCTTCCTCAGTAGCTAGGATTACAGACGCCCACCACCACACCAGCTAATTTTTGTATTTTTAGTAGAGACGGGGTTTCACCATTTTTGGCCAGGCTGGTCTCAAACTCCTGACCTCAGGTGATCCACCCGCCTTGGCCTCCCAAAGTGCTGAGATTACAGGCATGAGCCACTGCGCCAGGCCTCTTGCAGTCATTTTTATGTGCATGTTTAACAAGAGTATTCATGCTGCATAGCTTAACTCATTTCTGTTTTATTTCATTTTGTGGGTTACAGATCTAGAATACTGTTAAATGTGATGATTATAAGTATCCTTGTTTGGCTTCCTACTTTAATAGCAATGCCTGTTCTAAAGTGCCCAGGAGAGAATATTAACAGACGAAATGTGTGACAAGTGTTTTGTGGTCAAGAAAGTTGGAGAAGCACAGGGTTAAATAAAGTTCTTCTTTAACAGAAGGAACTTCAGGGCCTTACATGTGCTCATATATATTGTGACATGCAGAAGAAGGGTTTATAGCATTACAAATTTTCAAACTTATGTGAGTGCTGAATCCTTGATAATTTTCATAAAAGCCTTTTATGAAATAAATTTTGGGAAATATTTATCTTGGATTTCACTTTTGTCTTTGTTCATTTGGGTTATTATGAAAAACTACCATAGGTTGGGTGGTTTATCAACAACAGAAATTTATCTTTCACAGTTTGGAGGCTGAGAAAATCAAGATGTCAACAGATTAAATGTCTGATGAGGACCCGTAAAAAAGATGAGGACCATCACTTTTCTGTGTCCTTTCATGGTGGAAGGGGCAAGGGAGCTCTCTGTGGTCTCTATTATAAGGGCACTACTTCTATTTATGAGAGCTTTATGCCCATGAGCTAATCAACTCCCAAAAGTCTCACCTCCAAATATTATCACACTGGGTGCTAGGATTTCAGTATATAAATTTTGGGCAACATAAACATTCAATTTGTAAAAAATTTTAAGTTTGATGTTCTTGGCTTTAAATAGGCAATCTATTCTAATAATGCTAACAAAAATGCTATTCTAGTTCATGAAGTTGCTTTAAGTTTTAAAAACCAGGAATGCATATTGCATTTTATTAAATTCATGTTTTCTGCATTTTCACAACAATTTTATGTGTGTGTGTGTGTGTATTTATCTTTACTTTGAGTTATGTGATCTTTTAATAGATTTCTGAATTTAAATTTAATATTATTTTACTAGCTTACGCTTCCTAAGACTCAGTCTCTGCATGTATAAAAATCATAATGATACCTCCCTCAAAGAGATGTTAAAACTAAATGAGAAAAGCATACAATGTGTTTAGAACCTTTCTTAGTCCATTTTATGCTTCTATAATAGAAAATTGCCAACTGAGTAACTTATAAAGAAAAGAAATTAATTTCTCACAGTTCTGGAGGCTGAGAAGTCTCCAGGATGCTGTCATCTGGTCAGAGCCTCTCGCTGTGTCACTCCATAGTAGAGGTGGAAGGACAAGACGGTATGAGAGAGCGGAAGATCTAACTTGCAACCTCAAGCCCTTTTATAATTGTCATCCATTCATTCATGAGAGTGAATCCCTTATGATCTAAACACCTCCCAT
This sequence comes from Nomascus leucogenys, assembly GCF_006542625.1. Taxonomy (NCBI): domain Eukaryota; kingdom Metazoa; phylum Chordata; class Mammalia; order Primates; family Hylobatidae; genus Nomascus; species Nomascus leucogenys. Next base: position 36,688,335 of record NC_044389.1, read on the forward strand.
GGGCCCCACCTCACAATACTGCTGCACTGGAGATTAAATTTCCAACACAAGCTTTTTGGGGAGCACATTCAAACCATAGCAACTTCATTCTTCGAAAATAGAAAACTATTATTAGGATGAAAGTAGCTTTGGCGATGGCTCATACCTTTGATAAATAGTTCTCTAATTTTTTGTACATGAGATGTAATTGTTTTAATTCTCTCTTTAAGCCAATAACTATGTAAGTACATGATTTACATTTTCATTTTGATTAGTTAAAACAAATTAATTCCCTGCTCTACGCACTGTGATGAGCAACTATGGCTTCAAAAGCATTTGCTTAAGGAATTTAAAATTTCTCTATTATGGAGATTACTATATAACTATATTATGGATATATTATCATTATAAAAAATCAGTGTTTAATATATTATCATTTTTTTAAAAATCGGTATTCTATATACACTTGGAAAGGCATTTTTTTGTAGGCTACTGAATTTAATCTATAGTTATGAATTTAAGATTACTAGTTGAATTATTCTAATCTTATCAAAAATGATACTTTTTTTTGTGTGTTTTTCCTCAAAGTTGATTTTGTCTGACATTATCATTCTTATTTTTTCTTTTTATTTGCATTTGTCTATTTGTCTTCCTTTTTTTGACTACTTGATCTGCAAAAAGTTAAGTTCTCCCTTTGTAGTTCCGTATCCATCAATTTCTTCCCACACTTTTAACAGTTTGAAATTTATTCATATTTGACACTATGTTATTTAGCACTTAAAGGTTTATGACTGTTGTATTAATATAATCTGAGGTTTGCAACTCAGATAACCATTCTTAACTAAATATATACTACTATTTGTATTTCCTTTTACAATGATTATTTTTGACATTTGCATTCAACTTTTTACTCCAACTAGCAACAGTTATTTAAATTTAACTTTGCTAAACTATTCTTGGGATACACCATTTGCATTTATATAACCTGACTTTTTCATTTTTTAACTCAATTTTGATTAACATTTGATATCTTTAGTATGTTGTACAAGATAGTTTCAAGAAAGGTACAAAGATGTTATGTTTGAGTTCTTGTATATCTGAGGATGTCTTTCGGTTGTTTTCAGAAGTGAATGATATTTTTACTGGGCCTATATCCCTGAAAATGTTATGTATATTGTTTCATTATTTTTCTGCTATATAATTTTGGAGACAGAATCCATCTGGTTTTAATTCCTCAGTGGTTAATCTGCTTAGTTTTTCTACCTTTATAATCTTACAGGAGATTTTCTCCTCTTGATAATGCAAATCACAAAAAATCTTAGCTGAATAGTTCTAAACAATTATCTCTGTTAATTATTTTTCTTAGTTCACCTTATTTTTTCAATTATGTCTTGGTTGCTACTTTGATTCCAAATTTCTTGAAAGTACTCATAGTTGTTGGGCTGATTTTAACTCTCTACATCAAATGTATATCGTTTTCATTTTATTTCTTCATGATCAGTAAGGCTCTTTAAAAATGTTATGCAAATTTTGTATTCAGCTATTATAACTTTGGTTTCCTTTGAAACCTTTCTTTGATATTCCTTTAAATCTTACTTTGTTATCTTTGTGTTTCATCTAACTGTTCTTTCATTTTATTGTTTTATTTTTCTTAGACTTCTTGGCCTTGATGGTCACTTTTTATTTCAAGCTCCTGAAGGTATCATAATGTTTTCCAAAATTTTCTCTTAGTTCCTTAACTAAGTTAGGTTTAGAGCTTTGCTCATTCTCTGAGTCTTCAGTATAGTCTTTTGTTTCTCTTATATCTTTGTTAACTTTTCAAACCACCTCTTACCCCCAGTAATCAATTTCTTATGCAGAAAGAAATATCTGGACCTCAGCATGCCAACTCATATGTGGCTTATTTTGGATTCACTAAATATTTTGGGTGGCTATTAAAAATGCTTCGCAGAGATGTCTATCTTGGCCTCTTTCTTACTTTTGATTATTGGTATTATGACACTTTGAAACAATGGAATTTCTCCATGTTTCTTAACCACAGCAATCATCAAAATCAATTATAAAGCTTTAAAAATAGATATTTCTTATTGAATTTATATTTGCATTTAAAATTAGCACAGTACTGTATAAAATGAATAGTAAACATTATAATATTAAAAATTCTAATTTTCTTTACATAGAATGATGTTAAATAGCAAATAACAAACACCAGATGAGAGAGAAAGGGATCATTAAAGAAAGGAAAATATTATATTTCAGTATCATTAACAGCATTTCTTCCCACCCTTGCTTTCTAAATAAGAAACTCCACATTTTCAATTTTGCACTGAGCCCTGCAAAGTATGTGGCTGGCCCTGATTTTAAGAACCAAAGAGCTACTGCTCATTTTCTTTATTACACACACACACACACACACACACACACGCGCGCGCACGCACAGACACATGCACAGGTATGTATATGTATTTGTGACAGACTTGGTGAGTTATTTTCTTTCAGTTGAAAGGAAATAGGCAGAATGCTGGTGTGAGGGATCAGAGAAAGGGGAAGCAATACCCTGATGAACATCTTCTCCCTTACTCTCTGTTTTAGTCACACTGTTCATTTTTAATTTCCTCCTATCAGTAGGTTTCCAACTTTTTGGTTTTAGGGCTTCTTTTCTTCATGATCGAGGAGGCCAATGAGCTTTTGTTCTTGTGTGGTGTATCTACTGTTGCTTACCATAATTGGAAAAGAAAATTTAAAACTTCAAAAAGTGTTCATTTATTAATCTATTCAGAGTAACATTATTGGGTTATTACGTATTAAGAGACCGATAATAATAACAATAATAAACAACTATATATTTCTGCATAAGAAAATTAGTAAAAAGAATAGCTCTGTTTTACATTTCTGCAAACTTCTTTAATGTCTGGCTTAATAAAACATAGCTGGATTCTCATATCTACTCTCGTATTTAATTTGTTGCAGTATCACATTTCATGTTGCCCCTGGCAAACTCTACAGTATACCTCTAAGAGAATCACAGTGAAAAATGAAAGCAACATCTTATATTATGACTCTCCTTTTGACTATTTTCATAGGGATTCTGACTATATTTTGAAAAGTGTTATCTAATATGCTTCGTCTTGCCACAGGGCCTTTTCATATGCTCTTATTTTGGGGACAATTTTTTCTTTTTTCCCAATTTTTCTTCGTTTCTCAGCTTGAAGATCACTTACCTATGGAAGTCTTCTCTGACTCTTTCCAAAAGGCCGTATTCTGTTACATTAGGCTTTCATAATTCTGAGTACTTTCTGCTTAAATCATTTGTCATAGTTCTATAGATGTCTGTGTAATTATTTTTCAGGCTTTCTCACAGGGCTAAAAATTTCAAGAGACTAAGACTGTGCCTCACCATTATATCTCCAGGATGTAGCATAGCATATGGTTTATACTGACACTGAGGAATTGTTGAATAGTAAATACATTAATAATCTCAATAATGTAGTAGAGTTTCCATTGATCCTACATTAATACATTACCAATATTAATCAATAGGACCTCTGTTTTCTCTTAAGACCAAGAGATAGACAATTATAACCATTATTCTTTCTGTTTCACGACAAAATAAGGAGAAAGTGACCAAGTTAAAGCATGAAAGATTTGAGTTAACAAAAGAATTTCTTATTTAAAATTAAATTTTTTATTTATTTTTCATTTTACTTTAAGTTCTGGGATACATCTGCAGAACATGCAGGTTTGTTACATAGGTATACCTGTGCCATGGTGGTTTGCTGCTCCTATCAACCCATCATCTAGGTTTTAAGCCCCGCATGCATTAGGTATTCGTCCTAATGCTCTCCCTCTCCTTGTCGCCATCACACAGGTCCCAGTGTGTGATGTTCCCCTCCCTGTGATGTCCACCTGTTCTCATTGTTCGACTCCCACTTATGAGTGAGACTATGTGGTGTTTGGTTTTCTGCTCCTGTGTCAGTTTGCTGAGAATAATGGATTCCAGCTTCATCCATCTCCCTGCAAAGGACAGGAACTCATTCTGAAAAAGAATTTCTTGACATTTAGTTTCTACTGTAAACCAAAATTTTGAGATGGCTATTAAGAGCTGGTTAGCTGGTAGTCATTAGAATATTTTAGCAATCAGATGTCAAGCATCTGGCTCCCTCTAGATAACAGAAACTACCAGCTAATGGACTATCACCTTGACATCCAGGTGACTGGTGAGATAATTTAACACCTGCATCTTTTAGTGTTGAGTAGAACCTGTGCGTTAGACAGGATCAGTAAAGATATCTTGTTATGAGGCTTTCTATTAAAAATATTAGGAAGACAATTTCAGTTATTTTTAAATTTCTTGAAATTTTATGGGCATATAAAAATGTCACTTTTTAAGGCCAAGCACGGTGGCTTACACCTGTAATCCCAGCACTTTGGGAGGCCAAGGTGGGCAGATCACCTGAGGTCAGGAGTTCAAGATCAACCTGGCCAACATGGTGAAACCTCATCTCTACTAAAAATACAAAATTAGCCGGGGGTGGTGGTCACGCCTGTAATCCCAGCTACCTGGGAGGCCGAGGCAGGAGTATCTCTTGAATCCAGGAGGTGGACGTTGCAGTGAGACGAGATCACGCCATTGCACTCAGTCTGGATGACAAGAGCAAGACTCCATGAAAAAAAAAAATGCATTTTTCTTATACTAAAAAAAAAACTAAGATAGAAAGGTTACATGTATAGTCAATGGAATGTATAGGTTTTTGAATTAAATTTAATTTAATTCAAATTTTAAAAAATTAAATTTTTGAATTAAACCAATACAAAATTAATAAAATTTTGTATTGGTTTTAGGGGGCAATGGGGTTCTGGTTTCTTGGTGTTTGGTGGATTCTATGATTACTTAGGTGGCAAGATCTGGCTCTACCTCATTTTGATTCCTGATCCCTAGTCCAGTGCTTGGACAAATGGAGGTGCTTCATCTGAATGAATAAGTTGGTTTCTCAAGCAAACTTCTTTTTTTCTCCACTTAATTCTCCAATAACTGAACTAGACTGAATTATTTATTGTATATGTGTCATTTGAGTAACATTGGTTGTTTAACTTCAGGTTTACAATTTATTTTATTTAATGTTTAGGATTATACTGATAATCCTGTTCTCTTATTGTTTTCTATTAGAGATGGAGGGAAAGTTCATCTCTGTGGCTAAGTAGAAATTACTAATGTCATCTGTTGGAGATTTCAAGGACATTTTCATTTTTATGTTCCCCCAGTTATTATGCCAATCCAGAAGGCAGTCATAACCTTTGCCCCTTCAGGTATGAAATGGCAGCTGTTGTAGAGGCACAGATTGGTCACTGTTCACACAGTGGAGGAGAAGCTAATCACCATTTGAAAACAATTGGCTGACATTCGACCAGAGAGTTAATTAAAGAGAAACTGTTGAGACAAGGATTATACTTGCTTTTAAAAATTTTGCCTGTATGATGTGGAGTTCACATCATTAAGAATAAGAACAAAAAGTTAAATTTCCTAAATTCTAATAAGTTCTGTTTACTTAACTTTTGGGATTGTCTTAATCTAAATTTACTTTGTTTCCTCTGCTTTTAATGCACTCCGATTGGAAAATGGTATTAGGCTGTTCAGTGTCATTTGCCTTTTTTACAGCTGCAAGAGTACTTTTTTTTTTTTTAAGTTTCAGCTTTTCATGCTTCTTTAGAATGGATTTTTTCTTTCTCCCAAGGCCTAATATCCAAAGTCACCTGATAAAAGACACTATAAAATCTTTCCTGGGGGGTTTTAAGTCTTTGTAATTTTAAATCCATTGACTAATTTAGTGTCATTGAGCTCTCAATCTTCAGAGGGACTTCTTTTCATTTAATGGTCTTGCTTTCGTTGAGATAAAGACATCTATTTTTAAAACACCTTTAATGCCAAATGAAATTGAAATTATTAATTGAATTGTTCTGTGTTTCCCTGTGCAGAGGATTTTCTAATCCTATACCCAGTCATTTGTGTGCATGGAAAGAAACAGAAAGGAGGTTAATGGGAATGATCTACATTTTGGAATTAATGTATTCTTTTTGGAAATATGGTAGCTATAATTTCAAGGTCAGCCTGTGGACAAATAATACTTTTACAATGTGTTTCCTGTGCATAAAATTCATATCTTCATAATACTATTATCTCATTTGATTTTGGAGAGAGAAGAATGTCATATAATATAGTGCAGCAGATCTTTGTCTCCAGGTCAATCTTCCAAAGTTTAGATCTCAACACCATACTTTTTTAGCCAAGTGGCTTTGCATGAGTTACTTAGCTCCAAGATGCCTCATTTATCTCATGTCTAATATGATGGTAATATAATAATAATAAAAGTAATAATAGTAATAATGCCTACCTCATTGGATGTTGTGAAATTTCAGTGAATTGTCTTAAGAATTAAGTGAACGCTTTGAACAGGCCTGGCCCAGATTTAGAACTATTAATTATTATTGTCATCATTATTGACATCATCATGTAAGAATTCAGGCTGATAGGTGCCCATCAACAGTGGACTGGATAAAGAAAATATGGTACATATATACCATGGAATGCTATCCCGTCATACAAAAGAACAAAATCATGTCATTTGCAGCAACATGGATGCAGCTGGAGGACATTATTCTTAGTGAATTAATGCAGTAACAGAAAACCAAGTACTGTGTGTTCTCACCTGTAAGTGGGTGCTAAACATTAGATACACATGGACGCAAAGATAGGAACAATAGATACTAGGGACTCCAAAAGTAGGGAGAGAGGGAGGGAGGAAAGGCCAGAAAAACTACTGAGTATCATGATCAGTACTTGGGTGATGGGGTCATTTGTATCCCAAATGTCAACATCACAGAATATATCCATGTAACAATCCTGCACATGTAACCCCTAAATCTACAAAAAATTGAAATTATTTTTTAAAAAAGAATTCATGTTGAACTCAGCATCATGCAATATGCCCTTGTAACAAACCTACGCATGTACCCCCGAATCTAAAAAATAAAATAATTTAGTTTGGAATGTGATCACAGTTATAGTTCTTAAACCTCAAATCTCTATATAGTTGGGATAGAGACTGATGGCTACTCACTCCAATATAAATCAATAACAGGATGCTGTTAGCAAATTTTCTAGCCAGGAGGGTACATTGTGAGGCATAAGCTAGTCAGGGCTATCCCTTTCCCTTCGTTGGTCATCAGTTTATATAATCCAGTTTTAGCCAGTGAGATGTAAAAGGAAATTTTATGGGGATCTTCTGGGAAATATATATACTTTTCTCTTTTGAATGACAGAGCTCATTTGTTGTCTTCTTTCTTTCCTGCTTTGGATGCTGTGATATGAAGATATATGGTTAGTGGTGTGGCAGCCATCTTGTGACCTTGAGGCTACAAGCTTGAGGCAAAATCCTGTATTCTGAGAGTGACGGAATAGAAAAAAAAAAAGAAACTTGATGGTAATTTTGAATATAGGACTACCTCTAGATTTGTTAACAACAAATATGCTTACAGTTTAATTTTTATTAGTAGAGTTTTCTTAATTGTAGCTGAAAACATCTTAACTGATACTTCAGTCATGCATTCTTTTGGTTACAAATGACAAAAGCCCAACTCAAACTAGGGAATTTATTCAGGCATTGACAGTAGCTCATGCAGTCAAAGGAATTGCAATAGGAACACAATGGCTCTAAGGACCGGAGATATGGAAACTAGGTTCTTGAACATCATTGCACACTCTCCCTCTCCATCTTTCCTCTTTGCCTTTTTCTGTGTCAACTTCATTTATTCCTATTGAAGACGAACTTTCTCCTGGTGGCATGGGTGTTTACTTGAAAAAACAAAACAAAACATCACACACACACACACACACACACACAAAGAAGAATCTCTCTTAGCTCCTGTTTAATATAAGCCTAGGAAAGAATGCTAATTTGATTCTCATATCAATTGCTTCAGCGAGGGGAGAAGTTTGGATCAGCCAACTGCACTGCTTTGACCAGAAGAGTGGGGCTCTTTCTGGTAGACCCATTGGGATAACACCCATACACTGGGTGGATAATTTCTGTAGGACAGGCAGCCATTCCTCTTAATTTCTAGTAGAAGTATGTAATAGATGTGAAAAATATTTCCCTATGACCATTCAGGTCATGATTTGAATTAGTTTTGATGTTTTTCCTACTAGAATCATTTTTTATTTCTATGGGCTAGTTTGAATCTTTGTGTTTGTGACCAAAAGAGACTCAGAACCTGATATATTGTGAGAGGTTGCCCTTCAGAACTTACCAGTGTACTCCCATTCTCATTTCCTAGAGACTGCTTGCTCTGTGGGCTATGCTAACTGGGATTTGAAATGGGGTAACAGTCACATTATGTATCAAAACTTCTTGGGCTCTTGGTGGAGCCTAGTAATGTCAGGTTTAAGCTCCATAGAAAGAATTCTCCCTCTTTATCTAGTGTGTTCCTGGGAAGCCTTTCATAGATGTTCAAGAGAACCACACAGCATTCTCTGAGCACCACTCTCTGCTGAACATGGCTGCTGGCTTCTCTGAGCCTGCTGGGGGACCTTGGTGCTGCTGGACTCTGCTGCCACCACTAAGAGTGCTGTCTTTGAGACACTGCTGATTCCCTGCTCATGGCAGCTAGCTCCTCCTTTGTCTCTTACCGCTGCCACTGCCACATGTATGCTGAAGGCTCCAAAGCTGCCCAGTGACCCATGGAAAGTGGAGGGATGCCTCTGTCCCCTCTCTGCACTACACTGTTAAGGATTTTCCCAAACCTCAATATCTTGCAGAAGAAGTTTTAATGACAGAGTTGGGTCTTCTTATTTCTTACTGTATAATTTGCCCCTTTCTCTTCATAGCCCCACTGCATGGCAGCTAGGCTTGAAGACCATGTGTGAGGCTGCACCAGGATAAGTCATATGCCAAAGACTAGAATCCTCTCCTTCCACTTCCCAGAAGAAGGATTTGCTGATTAGCCTAGCTTGTGCTCTTGACATTTTTCCTCTTGGCCTTAGATATTTTCCAGGAGGTTCTTCAGTTTTGAATAAATGCAGATTTCTGTCTTGCTTATTCCACCCACCACTTCACCCTGAATGTTCAGACTTGTCTGATCGAAGAGCTGTGTACCAATAGACCTGCTGAAAGGACGGACACCATTTCCGAAAAAGGAGACTTCCATAGGATTCCCAACTCTATTTTGTCAAGTATGGCATTAAAAAAAGCAGCCAAAAATACTCTTACTACTACTATTTATTATTTCCATTATTTCATAAAAAAAGACATTTTCAAACTAAAAATTAAAAGTAAGAGTGGCATTGTTTAAAGAAAAAAATTTTCTTTTTCAAAAACATGCAATTGAAATGTTATACCTATGGACACAAAAATTTAGCAGTGCCTAAACAAGACTGTGCATCATAATATACATATATTCACATAGTTTTCAGACATAATCTCTAGTGATGTTGATTCAGGATTGAGGATCTATAAACAGTATTTACAAAGCTCTCCAGGTGATTCTAATGCAGCCAGTCAGATTAGTATCTGGACTATTTTTCTCTTTTTCTTTTCTTTTCCTTTTTTTTTTTCATGAGGTAGTGAGAAAATCAATTGCAGATCAGTAATGGTCTATGGCCTGGCTCTTGGGGCCCAGCTGGCTCAAATAAAATCTGGAACTCTAGTTATATATTTCCCGGAGATGCCCATATGCTTTCTTTCTTCACTAGAAGAAGTACCAAGTGGTAAAATGTTACACATAGGAAAATTATGTGACATTGATCCAGGTCAAGCATGACATGTGAACATTAACTGATGATGAAGGCCTGTCAATTGGCAGTGACTGCTAGAATGTCATGCTGAAATTGATGCAAAGGATGAGTCCCGGCACAGAAGCAGCAAATGTCGTGATTGATTAGCAGTGTCTCTTGCAGAGTGGATGAGGGGTGTAGTGGTGTATTTGCCATTTTTAGTCTGGCTCCATGTAGATTTACACATAAAGGTTGAGAAAATATTAGTGGTTTTAAGTGCTCGATCATTCTCTTCATTACAGTACAATAATAGTCCATTTGCAACTGTAGTAGAATAATGCCTGAAAGTCTGTCATCTTAAGAGTCTTTGTGTATTAAGAAGTCATTTAATCTGTATCCAAGTTCCAATTACTGCATTTAAATTGAGGCTATATTATTGTGTCACATCTGTGTGGCCATAAAGGTACCTTGCAGTTTACTGAATGCACATTTCACTGGATAGTTTTTATATGACAGTTCCTCGCAGTGAGGTTAGGGAGAAAGTATAAAGTCCTTACCTGCCTAGAACTTAATCTACTGGGGGAAGCACATATCTAAATAAAGAATAATTACAAAAATGTGCACAATGCACTCCAGAAACAGAGAAGGAAAAGATTAACTCTGAATTTTAAATGAAGAAGAAAGAGAAATAGTGTATTTTAGTTGAAAAGTTGATAGAAATTTAGAGTAAGTTGTTTCAAAGAAAAAGTTTTGTAGAACCCAGGATGTGTTGGTGAGTATGATCACTGAATATTTACTTCAGTAAAACAACATATAACTTTATTTATAGTGTATCATGGTGTTTACTTACATTTGACTAACATATTTATCTAGAATGCTTCCCCTCAATAGATTATAAAGTGATAAGACAACCTATGAAAATAGGACTTCAGGAGAATGGCCAGAATGTTCAGATTTTAATCTTTGAACCCATATGTGTTAACTGTGTGACCTTGAAAATTTAATTTTGAAAAATCCTTTCTAATTCCTAATCTGCAAAATGAAGTTAATATTACTAACTACCACATTACATTGCTGTGAATATTAAAGGCGGTAACGTATGTAAAAGTGCTTAGCACAGTGCCTGGCACTTGGCAAATGCTCAGTAAGTGTTAACTGTTACTAATATTAGTGTGTGTCTTTGAATTCTAATTATCTACATGGATCACAGTAGACAAGCAGTTAGCATTTGTTGTTTGTGTCGAAATTCAGGATTTTTCCTTTCTTTTCCTGATCAGTTCATCCTGGAATGTGTGCTGTGTGCCTGACACCACTCAAGACTCACTCTCATTCCCAGCAAATTCCTTACAATCTTGTCTTCTGAGTCCACTTCCATAACCCTTCAGTTCTTTCCAGATCCCTTCCCATGGTATTTTAGACAGAATGGAGTATGAAGCTTTACTAAAATAGCTTAATCCTAACAGTTTGATCACTAGGAAGGAGCAGTAATGGTGAATTTACTGGGGAGACTAAATGACACATGCAATATTTACATAATGTGAGACAAAGTACCTCTGAATATGACAGTGTGTTCTATCACTGTATTAGTCTATTTTTGCACTGCTATAAAGAAATACCTGAGACTGGGTAATTTATAAAGGAAGAGGTTTAATTGACTCATAGTTTCACTTGGCTGGGGAGGCCTCAGGAAACTTACAATCACGGCAGAAGGTGCAGGGGAAGTAAGCTCAGACCTTCTTGTGTGCTGGCAGGAGAGAAAAAAAGTGAGTGTGTGTAGGAGGAAAGGTCAGACACTTATACAATCACCAGATCTCGTGAGAATTCACTCACTATCATGAAAACAGCATGAAAGAAACCACCACCATGATCCAATCACTTCCTTCCCTTGACACATGGGAATGACAGGTCTCTTGCTCAACTTGTGGGGATTACGACTTGAGATGAAATTTGGGTAGGGACACAGAGCCGGACGACATCAGTCACCTAATACTATATGTTCCCTTTATGATACTTAAGACAATTTTATGTAACTTTGCTTTTTATTTATCTCCACTATTAGGAATAAATTCTGACAGTGAATTTATACCCTTAGAAAATGAAACACATAAAAGAATATATTGTATTTGTTTTGTTCTTCATTGTTTCTGTAACATCTAGCAAAATGACCTTTGCATAGAAAGTACTCAATACACATTTGTTAATGGAAAGAAAAATAAACAAGTTGTGAAATAGACTTTATGACTGTTTTTCTTGGGGAGATTATGATTATATTAAAGAAATGTGAATCAAAGTACTTCTTTGAATATCTGTTTTTTTTTTTTGGCAAGTGTGTGTGTGTGTGTCTGTGTGTGTTTATAATAGCCAGGAATCACTTTCCATTGAACGAATCTCTGAAGTTCTAAAGATGAGTTTTATAAGTGACAATATGGCCAGGTCAAAAGCTTATTTTAAAACTCATAGTGTTTCTGGAATATAATTTTGGGTTTAGTGAAAGTATCACATAAAATATGAAGCTAAATCAAATTAATACCATTTATTCCTGGAGTCCTACATCTTATCCAGATTTATATGCCAATGATTCCAGCATTTGGTACATCTTATTGCTGTATACTTTTAGTGCTCTGACTTCATCTATATTAATGTGTTAGATAAAAAATAAAGCGAAAAATAATAAGATATTATTCATATTAAACATTGTAGCACCACTCGTTTTACCTAAATCTTGGGAGTAAAAGTTCTTATGGGAAAGATTTCTAAGCTTTTCAAATAATATCTATAAACAGAACAGGAGCCTCAAATAGCGTTTATCTCTAAGTCTGAGTTATAGCTTACTTCATTGCTCCCTAAACACCAAATTTTCTGGTATAGATATAGGACATATGCTTTTTCAGCTCAGTCTGCCATAGAGCTCAAGTGTGGTACATTTACACTGGCAGCTTTTTGGGGAGAAAAAAATAGCATGGGGAGCAGTGAAATCTCCCAGTAGAGGAGGTTCATGATACAAATGTTGAGGGGCTCAGCTTCCAGAAAGTAATAATTCCCCTCATTTCTATTAGAAAAAGGACACACAGGCATAGCAACGAGTGGTAAATCAGCATCTCTGCCTCTTTACCAGCATTTATGATCAGCATTAGTGGTGGCAACTGTCGTGGGGATTATGGCTGCTTTATTTCAAGGGAGTCTAAGATGCAGAGCATAGCACAAGTATTTTATAAACATATATGTTTATAGTCAGCCATTTGGGTTTGCAGCAATGACAAATGATTCCTAGGGGGGCTTAAAGAGGGAGAGGGAAGGAACGAAGTCAGGAAGGAGGTGGGGAAAACAGTTACGTTTATTTGATGTAGAAATTTGGATGTTAGTTATAGTCCACATTGCTGTAAGCTATTTTGAGATAGCCTAAGTTGCCAAAATTATTCCATTGATCAGCTATCCTGGGATCGAAAAAGCCACATTCTGACCAGGGCCATGTGACTTTTAGTTCCCATTACAAATCAGTATGGGCCTCCAGAGTGTAGTTGGTTTAACTATGTTTGTGATTATTTTGTGAAAGATAAAATCCCCTATCTGACACTTCCCAGAACTTCAAGCTCTTATGTGAGGTTTACAAAGTCATAGAAAGGAGATAATCTCTACCATCTTTTTTCTCGTGTATTCTGTATGTTTGATAAGGTGAGCTAATGTATACAGCTATGGCCCAAAAGGCACCCAAAGCAAACTGTGTTCCTATTGAATAGTCACAGTACCATTAGATAAAAAGGAAGCTTTCAGACAGCTTCTGTAAGCTGTCTTTTGTAGACGGATCCAGATGTAAAAGGAAAGCATAAATATTTCTGTCCTATTCTTATCTTGTCTTACTATTAGGCTTCCAGCTACAGAAGCCATTATGATAATGTGAGTTTAGAAAATTTGTTTGTGAAGAAATTGAGGAAAGAAAAACTGCATAGAGGATCTGACCCTCAGCCTTATATAGCTTTTTTTTTAAATTGTTTTAATTTTTATTTTATTTTTTTATTGAGACAGTGTCTCACTCCCATCACCTAGGCTGGAGTGCAGTGGCATGATCTCAGCTCACCACAGCTTCAACCTCCTGGGCTTAAGCAATCCTCCAACCTTAGCCTCCCGAATAGGTGGGACTACAGGTGTGCACCACCATGCCCGGCTAATTTGTTTATAAAGAGATGGGTCTCCCCATGTTTCCCAGGCTGATTTCAAACTCCTGGGCTCAAGTGATCCACTTTCCTTGGCCTCCCAAAGTGCTGGGATTAGAGCCATGAGTCACTGTGCCCAGTTACATAGCCATCTTTATAGTAAAATTCTTGGCCCTAAAAACTTTTGTTTTTCCTTTACTCCCACTTTGCCTGAAAACGTCTTTTGTTCATTTATTTATTCATTAGCAAATATTTAGTATTTTGTGTGCCAAGAGCTCTACTAGATTTTTGGGTATACATGAGTGAATGAGATGTAAACAGTTTCTGTTCCCACATAATTCAGGTGGAGGTGACATAATCGGACAGACAAGGGGAGCTAAGTGCTGGAAAAACACGTGGCAGGAACAATTCACTCAGTCTAGCAAGATCAGAGAGGGCTTCCAATATGAAGCATCTTCTAAACTAATAACTAAAGAACGAATAGGAGTTAAATTTCACATCAAATGGCTTTCATAAGATAATGTATATGAAATAACTTGTAAGTTGCAAAGCATTATGCAGAAAGTATATTTCATTATTGGTCTTCTTGTAATCAGGTAATCTTAAAATAACTAATATACAGGGATAAGTGTTATGGCAGCAATATTGTTTTTGGGGTAGAAAGCATCTCATTTGCAGCTACATTATTTTCCACATTCAGGTAAAAGACATAATTTCTACAACTAGTGTTCGGTAATCCTTTGAAAACCTGGCTTACTTAAATTTGGAGACGCAGCTAGCTAGACTTTTACCCCTAAGAGAGGCTAGAGGGATCAACAGCTTCTGTACTGGAGTGGATCCAAGGATATTCCCAAGAATGACCATCGCTCGCCTGCTGCTGATCCTGGGGTGGGTGATTTTAGTGTGATAGGGAGTCAGAAAACTGGGTTCTTATTCTAACATATCAATTAAATAGGCAAATAGCTAAAGACAAATCACTTAATTTCATTTGGTCACATTTTCCTCACCTGTAAAATGGTGATCTCTAAAGGACTGAATAATCTATCATTGACCTTCCAAGGCAGCTTCTCGCTAATGTTGTCCCCAAATCATTTGCTGGCAACTGCTTTCTTGATTTCCTATTAAGAAACAGGGAGAGGAGGCTGGGTTCAGTGGCTCATGCCTGTAATCCCAGCACTTCAGGAGGCTGAGGTGGGCAGATCAGAAGGTCAGGAGTTTCAGACCAGCCTGGCCAACATAGTGAAACCTCGTCTCTACTAAAAATACAAAAATTAGCCAGGCGTGGTGGCATGCACCTGTAATCCCAGCTACTCAGGAGGCTGAGGCATGCGAATCGCTTGAATCCGGGAGGCCAAGATTGCAGTGAGCCAAGATTACGCCACTGCACTCCAGCCTCGGCAACAGAACAAGACTCCATCTCAAAAAAAAAAAAAACAAACAGGGAGAGAATAAGAAACGGAAATATAATATCGTCTATTAGGAACATATTCTAGTGTATATGTGCACTATACATATACATATATGTATAGTGTATATGTAGTGTATATGCACATATAAAAAATGTGGACTGTCAAATTGCTAAATTACAAATATCTTCAGAAGGAAAAATGTTCTAAAAAATGTCAACGCACCATTTTCTTCCTTTTACATATCTATTTTAACTAATTTCTTTTGTCCCAGATGCAGGTAAGAATATTTTCCGAAGGAACTAATATGTAGCATATATGGGAATGTATGTGAACTGAAGCTCACATATGTGAGCTTTTTAATTTAATGCGTAGTAATGTTGATGTATATCAGTGACCAACATAGATCACACATACTTTATATAATGGAAAACAATGGTAGGTAAATATCAATTGACATTTTAGCTATTCGATGAGAATGAGGATGTTCCAATGTTCTATTTGCACAATTCAGAGCTTTCTCCTTAGACTATTGGTCTACTTTTTCACTTATAAAACTATCTCAGATAATAGCAGCACCACAGAGAATAAATACAAATAAGCCTTAAAACAAAACAAAGCAAAACAAATCTGTTGTTCATATTCTATCAACTACAGATACATTCACAGATGCTGAAACAATATATTTTTTCTATTTTTTAGGAAAGGAAGTCTTGCTATGTTGCCCAGACTGGTCTCGAACTCCAGGGCTCAACAGACCCTCACATAGCTGGGACTACCACTTGTGCCACCGCACCTGACTCTTGCAACAATAGCTTTGACAATATATTCTTTTCTAAAATTTAATGGTGACACTGTCCCCCATCTGTCTTCTTGTGTGTTCACAGGGACAACACTTTCAGTTTAGAAGACAGTGGAACATGTGAGAGAACACGCCAAGACAGACGCCTGACCAATGAGCCAACACAAAGAAGATTTGTGCAACATTTTCCTTATGAAAGCTGATTTCTGGGCTTTATCTGTCCTGGCAAAGAGAATCAGACTGCTGGATGACATTTATTTTTATTAAAATTGAGCAAACAGCATTCATAAGTTGATGCATACGCTGCTGATGCATCCGTGTAAAACAAATAAACAGTAAGTCAGAGAACGGGCTGTAAAAGCAACAGCAAAAAATCCTTCATGCCCCTTACTTTCCTATGGCAATCAAACAACAAGCTGATGCCAACTGTCGCCTCTCTGGATTTATGAAAATCCCGAGGGGAGGAAATAAATCACACATTTTCCTCTCTTCACTTACTCTTGTGCTAGTACTGTCAACATTTGCCTTTGATTCTGTATTATTGGCCTTATTTTTATTACTTTTTACTATTGGCAAAGAATATTATCAAAGGGATTGATAATAGAAATTAAATAGGTGCTTGTATATTGTTTTGGTAATATAGAATTTCTTTTTGTCATTCATTTTTCAGTGGAGAAAAATAAGATGTTCTTGTTTACTGGCTATTGATATTAAGTCCATGTCTTAAAACACACACACACACACACACACACACACACAGCCGAAAATCGAACATTAGGGTTCAGGATACCAGGCTCAGTGATGCCTTTCAGTATAAGTGTCCCTAAGGTGGATACCATACTAGGCTGCCTAGATATGCATTTTTTAGAAATTAATGGCTCACTTTTGCATCCTTCTGCAGGAATTTTCCTGTTTAGGCCAAAGAATGCCTCCTTATCTTAGTTGTTGACCCTTTTTTAGAGGAAGCCCTAATCTATGACTGGTCAGTGGGAGAGGTACAAACACTCTTTAAAGGGTGGTGACGGCCTTGCTCTTCTGGAGGGCCGTGTTTACTCTTGCCTTTGTGTTTCTTTACAAAATATTTTCTTTCTGTATAATTCCATCACTTCTAAAACATTTAACTCAGCTTCTATTTCTTTCATGAAGTTTTCTTTTTTTAAAAAATTTGACTTTTAAGTTCAGGGGTACAAGTGCAGGTTTGTTATATAGGTAAACTTGTGTCATGGGGGTTTGTTGTACAGAGTGTTTTGTCACTTAGGTATTAAGCATAGTACCCATTAGTTCTTTTTCCTGATCCTCTTCCTCCTCCCACCCTCCACTGTCCAATAGGCCTCCGTGTCTATTATTCCCCTCTATGTGTCCATGTGTTCTTATCATTTAGCTCCCACTTATAAGTGAGAACATGTGGCATTTAGTTTTCGGCTCCTGCGTTAGTTTTCTAAGGATAATGGCTCCAGCTCCATCCATGTTCCTGCAAAGGACATGATCTTGTTCTTTTTTGTGCCTGCATAGTATTCCATGGTATATATGTACTGCATTTCCTTTGTCCGGTCTACCATTGAGGGACATTTAGGTTTATTCCATGTCATTGCTATTGTGAATAGTGCTGCAATGAACATGCATGTGCATGTGTCTTTATGATAGAAAAATTTCTACTTTTTTGAGCATATACCCAGTAATGGGATTGCTGGGTGAAATAGTATTTCTGCTTTTAGGTCTTTGAGGAATTGCCATACTGTCTTCCACAATGGTTGAAGTAATTTACACTCCCACCAACGGTATAGAGGCATTCCTTTTTCTCCACGACCTCGCTAGCTCCTGTTTTTTGTTTTTTGTTTTTGACTTTTTATAATAGCCATTCTGACTGGCATGAGATGGGATCTCATTGTGGTTTTGATTTGCATTTCTTAATGATCAGTGATGCTCAACACTTTTTCATATGATTGTTGGCCCCATGTATGTCTTCTTTTGAAAAATTTCTGTTCATGTCCTTTGCTCACTTTTTAATGGAGTCATTTGCTTTTTTTTCTTGTAAATTTGTTTAAGTTCCTTATACATATTTAGACCTTTGTCAGATGCGTGTTTTGCAAAAATTTCTCCCATTCTGTAAGTTGTTTGTTCGCTCTGTTGATAGTTTACTTTGCTGTGCAGAAGCTCTTTAGTTTAATTAGATTCCATTTGTCAATTTTTACTTTTGTTGCATTTGCTTTTGGTGTCTTCGTCATAAAATCTTTGTCTGTTTCTATGTCCAGAATAGTATTGCCTAGGTTGTCTTCCAGGGTTTATATAGTTTTGTGTTTTACATTTAAGTCTTTAATCCATTTTGAGTTAATTTTTGTATATGCTGTAAGGAAGGGGCCCAGTTTCAATCTTGTGCATATGGGTAGTCAGTTATCTCAGCACCATTTATTGAATAGGGAATCCTTTTCCCATTGCTTGTTTTTGTCAGGTGTGTCAAAGATCAGATAGTTTTAGATGTGTGGCCTTATTTCTGGATTCTCTATCCGATTCCATTGGTCTTTGTGTCTGGTTTTGTCCCGGTAGTACCACGCTGTTTTGGTTACTATAGCCCTGTAGTATGGAAATTTTCTCTGACAACTCAACACACACTGATTTCTTACTTCCTTTTATATTTATAGTATCCAATCGCCTACATTGGTTTAAATGCTTTTCAATATACAAAGTATCTTCACATATCTACCCTGACTGAACTTTTAAAACCACTCCCTGGTTTGGTAAAAACAAGAATGATTAATTTTTTATTTCCACTTTACAGTAGAGAAGCCCAGGGGTGAGAAAGAATGAGTATTTGCCCAGGTCATCTGGTGGCATATGGCAGGCCTAGGATTGAAATCTGTGTGTGATAGTTCCACACTCAGTGTTCTTGCCGCTTGACAGTGCTGCCTTCTCAGGGTGCATTTATTGCTGTGTCACCTATTTAAATTATATACACCACAGTGTTGATTTGGGCTTCTTGTTTGTCACTGTAAAATTTCCCCTCTGTATCCAAAAGATGTAGTTAGACCTTCATGTTCTTTGACTCATGGTTCTGCTGAGAATATTGGCGTTTCTGGTTTAGAAGAAACATTTGTTGGGTCTCTGGAACATACCTTCATCCCAGTTTTCAAAAGCACGGAGATTCCGCAGGAAGGTACAATGGGTACAATGTCTACGTTATTTGGGTGATGGACACACTAAAAACGTAGACTTAACCATTATGCAATATAGCCATGTAACAAAATTGCATTAGTACCCCTTAAATTCTTACGAATAAAATCAAAACATTTTATCAGGTGGATTCAGAAAAATCTCACTTCTATCCCCGGGTTCTCTTTCCTGTTCCCCCTCTATCACTATGAATAACCATATTTAATAAGTTTTTGTTTTATTTTTATAAATACAAACTAATGAACACACAACTTCTCACATAAAGGAAACAATATTCATACTCTTTTGCACTTTGTTTTTTCACTTAATGTGTCTAGGAGATAATTTTATATTCACATATAGGAATCTATTTTATTCTTGTTTTTATTGCATAGTATTCTATTGTGTGAATGCATTAGTTTGCTGAACTGGTTCCTTGCTGATAGATATTTTGGTTATTTGTAAACTTTTGCTATTATACATATTTTTACAATAAATAACCTATTCACAAATTATTTCACATTTTTCTTTCAGTGTATATGTAAGATAAATTTCTAGAAGTAGAAACGTCAAAAGGTATATGCATCTGCAGTTTTTCTGTATATTGTCAAATTATTGTCTCAGTGGTTGCTTCAGTTTGCATTCCTACCAAAATTTATGAGTTTCTATTCCTAACATTCTCCCTAGTATGTATTATAGTGAAGCTTTTAGATTTTGCCAGTCTAATAGGTGAGTGGTATTTTCTTATAGTTTTGCTTTTAATTTGTCTTATTAAATTAGATTGACCATTTGTTGTTGTTTTTAAGAGTCATTTAAAATTCTTGTTCTGTGAACTACCTTCGTATCTTTTGCCTATACTTCTGTTGAATTACAAGTCTTTTCCCACGGGAGTTTTTTGAGCTCTTTTGTTATTAGTTATTCTGGCCCTGTGATATAAGTTACAAATAATTTCTCCAAGTTTTTAATTTACATTTTGACTTTGTTTACAATGTTTTTGCTGTGCAGAATACTTTTTAATGATTAGTCAGTGGTTTACTCTTTTTTCTTGAATTGCAACTAGATATTAAAGTAGCTGGGAAGTTTTCCCCAATCCTGGATTGAAAAAGGCATTCATCCATTTCTTTTTCTGCTTTATATAAATACTATGTCTTATATTTGATCCTTTTGAAGTTTAACTTGGTGTGTGATGTGAGGGCAAATTCAATATTATCATTAGCCAAAGGGCTTTTCAGTTGTCCAAAAGATAACAAGGTAGCATGATGTTGTGTGTTAGTTATATTAAAGGACTTAATAATAGTTCTTAGCATGTCCTTAAAGTCCTTAAAATCCCACTAGCATGTGACTTACAGGAGGGCATGGTCGTGAACAAATCCAGTGGATTTTCAGGCTCTCTTAAGAAAGCACTACACAACTGCCCACTTCTGAGCTCGAGAACAAGAGGCAGAATCGCATTGATGATTTCTAGGTTGCTTTCTAAGATACTGCCAAGGCATTATGCAGCATACTGAAACCATCTCTGGAAAATTATAATCTTCATGGCAGTTTCAAACATACTTATTATATATGGTCAATAGTTACAACACAATCTGAATGCATGCTGAGAATTCTTTTTAATTCCTTTAAAGATGCCATGTCCCTGATGTATAAGAGGATAATGCAAGTGAATCAGAAACATGCTGGCCAGAGAGAAATTGGTTCAAAATGACTCCATAGGCCATTTTGGGGAAAGGCATATTTATTAGTGATGACAGAAATTAAAACTGCTTCCTCCGGTTGTACCACTCTCCTTCTTTATATTCATGCTTTACTGGAAAGACCAAATAGCAGGCAATTGAGAAACAACTTTTCTGACTTTAGTAAGAAACAGGTGTTGAACTATCAGCCATACATTTTTTTGTATCTGAACTGACATTCAATCTATGGGAGGGAAGGAGACAGGAAAGCGTGGAGCTGATGAGAAGAACGAAGCAGGTGCCAGCATCTCAGAGCTGCAGAGGACATCAGGCTTGTTGGATGGTTGCAAATGTGTGAACTATGATGCATCCAAAAGTCCCCAGATTGCTCTCTCTCTCTCCCTAGTCTTTTCTGTCGATTCATGTTTGTTCTGTATTTATATCTGCTGTTAAGAATGACACAGAGACAAAGGAGACTGTGGGTAGAATCAGTACTTGGGATAAAAAAAGCTTTGCATTATTTTCTTGGTTGTCAAGTCTCACTGATTCAGAACAACTGGCGATTTCTCTTTCTATAGTTTTAATTATGTTTGCTGTCAGAGACATAAGACACAGGAAAGGACAGGACAGCAACTTTATTTTAAGCTGGATTGAGTATCACTAAATCTCTCCAATTCTTATTAGCTCTAGAATTATAGTTTTTTCTCTAAGAAATACTATATACTTGAAGCTTTTTAGAAAGTATCTCTTTTGAGTTAAAGAACCATTTTAATCTTAGAACATTAGTCAGAGTGGGACTACAACTATAATAAACAGGTAGCATTTTAAAAACATACACAATGAGGATTTACGATTATGATGTACAGTCTATGAATTAAAAACCACTGAGCATGTGCAAAAAGTAAAAATATATGTTGAACATTTTATTCATATATATCATGAAGTAGACTTTAAGCAACTTCTATTTAATACTTACAAGGAAATAATTTCCTTATGCATGGAAATTCCATTGTACTTCAAAGGATTTGGTCAAATAGATAATGTATGATAAGGATATTTTCAAAATGCCTAATTTCTTTCTCTGATGTAAGGTTAAGATGAATGTTCATATTCTCTGTTCAACATTTTATTGCTTATTAAGAAAAGGACTTAATAAAATGATTGTGAGATTTAGATGGCTTTTCTAAAAAGTTAATTCATTTTTCTTTATATTGGATTATGCTAGCCAATTGATCAGATATGAAGTTAAATATTGATTGATTCTGAAAAGATGCTGTGATCCAATTCGATGCCAGCTGATATGAATAATTGTGCATTCAATTTGATTTCAAACCTTTTTCTCCTATTTGATGGTTTCATTGATATATAGGAGATTCTCATTCATATTTTCATTACCTAATGTGATAATTTTATGTGTCAACTTGACTGGGCCACGGGATGCCCAGATATCTGATTAAACATTATTTCTGGGTGTGTGTGAGAGTGCTTTGGGAAAGGATTAGCATTTGAATTGGTAGACTGAGTAAAGCAGATAGCCATCCATAATGTGGATGGGTGTCATCCAATCCACCGAGGGCCTAAATAGAACAAAAGAGCAGAGGAAGGCTAGATTTGCTCTCTCTTTGCCTGACTCTTGATTGCATGAGCTGGGAGATTGATCTTCTCTTACCCTTGGTACTCCTGGTTCTCAGGCCTTCAGGCTCAGACTGGACTCTACACCATGGCCCTCCAGCTTTAAGGCCTTTGACCTACACTACTGGCTTTCCTGGGTTTCCAGCTTGCATACAGTAGATTGTGGGACTTCTCAGCTTCTATAATTGCATGAGCCATTACCTTATAATAAATCTCTGTTATCTATCTATCTATCTATCTATCTATCTATCTATCTCTATCATTTATCCATCTTCTATTGGCTCTATTTCTCCAGGGAACCCTGACCAATACACCTAGTAAGATAACTTATCATTACTTTGCCCACCACTCATTCCTGAAGAGGTATTACTTGGCATTGTTCAAGGGGACTATCATATAGAAGGATTTAATGTCATATTGAATCATTGTATTTTCTTTTGAAACATAAACCTTATTTTGTTAAGGAGAAAGCCGTATTCAAAGTGGAGCAAGAAGTCAGTGTGGCTTGAAGAGAATAAGTCATTGGGATTGGATTATACTAGGCATTCAGGCCATGATAAAGAGTTTGAAATTTCTTTGAATAGGCCGAGAAGAGAGAAGACATTGGTAGGTCTTAAGTAAGAAAGTGAAATAATCTGATTAAAAAAAAGTTCACTCTGGTTACTGTGCAGAAAATTGCCAGAAGTGAAGCAAAAGTAGAATCTTCTGGAAGACTCCTAGAAGAATCTAAAAGTTGTGAAGGTGGCTATGTGGTAAGACATGGTAGATTGGGGTATCTTTAAAGGTGGAACTCTTAAGACTTGCTGATGGATTAGATGTAGGGTGCAAAGGCAAGAGAATAAGGTTTTGAACGTGAGCCAAGTAAATGGAAAGTGGTACTGACTATTTTATTGTTCATAAACCTAGGCTAGGCTGGGCGTGGTGGCTCACGCTGTAATCCTAGCATTTTGGAAGGCCAAGGGGGGCGGATTGCCTGAGCTCAGGAGTTCGAGACAAGCCTGGGCAACACAGTGAAACCTCGTCTCTACTAAATACAAAAAAAATTAGCCAGACATGTTAGCGTGCACCTGTAGTCCCAGCTACTTGGGAGGCTGAGGCAGGAGAATTGCTTGAACCCGGTGGGTAGAAGTTGCAGTGAGCCGAGATCATGCCACTGCACTCCAATGTGGGTGACAGACAAGACTCTGTCTCCAAATAAATAAATAAATAAATAAACCTAGGCTAAAAATTTAATTGACTTAAAATTATTAAAACATACAAAATATCACATTTTTTACTTATTACTATTAATTTAAAAAGCCAAGTAGGTGTGTACAATGTATAGTCAACTAATTATTCTGCATTGCCATTCAAAGTCTATCATTAGAACTTCATGATAAGAAGATGACTTGAGCTGTATACAACTACCATTTTTTACATAATACCTCTGTTGATGACACAGTTAGGGCAGATTCCTGGAAAGATGGGCAATAGAACTTACTTAGATGACATTATCAACTCCATTTATGTCCTCCACTGGCTTTATACTCTCCTTTCTGGGACTCTTACGTAACCAAGTATGTTTCAAACAGGATTTTGTTAACCTTTTGCTATTCTTTCTCTGGAAGATTCAACCTAAGAAAGGACAGCTTTCTATTGCGTATCAGTATTTCCTACCTGACACTGAGCGGGACCAAAAATTGAAACAAAATTAGAAGCATTGCAATGTCCTCTCCCCCTCCCTGTATTCTTAGCTAGATCTGTTCTTCAAAGAACTAAAATAAAAAGGTGATATGTCTCTGATGTTAAATAACAAATTCAGCTAAGTTCTGAGTCCCTAAACTGGTTAATTTTCATTTCCATCCTCAAGTTTTACTTTTCAGTGAAAGAAAGATGACAAAATATGTCTGGTGCTATGTGTTCTCTTCTAGGCTTTCCTGATAATGAACAGTAAGTGGCTCATCTGATTGTGATAAAGATGGTATACACTGCCTTGTAGTCTAAACATTGATGTGCAGAGCTGTAATCACATCTGACTGGTGGGCAGATCAGTTGTCTTTGTCTTCAATCTCTCTTGTTTTATTGCTGTGAAGTGCTGTCACAATGACTGATAGAGGGGTTGAAGCTGTAAATTCAGGAGAATCATTCAGTTATACAAGCAGAAAGGGTATCTTTCTTGTAGAGAAATCCTTATGCATAAGTAGAATAGAAAACTACCCACATGTGAGTGATTTCAGAGTGTAAGAGAAGACAGCTTCACTGCATTCCAAAACGTCTTTCTTACTCCCTTGAGGATGCCAGATACTATGCAGATATAGTCTTTAACTCAAACCTAAGTAAAGATGCAGACAATTTGAATGGGTACCACACTAAGATGTGAATAGTTGTGAATAAGATCACAAGCCCACCAGACACTTGCAGCTGGAGAAATGAAATTGTTATTAGAGCAGGAGAAGACTGCGTAGAAAAAGAAACAACGGCCTACATCACAATTTTATCTTACGTTGATCACATATTTTTTGTCTAAATGTGGCAGGTTTCCCTATGGGTTAGCTTAGCTGTGTGTATGCATTTGTGGTTTCTATGTCATTTTTTAAAGTTGTGTGATATAAGCTAGTATAAATTATTAGGAAATGTATCTAAATTTTAACTCTAGTCTATTAACACCAATTTATCTGTTTCTTGCATGCTTTCTATTAAGGAGAAGTTCTACTAAAGATAGTTAAGTGGTATATCTTACTAACATTTGACAAAAGTGCTGCCTAGCTAGGTCTGACTGTCTTTGCAACTTCATAAAAATCGACATGACAAAACCATGACACAGGATCATGTGAATTTTAGAAGGCAAATTACATTCATTGACCTTTTTCTCCAGACTTATTTCAACAGAGAAGCAGCTTGAACTGATGAAACTAGTTGGTTGAGAGATATATGCTTTATTTTCAGATGTGTAATTTCTATTTCTACATTCAACGTTTTTAACCTTATTTGAAGAATAAGAAAAATACCTGCTACCCCTCGTCTTACAGTAATGTTATAATAATCAAGCAGATTGTTAAAGTTTATGCAAAGTGGTAAGGAGCTTAGCAGGACTCTCCTTAACAAACAATACTCTAACTGGTGAAAATTATAAAAAGCAAACATCTAAAGTCTTTACATTTATACTGGAGGCATACAGAGAATGGAGAAACATTTATTTAAGATAACTTACTAAATCTCTTTTAGAACAGAAAGAGTTGGGATTTGAGTCATGGCTCACTCCCTTACACTACTCCCCCCTCCACACCAGCTCTGTGATACTGAAATTCCCTCAGGTATATACAGCCAAGAAGGCAAGGGACTCACTCTCCAGCTCCTAGTCTGGTGCTACAGTTTCATCTCTAGTGGGGAAGGCTGCGGTTTCTGATTCCTTCCAGCTTCATGTTGTAGGTAGGTGCACTGAGAGGATTGGGTCTCTTTTCCCCCACCTAGCCACCACTCATAAGGAAGAAGCTGTAGTCCAACATCATCCTAACATTCTTAAGAAAATGCAAGACCTCAAGAAAAGCCAAACAATCTTGAACAGGAATACAGGAGTATTTACACTTTCTGATTTCAAAATTTACCACAAAACTGCAGTAATAAAGACAGTGTGGTACTGGCATAAGGGTAGACATACAGGTCAGTGGAATATAACTGAGAGTCCAGATATAAACCCTCATATTTATGATCAGTTGATTTTTGACAAGGGTATCAAGACAATAGAGGAAAGAATAATCTTTAAGCAAATAGGGTTGGGAAACTGAATATCCACATGCAGAAGAATAACGTAGAACACTTACCTCACACCAAACACAAAATAACACAAAATGGATTACAGACCTAAATTCAAGAACAAAGTTATAACACTCTCAGAAGAAATGACATACAAGTAAATCTTCATGACCTTGGGGTAAATGTAACACCAAAAGCACAAACAACAAAAGAAAAAAAAAAACAAATAAATTGGGACTACCTCAGAGTTGAACTCTTTTGTGCTGAAAATGATGTCATCAAGAAAGTGAAAAGATAATCTACAGAAAGGGGTAAGATATTTGCATGTTATATCTGATAAGAGACTTGTATACAGCATGTATAGAGCTCTTATAACCCAAAGGACCCAACAACCTAATTGAGAAATGGGTATAGTGTCAGAATAGACATTTCTCTAAAGAAGATATATAAATTCCCATTAAGCACTTGAAACAGTACTCTAACATTATTAGCCATTAAAGAAATGCATATCAAAACCTCAATGAGTTAAAGTTTCATACTCAACAGATGGCTATAATAAAAAGACAGTAATAAGTATAGGTGAGAATGTGGGAAACTGGAACCCTCACACGTTGCTGGTGGGAACTTAAAATAATAGTGCTGTGACATTGGAAAAAGTTTGGCATTTACTCAAAATATTAAGCATGGAGTTACCACATGACCTAGTACTTCCATTTTTAAGTTTCCACCTAAGATAAATAAAACATATATCCATACAAAAACAATGTACATAAATGTTCATAGTAGCATTATTTATAATACCCAAAAAGTGGTAACAGTCCAAATGTCCATTCACTGATGAATGAAGAAATAAAATATGGTGTAACTATACAATGGAGTATTATTCAGCAATGAAAAAAATGTACTAATACATGTGATAAAATGGATGCAATTTGAAAACATGATAAGACACGGTCACAAAGAAGACATATTGTCTGATTCAATTTATATCAGATTTCTAGAACAGACAAATCTATAATATTGAAAGTAGATTACTGGTTGCCTAAAGCTGAGGCTGGGGGTAGGTGGAATGGAGAAGAATGAAGAATGACTGATAATGGGTATTTTTTTTTTGATGGACAAAAATGTTCTAAAATTAGATCACTGCATAACACAGTGAGTATGTACAAAACATTAAATTGTATACTTTAGGTGAATTGTATTATTTGTTAATTATATCTCAAGAAAATGTTTTAAACAAGTAAAAATGTTAGAATTTTAAAATGTTTATTTAAAATACATGCTTTTAATGTTGATATAATTTTTGAGAATTGTGTCTCATTCACAAGGAGAAAAGTCAAGTCCTTTTTTTCAAGAATAAATTTCTGTCTCGATAAAATAATTTTAAGTGATGAAGCTATTTAACTGGTTCTGTCTTTCAGCATATTTTATATGTTAATGAGAAAATAAGCCCATGATAAATGTATGGGAAAAAATCAACTTTTATTGTATAGGAATTTTAAAAAAGCATCTACATCTGTGCTACTTAGTAGAAAAACAGATTTTATTACCTATGACATTTTAGTGAACAGACTTCTCAAACTTTTTTTTGAGAAAATGACTAGTTTTATCCTATAAGCAGCTTTATAATTTTAATTCCAAGGTTGTATTTTCAGAAAAGTTCAATTGACTAAACAGCTAAAACTGAAAATATCAATTATATCTGTGATATAATATGATGCTTGCTGTTATCAAAATATGTTGAATTTACAAAGTTAATTTACTTAAGTCTTACTTCTCATTTTCATTCTAAGACTGTAAACCCATATTTCTGTGTCAGCCACTGTGGCCAGGTGGAAGTCTAAGTACAAACTCAGCAAGCAGGTTCTTCTCCAGGCAAGAAAAACTGAAAATTTGAAGACAATGTGTACAATCTAGTTGACATTTTAAGTAAAAATCTAGCACTTAAAATGGTAGATTGTAACAATAAGAGAAAATATTGGAAGAAAGATGACCAAAAATAAACTATTCTCAGTCTGCAAATGATTTTTAATAATTCTGCTTAACTCAACCTAACTCTGATCTCTCCTCACCTGATTACAATTCACACCAAAATTTCAGCTATCGAAAAGAAGGCTTAGTTTTAGGCCCACTCACATCCACTTGCCTGATTCTGCTGTGTCCTCTTGGTCAAGGTAGCCTTCAGAGTAGCAGTTGGCAAACTTTTTTCTGTAAAGGACCAGATAGTAAATATTTTTGGCTTTGTGAGCCATAAGGTCTTTGTCACAATTATTCATCTCTGCCATTTTTGTGAGAAAGCAGCCATAGACAATGTATAAACAAATGGGCATGGCTGTATTCTAATACAACTTTATTTACAAAACAGGCTAGTAGACCATAGTGTGCCAACCCTTGCTTTATAGTTTAATTTGCAAGGAAGTAATGAATTTCTCTCTGTTCTAAATTGCTCTTGGTTAGGAACTTAGATGCGTATCAGGAGGATGATTAATTCTTTTGAATATGGGGCAAGAGGGTGGCCTCATGGTGGTGTTCAGTTAGGAAGAGAGCATCATTATTTTACAAAAATATTTTTATTTAACAAGGGTAAGGGGACTTCTTACACCTGGGTTTTAATTTTAGAACTTCTGTTACTCTGCTTTTAAGTTTTATAGTGTCGTTGTCGTTGTTGGTTTGCTCTGTTTTTTTTTGAGACGGGGTTGCCTCTGTTGCCCAGGCTGGAGTGCAGTGGCATGATCATGGCTCACTGCATCCTCCACCTCTTGGGCTCAAGTGATCCTCCTGCCTCACCCTGGCGAGTAGCTGGGACTGCAAGTGCATGCTGCCGCTCCCAGCTAATCCTCTCCTCTCCTCTCCTCTCCTCTCCTCTCCTCTCCTCTCCTCTCCTCTCCTCTCCTCTCCTCTCCTTCCTTCCTCCTTTTCCTTCCCTTTCCCTTCCCTTCCCTTCCCTTCCCTTCCCTTCCCTTCCCTTCCCTTCCCTTCCCTTCCCTTCCCTTCCCCTCCCCTCCCTTCCCTTCCTCTCCTTTCCTTTCCTCTTTCCTTTCCTTTCCTTCTTTCTTTTTCTTTTTCTTTCCCTCTCTCTCTCTACTTTTTTTTTTTTTTTTTTTTTTTTTTTTTTTCTGGAGAGATGAGGTTTCACCATGTTTCCCAGGCTGGTCTTAAACACCTAGGTTCAAACCATCCACCTTCTTGGCCTCGCAAGGTGTTGGGATTACAGCTGTGAGCCACCGTGTCCAGCCAAATTTAGGTTCTTAAATGAATTTAAAAATATTAGTTAATATAATTTCTTACTTTTCAACCAGAATGTTTGCATTTCTATTTGTCTGTCAGGTCATCCTTGGCCTGCCAGATTTAGCAAACAAAAATAAAGGTTTTCCAGTTAAATTTGAGTTTCAGATAAACAATTAATACTTTTTTATTATAAGTAAATTTCAAGTAATATTTGGGGCACCCATGTATAAAAATGTGTTGTTTATCTGAAACTAAAATTTAACTAGGCATCTGTATTTTTATATGTCAACTCTAGGTTCATCCTTCATCCCAACATTTTCAAAACATACTCAGAGAGTAAGTTTTCATTTATCATCAAAGGAGATTCAGTACCATTATTAAGTTTGCTCTAAATGTCCTTTCATCAACTTGTCATGTACTTTGGTAAAGTATTTCTTTTCATAATAACTTTAGACTACCTACTGTACTGACAGTAAATTATACATGTTATCCACCCTCAACAAGCTTAGCAGCCATTTCCTACGTACTTTATTCCCTTTCTTATCTCCTAGTTTTCCTAACTACTCACTAACCAGGCAAATACTGTCCACTTTACATGCACCAATGTGCTTGTCTTCTTTTTATCAACTCACCCTTTTTCCTTGTATTTTCTACCTAGTATTTTTCTAGTATTTGCACCTCACACCTCCACATCTAGAGCAAGATACATATATTTAAAATCTTTATTAATATTTTTAAATTATATCAAAAGAGTACATGTACGTTACTTAAAAAGCAA
Organism: Nomascus leucogenys; assembly: GCF_006542625.1. NCBI lineage: Eukaryota > Metazoa > Chordata > Mammalia > Primates > Hylobatidae > Nomascus > Nomascus leucogenys. Next base: position 36,718,629 of record NC_044389.1, read on the forward strand.
AATAGTATTAGTGCGCTAATATTTTAAAATAGTAGTCACCTGCCCCATCCCCTCTTCTCCAGGTTTTTACTATCTTGAAATAATTTGCTCACATCTTTTTTGCTAATTATTTTAATAAATATTCTTTGTTTATATTTTTGTTTCTTATTTTTTCAATGTTATATATAATTTATTAGCATCTTGTTCTTTGTCTTATTTTTTCAATATAGTTATATTAAAATTTTGGGTACATCAGCAGTCAATATTTATATTTTTATAATCATGTAACCAATATTCACAGATGACTCAAGAAGTGTTCTATGATTATATTTCTTCTGTTGTTAATTTTTTGCTTTTTCTGGAGTTAATAACAGTCTAATATTGTCATTTGTTTTCTAGGTGCTTATTGCTAATTAATCCACACTCTATTTACTGAGCCATTTTTGAAATTTCTTTAAACATAGTATATATTTATCAGCTTTGTTTTTCTCTGGGAGCCCTTCTTGGGCTTCTGTTCTCCCATTTCAATTGGGAAAGGTTCCTCTCCATGTCTGTTGCACAGGTTCATCCTGTGCATTTCCTTACCCAACAACCTGGAAATTCCTTGTGCCTCATATGCTCTACTCCTTGTTTCTTGAAACATTTTGATTTATTAAAAAATAATTTGGATAAGTTGTTTCTAAGTTTCCTAATTAACACTTATGTGGGGATGTGTGGTAAGCAGTTATCTATGTTAGCCAGGAGCTTAGGAGTGAAATCTCTTCTCTAGGTAAACGTGTTAATCACTCATATATAGTCTATGTACATAGTAGAGACCATGTGTGCATATATGATCACTCAGGAAGTGTGTGTGAAATAAGTAGAGAATTTGAACCAAGAATAAAATCTAAAGGTATACTGATGGTTTAAGGAACTGGACATAGAAAAAGGTTCTGTGAATTAGGCTGAGATTATCCAGCTAGGAACATTAGGGAAAAATCAAAACAGTGAGGGGTGCAGAAGCTAAAGAGAAAAATGTGGCTGTCTGTATAAAAATACTGTTAAATGATGAAAGAAGATGATATATGTATAAGTTCTTTGCATTTAACATCATTTTTGAATATGATGAAAGTATTTTACGTGGAGTTATGAGGACTACTTTTATGCTTGGGTAATTATAAGCTAGGGAAGAATCATGATCATGGTTAACTGTTGACAGGAAAAACTAAAAAGGAAGAGTTTGGAGATACAAGGAAGAGTGGAGGAAACCAATAGATTGAACAATGAACGAAAATATGGTTACTGTTGCTTGTAGCTTAGCAGGTTATGTGGTTGGGAATTCGAAGGGATTTCTTACCTAGGATTTCTATGATAAAGAAACAAGGCAAGAGTGAATCAAATTGAGATTTAAGAATAATGGGGAATTTTTGTAGAGTGAAACAATGAGTTATAGTGGACCATTAGTATTTCCAGTGAGTATAGGGGGATCCAGTTGATATTGGTAAACATTAATTTATAGTGAAATCAGTCTACCTAGTGATAACATATTTTTTGAGGTGAAGCTGCAGAGAGAGCAAGTAGTTTTGTTCATCCAAAGTAGCTTTTTGGGGGGTAGGAAAGGAAAGGAAAGACACTGTGAATACTGCCAAAAGTGTGCAAAATCATTAGGTTTAGAATTACCAGAGATAAAACACTGTGAGGTCAATAGTCATTAAGATAAAAATGAGATAAATTAGAAGAGTCAGTATCCTGAGGGTCCTGATGAGGTTGAAGAATTGGTTTATTGGAGAATGATTAAACAAACGAAGTTGGCATATAAGAGGCTGTGTTCAGAAAGTGACATGAATGAATCTCACCTTTCGGAGGCAAAACTGATCCAGGTGATGAAAATATGTGTGTATGCATATGGAATGTGGGGTGGAGGTGGTATTGAGATTATTGAAGTGAGACAGTGATATAACTGATTGGTAAATTCATGAATTGATCATACCTGTGAATACCAATGCATCCAGATTGATTGCTGGCCACGTAAGAGAAAATTTTCAAGGGTTTTATTGTTAATGGCACGATCCTTAAATGCGTAATGCTCATAAGGAAGACAGGGGGAATGATTGAACTGGGATCCAGATTCTGTGGTGAATAAGAATTAACACATGAAAACATTGCTCTTGAGAGTGCTCAGTAACAGATATTGTTACTCAGGAGTATATTGGTCAGGATGGGCTAGGTTATATTGTGGAAACAAACAGCATCTAGGTCTCAGGGGTTTACATAACAAAAGCTTAACCCAGAAAAGTCACTGTCAGATTGTGTGATGGGATTGGAGAGGAGTAGGGAAAGACTGTGTCATAGATGACAAGTGCCTATCAGAATTAGGATGAATGTATGGGGAACATAGATGGCTTGAGGGCTTATATTAGAGTGTTGGCTTAAAAATTTAGGAACTGTAGGCAAGAAAGGATCAGCTGGTCATCAGTTTGCCAAAGAGCAAATGTTCTGGCTTCTCAAATTTGTGCACTATAGTTGGTATGAGGAACTCCTAGGAATGGACAGATATATTGCAAATATTGTAAAGTGCAAGGTTTGGAGTGGGTATTTTTCAATGTGGTTCACAGGAGTGATAAAATTGGTGGTTTAGCAGTGGTTTGTTTGCAAAATTTTCTCATATCTTAATTTGTATTCTATGTGTTCTAATTCACTTCTACATATACATTTAAAAATACACTAACATCTCTTTATTTTAAAATTCAATCTTTCACTTTCATCATTCCTTTTCCTAACTTAAATTGTATCTATTATTCTCCATTTTGACCTTTTGAGTTTCCTTGTATCATTTGGCTCTGTTTTCTAGAAGAATGTAAATTGTCCCCTTTTCAATGACTACAGGGAAGTTCAATTTCTTAAACTCATAAAAAGTGAGATATTTTGGCAAATCTCACTTTTTTTTGCTTTTATTATTGATTTTAGTTGACACGTAATTGTACCAATTTATCAGGTATAGTTTATATTTCAATACATGTATACAATGTGTAATTATCAAAGCACACTGTAGGTCTACTATAATTGGTAAGTCTCACTTTGAAGGGACAGATATATAAAAATAAAAACCTGAATCATGTAGGATGACTAAATACTAAAGAATTAGATTATAGGCTGGGCGCGGTGGCTCACGCTTGTAATCCCAGCACTTTGGGAGGCCGAGGCGGGCGGATCATGAGGTCAGGAGATCAAGACCACGGTGAAACCCCGTCTCTACTAAAAATACAAAAAATTAGCTGGGCGTTGTGGCAGGCACCTGTAGTCCCAGCTACTTGGAGAGGCTGAGGCAGGAGAATGGCATGAACCCGGGAGGCGGAGCTTGCAGTGAGCCGAGATTGCGCCACTGCACTCCAGCCTGGGCGACAGAGCGAGACTCCATCTCAAAAAAAAAAAAAAAAAAGAATTAGATTATAGGGTGTATTAGTCCATTCTCACACTGCTATGAAGAAATACCCAAGACTGGGTAACTTATTAAGAAAAGAGGTTTAATTGACCCACAGTTCAGTAGGGCTGGGGAGGCCTCAGGAAACTTACAATCATGGTGGAAGGGGAAGCAAACATGTCTTTCTTCACATGATGGCGGGAAGGAGAAGTGCAGAGCGAAGGGGGAAAAGCCCCTCATAAAACCACCAAATGTTGTGAAAAGTCACTCACTATCATCAGAATAGCATGGGGGGACCACCCCGTGGTCTAATAACCTCCCATGGGGTCCCTCCCACAACATATGGCGATTACAATTTAGATTGCAATTCAAGATGAGATTTGGGTGGGGACACAGAGTCAGACCATATTGTTTTGCCCCTGGCTCCTCCCAAATCTTGTCTTTCTCATATTTCAAAACACAGTTGTGCCTTCCCAACAGCTCCCCAAAGTCTTAACTCATTTCAGCATTAATCCAAAAGTCCAAGTCCATAGCCTCATCTGAGACAAGTCAAGTCCCTTCTGCCTATGAGCCTATATAATCAAAAGCAAGTTACTTTCTAGATACAGTGGAGGCACAGGCATTGGGTAAATACACCTACTCCAAATGGGAAAATTGGCCAATATAAAGAGGCTACAGGCTCCCTGCAAGTCTAAAATCCAATGAGGCAATAATTCAATCTTAAAGCTCCAAAAAATCTCTTTTGCTTCCATGTCTCACATCCAGGACACATTGATGCAAGAGGTGGGCTCTCACATCGTTGGGTAGCTCCACCCCTGTTGTTTTGCAGCATACAGCAATGCCCACACGCTCCCCCAGCCCCTGTCTGTTTTCAAGGGCTGATGTTGAGTGTCTGCAGCTTTTCCAGGTGCATGTTAAAAACTTTCAGGGATCTACCATTCTGGCTTCTGGAGGACAGTGAACTGTTTCTCACAGCTCCACTAGGCAGTGCCCCAGTGGGGACTCTGTGTGGGAGCTCTGACCTCACATTTCCCCTTTGCCCTGCCCCAGCAGAAGTTCTCCATGAGGGCCCCACCACTGACGCAAACTTCTACCTGAACATTCAGGCATTTTCATACGTCCTTTGAAATCTAGGTGGAGGTTCCCAAATCTCAATTCTTGACTTCTGTGCACCTGCAGGCTCAACACCACATGGAAGCTGCCAAGGCTTGGGGCTTACACCCTCTGAAGCCATGATCTGAACTGCACCTTGGCCCCTTTTAGCCATTGCTGGAGCAGCCGGGATGCAGGTCACTAAGTCTCTAGGCTGCACACAGCAGGGTGGCCCTGGGACCCAGCCCACCAAACCATTCTTTTCTTCCAGGCCTCTGGGTCTGTGATGGGAGGGGCTGCTGGAATGTCTCTGACATGCTATCGAGGCATTTTCCTTATTGTATTCACAATTAACATTTGGCTCCTCATTAATTATGCAATTTCTGCAGCCAGATTGAATTTTTCCTCAGAAAACAGGCTTTTCTCTCCTATCATATCATCAGGCTGCAAAGTTTTCAAACTTTTATGCTTTGCTTCCCTTTTAAACATAAGTTCCAATTCCAAATCATATCTTTGTGAATACATGAAACTGAATGCTTTTAATAGCACTCACATCACCTCTTGAATGCCTTGCTGCTTAGAAATTTCTTCAGCCAGATACCCTCAATCATCTCTCTCAAACTCAAAGTTCCACAGACCTCTAGGGCAGGGGCAAAATGCCACCAGTCTCTTTGCTAAAGCGTAGCAAGAGTAACCTTTATTTGGTTTCCAGCAAGTTCCGCATCTCCTTCTGAGACTACCACTGTCTGGACTTCATTGTCCATATCACTATCAGCATTTTGATCAAAGCCACTCAACAAGTCTCTAGGAAGTTCCAAACTTTCTCACATCTCCCTGTCTTCTTCTGAACCCTCCAAACTGTTCCAACCTCTGCCTGCTATGCAGTTCCAAAGTTGCTTCCACATATTTGGGTATCTTTACAGCAGTGCCACACTAACTGGTACCAATTTACTGTATTAGTTTATTCTCACACTGCTATGAAGAAATACTCAAGGCAAAGTAATTTTTAAAGGAAAGAGTTTTAATTGACTTACAGTTCTGCAGGGCTGGGGAGGCCCCAGGAAACTTACAATCATTGCAGAAGGGAAAGCAAATACGTTCTTCTTCACATGGTGTCAGGGAGGAGAAGTGCAGAGTGAAGTGGGGAAAAGCCCTTTGTAAAACCATTAGATCTTGTGAGAACTCACTCACTATCACAAGAACAGCATGGCAGGACCACCCCCATGATCTAATCACCTTCCATGAGGTCCTTTTCTCAACATGTGGGGATTACTATTCAAATTACAATTCAAGATAAGATTTGGGTGGGGACACAGAGCCAGACCGTATCACAGGGTGTTATTGTTTTTCATCAATTTGGCTTCAATTGTAAACGTTTTCGTTTCAATAAAATACGTTTCATGAAAAGTTTACACTTTAAGAAAAGTAATGTGACAGTTATATGGGTCGTATGATGATGATATTGTCATCTAAGTCCTTGAGAGCCAACATTGCCCTACAATTCCATAGATAATTGTATACGGTCTACCCCACACTTAGTTTAGTACCTCAGAATTTCTAAAGTGACTTTCAAGTTGACAATGTGCCATTCTGAGACTGTCACACTGTTAAATGTTAAAATATAGAGTATGTGAAAATCAAATGGCTTCTAAACTGTGCAAATTTTCAATACGCTTTGATCAAAAATAATTTCATGTTTTAAAAGCCATTAGAATAATGGAGCAAACTGACTTATGACACTCATTTTTTTTCTATATCCACTTTAGTTCACTACCGTGTAACCCATATCAGTCACCCTAAAGGTTCAACACATTAAAGAGACACACTGATTGGGAATAATATTATGGGTAGCAGTGAACAGTGAAGCTGAGAAGGATATAGGCAGATTAGTAAAGTACTTCATGGAAATATCAAAATGTTTCCTACCCAAGAGACTGAAGACTGTGCATTCAGAAAGTTTCCTAAATTACAAGAGCAAAAATGGTGGAAATCAATTGAAGAGAAAAAAATTGTTCAGCCTAATGGAAACGATTAGCATTGATAGGTGGTGTCTTGCTCTCTGATGCCACATCAAATTAGTGAGAGGTTTTAGGAAAAGGGTCAAATAGGATATAATGCATAAACTTTCACATAAGTATGGCAAAGCATTTAGTAGTTACACTACTTGAAATTCAATTCTAGCTCTGCCACTAACCAGTTAGGAGAACTGTTGAATCTTCACATACCTCACCGGGGAACCATGGGGATAATAGCTACCACCTTTCCATCAACAGACTTTGTGCTTCTACACCAGATAAAACACACAAAGATCTGGTTTTTCTGCTAGCCAGAGTGTTAGGAAATGTTTCTAATAGTTCTTCATTCTGTCTTTTCGCTTTTCTTCTTCCTAGTCTTTCTCTCCCCTATCCTTTCATCATCTTTCTCATTTTCCTATACAAATATTCATTGAAGAAGTACTCTGTGTTAGACATTATGTTAGCTTGTAGATACTGCATTTATTTCTAGAGAAATATATATCATTGAGCACTTATGACACAAATTACTTTTACTTACAAAGACTTTGTAAAGTAGGTGATAATCCTATTTCTCTCTCTTTCACACACACACACACACACACTCACACACACAAAGAGAGAGAGAGAGAGAGAGAGAGAGAGAGAGAGACAGAATTAAAGGCAGAGCCATGCTATTTCTACTATGCAATCCTGAGTGATTTATGGGAGTATATTATAATGAGAGATTGTTTCTCATTCGGCAAGGTAAAGGAATTTATGTAGGGTTGGCTTCATATTTGGTATTTAAAAAAATGAGAAAGGATATCATGAATCATCCTATCTTTATTTGAATAGTCATTAAAGATGCTATTTGAAGTGCCTGCCACAACTCCTAGGTGGACAGTGGGCTCGGGGACCATACTTAAACACGATTTCTCTGTAGCTTGTATCGACACACCATGCTGCTCTGACAGCTGCTGCAGCACCCCCGTCAAATATGTGGTGCTTCATCATTATTTTTGATGCCATGGGGGTTTTGCTATGATATGCATCACATTTGTCCTGGTAAGCTTGTTTATTACCCATAATCTTCTGCTTCTATTTTAGGTTCATTATAGCTTAGAGGAGTTCTAGAAGTTTCTTGTGTTATTTATAGTATATTTAGATCATCTAAATAGAAAGTAAGAAACATTTTTCTTAGGTTTAGTCTGGAATACAGTGATGCCACCCTATTTGCTTCTTAAAAAAGGGCTTTATTTCTTTTAAAAAATTATCATGCAACCACTGGAAAGAGTTCTGCCCCAGAAACAAAATTTAGGGGCAACATTTTGCATTGGTTTTAATGAAAATGTTAGGTTCTACGGACAATTTCCTTATGTCCTTAATTCTTTCTGGTATTATAACTTAATTGACAGATTTATTGGCAATTCTTAGTATTATATGTAACTCTACAAAACTGTGCATGATTAATTGCACACCATGTACTCACTTTTGTCCACCTGGCCATATTCCAGACAAGTGGCTTCATATTTTTGGATACTATCCTCTGCCTGCTGACTTGGAAAATGGAAGAGATGGAAACGAGCAGAGAGTTTTCTTCTGGGCACCATTTTTATGTTGGCCCTGTCCTTCCACTGCTCTGTGGTCCTGCTAGAAGATCCCACTGGACATACAGATTTGGAAGGGATATGATATTGCTTTTACTGATTTCTCGTGTCATGGAGGTAAGTCAGGGAAGAGGCTTTGGTACAGAGCAATTTATGGCTTTGAGAACCTGTTACCAAACCATTTATGAATAATAATAAGACTAGCATAAATGATAACAACATTTATTGAATGTTTATTATTACTATGTGCTTTAGACTTATTTCTTTATTTAATGTACTTACATACACAAAATTTATGACAAGTGTAGTGTCATGATCTTAATTTGCAGACGAGGAAATCCAGGCACTTGCAGTTTAAACGACTTGACCATGGGCACTAATATGGTTTGGCTCTGTGTCCCACCCAACTCTGATCTCAAATTGTGATCCCCACATGTTGAAGGAAGGAAGTGATTGGATCATGGGAGTGGTTCCCCCATTCTGTTCTCTTGATAGTGAGTAAATTCTCACAAGATCTGATGGTTATATAAATGTAGTTTTTCCTGCACTCTCACACACTCGTCTCTCCTCCTGCCTTCTTGTGCAGAAGGTGTCTGCTCCGCCTTCCACCATGATTGTAAGTTTCCTGAGGCCTCCTCCGCCATGCAGAACTGTGAGTCAATTACACCTCTTTCCTTTCTTTCTTTTTTTTTTTTCGACAGAGTTTCGCTCTTGTTGCCCAGGCTGGAGAGCAATGGCACGATCTCGGCTCACTGCAAACCCCACCTCCTGGATTCAAGAGATTCTCCTGCCTCAGCCTTCTGAGCAGCTAGGATTACAGGTGCATGCTACCATGCCCAGCTAATTTTTGTATTTTTAGTAGAGACGAGGTTTCACCATGTTGGCCAGGCTGTTCTGAAACTCCTGACCTCGTGATCCACCCACCTTGGCCTCCTGAAGTGCTAGGATTACAGGCATGAGCCACTGCGCCTGGCCTAAACCCCTTTCCTTATAAATTACCCAGTCTCCAGAAGTTGTTTATAGAAGTGTGAGAACAGGCTAATACAAGTACCATTTAGTAAGTGGCTGCCCAGGGATCTAAACACAAGCAATCAGGGAAAGTGGCAGCAGGCCACTACATTCTTCACTGGCACACAAGTATCCCTCCTCTGCTCCATGTTTTCTGTTTAGTTTACTAACTCTGTCTTCAACTTGCCTTCCATTTTTTTCTGGTCTTGAGTCCATTTTGTGAGCTGGTTCCTGATTTTTCTGCTTCTCTTGTAGGTATGTTTTCTTCTGCCTCTTCTTATATAGTGTTATATTTCTAGGTTTAGCTTCAGAAGGGACACCATTAATCCATTTAATACCTTTTTTTGAATTAGAAAAGATTTCCTTTCTTAAGTAAATTTTCTTAATATTGTTGAACCCAAAGAATTCTACATGGCAGCCGTGCTGATTTTGACACACCCATGTTTTTGCTCACTCACATCCCTGCAGCTACACTGTACACTCTACTAGCAGTGTACACATTCTTGCTGCCCCCAACCCCCTGCCATCTACATTCCTGCCCCCATATCTAGTTCTTCACATTGGAGGTGAGGAATTGGGCTCTGATGTGTCCGGAATTGGTGGGTTCTTGGTCTCACTGACTTCAGGAATGAAGCCGCGGACCCCTGCGGTGAGTGTTACAGCTCTTAAGGTGGCGGGCCTGGAGTTGTTCGTTCCTTCTGATGTTTGGATGTGTTTGGAGTTTCTTCCTTCTGGTGGGTTCGTGGTCTCCCTGGCTCGGGAGTGAAGCCGCAGACCTTTGCGGTGAGTGTTACAGCTCTTAAGGCAGCATGTCTGGAGTTGTTCGTTCCTCCCAGTGGGCTCGTAGGCTCGCTGGCTTCAGGAGTGAAGCTGCAGACCTTCGCGGTGAGTGTTACAGTTCATAAAAGCAGCATGGACCCAAAGAGTGAGCAGTAGCAAGATTCATTGCAAAGAGCAAAAGAACAAAGCTTCCACAATGTGGAAGGAGACCCAGCGGGTTGCTGCTGCTGGCTCGGGCAGCCTGCTTTTATTCTCTTATCTGGCCCCACCCACGTCCTGCTGATTGGTAGAGCCCAGTGGTCTGTTTTGACAGGGCGCTGATTGGTGCGTTTCCAATCCCTGAGCTGGATATAAAAGTTCTCCACGTCCCCATCAGATCAGTTAGATACAGAGTATGGACACAAAGGTTCTCCAAGGCCCCACCAGAGCAGCCAGATAGAGTGCCGATTGGTGCATTCACAGACCCTGAGCTAGACACAGGGTGCTGATTGGTGTGTCTGCAAACTTTGAGCTAGATACAGAGTGCCGGCTGGTATATTTACAATCCTTGAGCTAGACATAAAGGTTCTCCAAGGCCCCACCAGAGCAGCTAGATACAGTGTCAATTGGTGCATTCACAGAGCTAGACACAGGGTGCTGATTGGTGTATTTACAATCCCTGAGCTAGACATAAAGGTTCTCCACGTCTCCACCAGACTCAGGAGCCCAGCTGGCTTCACCCAGTGGATCCTGCACTGGGGCTGCAGGTGGAGCTGCCTGCCAGTCCCGCGCGTGCGCTCGCACTCCTCAGCCCTTGGGTGGTTGATGGGACTGGGCTCCGTTGAGCAGGGGGCGGCGCTCGTCGGGGAGGCTCCGGCCGCACAGGAGCCCATGGAGGGGGTGGGAGGCTCAGGCATGGCGGCTGCAGGTCCCGAGCCCTGCCCGGCGGGAAGACAGGTAAGGTCCGGTGAGAAATCGAGCGCAGGGCCCGTGGGCTGGCACTGCTGGGGGACCCTGTACACCCTCCACACCCTCTGGCCCGGGTGCTAAGCCCCTCATTGCCCGGGGCCAGCAGGGCCCGCGGGCTGCTCTGAGTGAGGGGCCCGCCACGCCCACGCCCACCCGGAACTCCAGCCGGCCTGCAAGCGCCGTGCGCAGCTCGGGTTTCCGCTGGCGCCTCTCCCTCCACACTCCCTGCAAGCTGAGGGAGCGCCCGCCTTGGCCAGCCCGGAAAGGGGCTCTCACAGTGCAGCGGTGGCTGAAGGGCTCCTCAAGTGCCACCAAAGTGGGAGCCCAGGCAGAGGAGGTGCCGAGAGCGAGCGAGGGCCGTGAGGACTGCCAGCATGCTGTCACCTCTCAGTGAGACCTATGGGCAGGTGAAGTCCGGCCAGGGCACAGTTATGGGCGTGTGTGTGTGTGTGTGTGTGCGCATGTGTAATAATAAGTACGTGCACATCTTTATGAGTCAATAGGATTATAATAGTAATGTAAACAAATTATTGTTTAAATATTCTCATGAGCTTTTATTCCTAAAATTTTTGTTAATCTAAGGGATGAGATAACTAGTTCTTCCATTTCCTCAAAAAACTACTCAGTAAAACTACAGGATTAAGGCAATAAAAATATATGGACACATTATCAAATAAAAATTTATTTCAGGCCAGGCGCAGTGGCCCACACTTTTAATCCCAGCACTTTGGGAGGCTGAGGCAGACAGATCACTTGAGGTCAGGAGTTCAAAACTAGCCTGTCCAACATGATGAAACCCCATGTCTACTAAAAAGACAAAAAATTAGCTGGGTGTGGTGGCACAAACCTGTAATCCCAGCTACTGGAGAGGCTGAGGCACGAGAATCACTTGAACCTGGGAGGTAGAGGTTGCAGTCAGCCAAGATCGTGCCACCGCACTCCAGCCTGGGCAACAGAGTGAAACTATCTAAAAAAAAATTATTTCAACTCTCATTCTTTGAGTACTAATCCATCCTTTCATACAACATTGTGTTTATGCTCCACTAATAAAAACATCTTATTAGATGGCAAATCTTTAAACTTACTGTATTTTCCCAGAATATCATCGTGGCTGAATTACAGGTGTTAACTGCAGGTATGACCACACATCGACCCTCTTTCCTGATTGATCTTTTGTCTATATGTAATAGTTGCTTCATTTACCTTGCTGCCTTGCCCATCACCATTATCCACTGCAGTTCACATTCTACGTGCATTGTACGCTAAACATTGGTTTTATTATACTTGTTTGGGTTGATAAATCTCTCAGATGCATCCTAGTATTAGCTTTGTCTTAACTGGGTGATGTTTCTGTCATCTTTTTATCTTTGCCTCCAAATTACCCATTCTAGTTTTTCCCCACTAACCCAAATATGCGTTAATTATCCCTTCAATAAATTCCCAAGGCACTCATGTATAAAACTAAAGCTCACTTTATACCCAGAAGCACATTTAGAATCCAAAGTTACTAAAATAATAACAAAAAACCCAACTTAATTAAATTGATATTTATTGAGTAACATTTGTAAAGTAGTGGATGAGAATGAACACTGAGAGTAGTAACTGAAGAAGAAATAAAACAGCAGGGGGCTGAGGCCAGGTGAGGAAGTGCCAGCTACTGTGGTTAAGCTTTGCAAGAAGACATAAATCATGGAGGTAATCAGATATTCCTGGAAGTGGGAGTGTCACATGGATTAAGTGATTAATGGCATTAAGGGATTCTATTCTATGTTGTTAGAACTCACAAAATTAGAACTATACCCTATGTAAAATAATCTCTAGTGTGAACTTTTAAAGGGTTATGAGAGAGGGTTGACTGAGAAAGGGAGATGGAGTGATCACAACAAACCGAGCAGTGGAGTGAATAGAAGCAGAGAAGCTGTGTGGCCCAGCAATTCCATCACTTTGTCAGGTGCAAGTGCTGTTTGGTGACTGGAAGAGTCACCTGATGTAAAGGACATGGATTCTGGAGAAGCAGTCTCTCAGACAGCATAGCCTGAAAAGGAGATGGAGGTCTATTAAGCAACTCTGATTTTATATTTTCAAAAGGAGTGTTTTCATTATTCATGTATTTTTCTAGATATCTGTATATGAGTCATGCTAACGAATGTTTTCAGAATTAATTAACCCAGGATAACATGACAAATAAGTTTACGTCTATAGAATTGGGGATTGGAGATAGAAGATCACTTTACTCGTTCTTACTATAGGAGGAGTTGTATAGCGGTATAATCTCTATTCTGATAAATGTGGTTGACAATTATTGTCACATGCGAAACTGACATGCTCCACCCATAGTTTACAACTAAAGAATATTTGCCAGTCTAGGGAATTTATACAACAATATGGCTTCAAAACAAGTATGCACATTTTCCCTCTTTAATGGATATGAAAAACTTACTATTTGACATTGCATCTTAATCTTGGTAATAAGATTGTAGCATGAGTAGACTATCAGTTTGACCACATTTTGTCCTAAGTATTTCAGAAAATACAGATATGTAATTTGTGAGAGTTTTCTAAGACTGACTGCAGGCTTTCTACAGAAAAAAAGTGGAGACGCTCTCTTTAAGAAGCTCTTTTTTGGGAAATTGCTACAAAGGAAGAAACATTTCCCCTAATTGATTAGCAAGTACCAATTCCTTTATAAATATATATGCATGTTGACCTTTTAGTCTGTTCTCTAGAATACAAATTCAGTAGGGCCCTCACACAGTCACTCATGCTGTGAAGTTATTTTGGGGCACTGGAACACAAATGGGGACATCGATCTACCTACTTCATTTCAGGGTCCCTGTCTGGAGCCTAATGTCTGGCTCCTTTACGGTAGCAGAACAGAGCTCATGCCAGTCAGCAGGCCTAGGGTTTAAAGATTTCTTTATATTGGAACTCTGCAAGCTTGAATGAAGAGAAGGTTAGAGTCTTGGAGTAACGAAACAAATACTGAGTGGTTTACAAAATCTATCGCCTTCACTTGCAAAATATGCCTGCATTGTTAGACTGTGTGTATGTTGATAGACTTGCATAATACAGCCACTAAGCTAAGAAAACAATAACAAAAATGAACCCCAATTAATTTTTTTCCAAAGACCAGAAAGACTAATTTTCATTTGTGTGATTTTGAAGGCCTCTCTTAAATATGGTGCTGCCAAACAAAACACAGATTGGGAGACTGAATAACAGCACTTCTATTTAGAAAGGTATTTTCAGATTCCTTGTACCAAATTTTACTCTGTATGTTTACCAGTTGCAGCATAATTGTTGCTTCCATGTACTGACATCCCAGAGTTAGACGCTGTGCTGTTTTTTTTGTTTTTTTTTTTAAATATAACTCCAAATTTATTATATAATTGAGTTTCACATGTATGTGTATGAATACCACACACACACACATGCACACAGATACCATTATGCCAATTTTTTTTTTTTAAATTTTTTTTTATTTTTATTTTTTTATTATACTTTAGGGTTTTAGGGTACATGTGCACAATGTGCAGGTTTGTTACATATGTATCCATGTGCCATGTTGATTTCCTGCACCCATTAACTCGTCATTTAGCATTAGGTGTATCTCCTAATGCTGTCCCTCCCCCCTCCCCCCACCCCACAACAGTCCCCGGAGTGTGATGTTCCCCTTCCTGTGTCCATGAGTTCTCATTGTTCAATTCCCACCTATGAGTGAGAACATGCGGTGTTTGGTTTTTTGTCCTTGCGATAGTTTACTGAGAATGATGTTTTCCAGTTTCATCCATGTCCCTACAAAGGACACGAACTCATCATTTTTTATGGCTGCATAGTATTCCATGGTGTATATGTGCCACATTTTCTTAATCCAGTCTATTGTTGTTGGACATTTGGGTTGGTTCCAACTCTTTGCTATTGTGAATAGTGCCGCAATAAACATATGTGTGCATGTGTCTTTATGGCAGCATGATTTGTAGTCCTTTGGGTATATACCCAGTAATGGGATGGCTGGGTCAAATGGTATTTCTAGTTCTAGATCCCTGAGGAATCGCCACACTGATTTCCACAATGGTTGAACTAGTTTACAGTCCCACCAACAGTGTAAAAGTGTTCCTATTTCTCCACATCCTCTCCAGCACCTGTTGTTTCCTGATTTTTTAATGATGGCCATTCTAACTGGTGTGAGATGGTATCTCACTGTGGTTTTGATTTGCATTTCTCTGATGGCCAGTGATGATGAGCATTTCTTCATGTGTTTTTTGGCTGCATAAATGTCTTCTTTTGAGAAGTGTCTGTTCATGTCCTTTGCCCACTTTTTGATGGGGTTGTTTGTTTTTTTCTTGTAAATTTGTTTGAGTTCATTGTAGATTCTGGATATTAGCCCTTTGTCAGATGAGTAGGTTGCAAAAATTTTCTCCCATTCTGTAGGTTGCCTGTTCACTCTGATGGTAGTTTCTTTTGCTGTGCAGAAGCTCTTTAGTTTAATTAGATCCCATTTGTCAATTTTGGCTTTTGTTGCCATTGCTTTTGGTGTTTTAGACATGAAGTCCTTGCCCACGCCTATGTCCTGAATGGTATTGCCTAGGTTTTCTTGTAGGATTTTAATGGTTTTAGGTCTAACATTTAAGTCTTTAATCCATCTTGAATTAATTTTTGTATAAGGTGTAAGGAAGGGATCCAGTTTCAGCTTTCTACATATGGCTAGCCAGTTTTCCCAGCACCATTTATTAAATAGGGAATCCTTTCCCCATTTCTTGTTTTTGTCAGGTTTGTCAAAGATCAGATAGTTGTAGATATGCGGCATCATTTCTGAGGGCTCTGTTCTGTTCCATTGATCTATGTCTCTGTTGTGGTACCAGTACCATGCTGTTTTGGTTACTGTAGCCTTGTAGTATAGTTTAAAGTCAGGTAGCGTGATGCCTCCAGCTTTGTTCTTTTGGCTTAGGATTGACTTGGAGATGCGGGCTCTTTTTTGGTTCCATATGAACTTTAAAGTAGTTTTTTCCAATTCTGTGAAGAAAGTCATTGGTAGCTTGATGGGGATGGCATTGAATCTATAAATTACCTTGGGCAGTATGGCCATTTTCACGATATTGATTCTTCCAACCCATGAGCATGGAATGTTCTTCCATTTGTTTGTATCCTCTTTTATTTCATTGAGCAGTGGTTTGTAGTTCTCCTTGAAGAGGTCCTTCACATCCCTTGTAAGTTGGATTCCTAGGTATTTTATTCTCTTTGAAACAATTGTGAATGGGAGTTCACTCATGATTTGGCTCTCTGTTTGTCTGTTATTGGTGTACAAGAATGCTTATGATTTTTGTACATTAATTTTGTATCCTGAGACTTTGCTGAAGTTGCTAATCAGCTTAAGGAGGTTTTGGGCTGAGACAATGGGGTTTTCTACATATACAATCATCTCATCTGCAAACAGGGACAAGTTGACTTCCTCTTTTCCTAATTGAATACCCTTTATTTCCTTCTCCTGCCTGATTGCTCTGGCCAGAACTTCCAGTACTATGTTGAATAGGAGTGGTGAGAGAGGGCATCCCTGTCTTGTGCCAGTTTTCAGAGGGAATGCTTCCAGTTTTTGCCCATTCAGTATGATATTGGCTGTGGGTTTGTCGTAGATAGCTCTTATTATTTTGAGATACATCCCATCAATACCTAATTTATTGAGAGTTTTTAGCATGAAGGGTTGTTGAATTTTGTCAAAGGCCTTTTCTGCATCTATTGAGATAATCATGTGGTTTTTGTCTTTGGTTCTGTTTATATGCTGGATTACATTTATTGATTTGTGTATGTTGAACCAGCCTTGCATCCCAGGGATGAAGCCCACTTGATTATGGTGGATAAGCTTTTTGATGTGCTGCTGGATTCGGTTTGCCAGTATTTTATTGAGGATTTTTGCATCAATGTTCATCAAGGATATTGGTCTGAAATTCTCTTTTTTGGTTATGTCTCTGTCAGGACGATGCTGGCTTCGTAAAATGTGTTAGGGAGGATTCCCTCTTTTTCTATCGATTGGAATAGTTTCAGAAGGAATGGTACCAGTTCCTCCTGGTAGAATTCAGCTGTGAATCCATCAGGTCCTGGACTCTTTTTGGTTGGTAAGCTATTGATTGTTGCCACAATTTCAGAACCTGTTATTGGTCTATTCAGAGATTCAACTTCTTCCTGGTTTAGTCTTGGGAGGGTGTATTTGTCGACGAATTTATCCATTTCTTCTAGATTTTCTAGTTTATTTGCATAGAGGTGTTTGTAGTATTCTCTGATGGTAGATTGTATTTCTGTGGGATCGGTGGTGATATCCCCTTTTTCGTTTTTTATTGCATCTATTTGATTCTTCTCTCTTTTCTTCTTTATTAGTCTTGCTAGCGGTCCATCAATTTTGTTGATCTTTTCAAAAAACCAGCTCCTGGATTCATTAATTTTTTGAAGGGTTTTTTGTGTCTCTATTTCCTTCAGTTCTGCTCTGATTTTAGTTATTTCTAGCCTTCTGCTAGCTTTTGAATGTGTTTGCTCTTGCTTTTCTAGTTCTTTTAATTGTGATGTTAGGGTGTCAATTTTGGATCTTTCCTGCTTTCTCTTGTGGGCATTTAGTGCTATAAATTTCCCTCTACACACTGCTTTGAACGTGTCCCAGAGATTCTGGTATGTTGTGTCTTTGTTCTCGTTGGTTTCAAAGAACATCTTTATTTCTGCCTTCATTTCATTATGTACCCAATAGTCATTCAGGAGCAGGTTGTTCAGTTTCCATGTAGTTGAGCGGTTTTGAGTGAGTTTCTTAGTCCTGAGTTCTAGTTTGATTGCACTGTGGTCTGAAAGACAGTTTGTTATAATTTCTGTTCTTTTACATTTGCTGAGGAGAGCTTTACTTCCAACTATGTGGTCAATTTTGGAATAGGTGTGGTGTGGTGCTGAAAAAAATGTATATTCTGTTGAATATACATTCAACAGAATGTATATTCTGGGGTGGAGAGTTCTGTAGATGTCTATTAGGTCCACTTTATGTAGAGCTGAGTTCAATTACTGGATATCCTTGTTAACTTTCTGTCTCGTTGATCTGTCTAATGTTGACAGTGGGGTGTTAAAATCTCCCATTATTATTGTGTGGGAGTTTAAGTCCCTTTGTAGGTCACTGAGGACTTGCTTTATGAATCTGGGTGCTCCTGTGTTGGGTGCATATATATTTAGGATAGTTAGCTCTTCTTGTTGAATTGATCCCTTTACCATTATGTAATGGCCTTCTTTGTCTCTTTTGATCTTTGTTGGTTTAAAGTCTATTTTATCAGAGACTAGGATTGCAACCCCTGCCTTTTTTTGTTTTCCATTTGCTTGATAGATCTTCCTCCATCCCTTTATTTTGAGTCTATGTGTGTCTCTGCACGTGAGATGGGTTTCCTGAATACAGCACACTGATGGGTCCTGACTCCTTATCCAGTTTGCCAGTCTGTGTCTTTTGATTGGAGCATTTAACCCATTTACATTAAACGTTAATATTGTTATGTGTGAATCTGATCCTGTCATTATGATGTTAGTTGGAACAACCGGTACCAGCCACTGCAAAAACACGCCAAATTGTAAAGACCATCGAGGGTAGGAAGAAACTGTAGCAACTAACGAGCAAAATAACCAACTAACATCATAATGTGCTGTTGTTTTTATGCTCTCAATATATTATATATAATTCTCTCCACAATCCTGCAAGTATCTTTTTTCTCAATTTTAACAGAGGAAACAGAGTCTAGAGAAGTTAAGCATAAATTCCAGATTCAAATTTTGATTTCCCACATACAGTGTAATCTTGAGGGTGTTTTAAAATGTATGTTGCTAGGTTCGTGGCTGAGGTCTGTAAAACAGAGGACAGATTAACAAGAGATAAGCATAACAATTATTCAATATAAGTGTTACAGGACACAGAAGGCTTCAGAAATGAAAACCTAAAGAAAGAGGGAAACCTGTGTATTTCTATGCTGTTTGATAAAGTTGATAGTTGTGGAGAAGTATGCGAGGGCAAGTATGATCTAATGGTGATAGACTGGGGAGACTTAGCAAAGCCTGTTTGCTCAATTCTTTTCTGGGTCTCAGTGTCTTCAGAGATAAGACTGTTCTTTTCCTCCATGTATAGGGTCTTATGGGGAAGGTCAGTTAGGTTTTATGGCCTGCTTCAAGGGAGAAGTGATGAGCGGAAGGTGAGAGTGACCTTTCTGCTTTTGCTGTTTTCTCAAATACCAAGGTGCCATATTTTGGGGTAGCATGTCCTGAGCCTCATCATTAACCTCTCTGGGCCTAAATTTCTTTATTTATAAAATGTGGACAAAAGTATTTTCTGCTTTATAGGTTAATTGTGAAGGTTAAATGAGCTAATTTTATGAATAGACAGACATAGAAAAACCATTAAAGTAGTGATTGACACAGTAAGCATTACAATGTTCATCATTATTATTATAACAACACTGCAATTGAGTGTGTTGCCTATTTTCTAAACATCTAAGAACTTTTCAAGTTTTAAAATTCTTTGCTTTAGGAACCTGAGATAGTAGAAAATACAATAAAACAAAAAATCCTTACTCTCATGAAGTTTGCATCTGAATAGGGAGGGAGAGTTAATAAAGAATATAAGTAAAATATGGGGGCCGGACACGGTGGCTCGTGCCTATAATCTCAGCACTTTGGGAAGCCAAGGCGGGCGGATCACGAGGTCAGGAGATCGAGGCCATCCTGGTTAACACGGTGAAACCCTGTCTCTACTAAAAATACAAAATATTAGCTGAGCGTGGTGGCGGGCGCCTGTGGTCCCAGCTACTTGGGAGGCTGAGGCAGGAGAATGGTGTGAACCCAGGAGGCAGAGCTTGCAGTGAGCCAAGATCACGCTACTGCACTCCAGCCTGGGCGACAGTGTGAGACTCCGTCTCACAAAAAAAAAAAAAAAAGAGTGTAAGTAAAATATGTAGTGTGCTATATGATGAAAGTGCTACAGAGAAAAGCAAAGCAGGGAAAGAGACCAGAGAGTCAGGGCTGAGTCTTCCATTTTGAAATATGGCAGGCAGGGGAATCCCTTCTGAGAAGAGAATACCAGCCCAGACGCGATGAATGAGGAAGTGAAGACATAAGTCATGTTGGTGTCTGGGGGAAGAGCATTCCCAGCCACTAAGGAAGTGAGTGCAGACACTGTTGTGGAAGCACATCTGGCAAGCCTGAGAAGGAACGAGATGCCCAGCAGGGCAGGAGCACAGGGGAGTGAGTTTATAGAAGATGAGGTCAGAGAGTTAGCAGGCAGCCACACATCCTATAGGGACTTACAGGCTATTATTGAAAAAACCTTGGTTCTTAAAATGAGTGAGATGGGAGATATTGGAGAGTTTTGAGCAGAGGAGTCATATGACCTGACTGGTAAGTTTTCCTAGGATGCCTATTACTGCAATGTTGAGAATTCACAGAAAGAAGCAGGAAGACCACTCAGGAGGCTAGTGCAATAATCTCAGCAAAAAAACGGTGGCCTGGGCCAGAAAGGAAGCAGCAGCAGACATGGTGAAACATGATGGGACTCTGTATATATTCTGAAGATAGAATTGGTAGGATTTGTTTTTTAATAAGATGAGATGCACGTGTGTATGTGTGAGGCGGAGAGAGAGGAGTAAAGGGTGACTCCAAGGTTTTCAGTCTGAACAAGTGGAAAAATGAAGCTGTTCTTCACTAAGATAGACTGTTTTAGAAGGTTTGGGGGTCAGGAGGAGTTTGAGAGTTCATTTGGAGAGTTGGGGTATGCTGCACTTGAGATGCCTTTTAGATGTGCATGTGGAGATGTTGAGTGGGAGTTTGAAGTTGAGAGGCTAGATCCTAGCTGGAAATTAAATCTGAGAGTCATCAGCATAGAGGCAGTATTTAGAGCGTTGAATCTGACTGAGATTACCAAAGAAGTGGATGTAGAGAGAAAATAGATGAGGTCCAAGGACTGAGCCCTCGGCTTCTTCATCATCAAGAGGTTGGTGAACAAAAAAGAAATTAGCACACAGACGGAAAGAAGTACCTGGTGAGTTATGAGAAAGTCAGGTGAGTGTGGAGTTGTAGAAGCCACATCAAGGAGATGTAGAATGAAATGTGTCAGATGCTGTTGATAGGTTAAGTAGCATGAGGACTGAAAATTTTACTATTGGATTAGTAATAATACAGTCAGGTTGACAATGATAAGAGTAAGAGGAATTTCTACAGAGTGGGGGAAGCAAAAACAAACAAAAAAAGAAAGATACTGGAAAAAGTAACATTGACAATGCAAGAGAGAGGGTAAATTAGCAGGACCAACGCTCTCAAGCAGGCAAAAGATGATGATATGTATTGTAAAGCAGAAGAGTTAAGCTTAGCTAAGAACATAGACAGTTAATAGCAATGAGAGAGAAAGAAGAGAAAATAGGCAGAAAATAGCCAGAAAATAGGTGAGTGTGTACAGTGTAAAATTTTGGGAGTCATCTTCTGATTGTTTCGTTTGTCTCAGGGAAAATGAGCAGAAAGTTCAGGGAAGGATGACCAGGAAATCTTGGGTTTCCTGTGATAAAGACATAAACAGTGATGAGAAGCATGATGAAATTTGTCCCGACGGCCCCAAGGCTGGTGGAGTCTAGTCAGTATTCAGGCAAGAGGAGAGGATGGATCTTACCTGGATTTGCAAAGATTTGGCACTTTTCATTTGACCCTTAGTAATGGAAGTATAGAGGTCAGAGGAGTAGGCTTACTCCCCGCATCTGGGGATCCCTCTGGACTCTGAAGATGAAAAGCTGGAGAGGAGTAGAGGGCTGGCTCACTTTGTCAGGATTCCCCTTGGTGCTATTAGTGGAGGGAGCTCTTCCCCAGTCCTTGGCTTCATAGTTATTCGATACTTGGTCAAGCAAGATCTATAAATTTAAAGGCAAAAGCTATTGATCTGAATAAAACATAGAAGGATTTATATAGTAAAATAATGCTACAATAGTTGATATTGAGTAGTCAGAAGACATAGAGACCAAGGGCTAATGAAGTGTGCAAATCCAGAGTGCTTCTGTTTTGGATTAGTTTCTCATTTGTACTTATTTGATTCATAGCATGAGGTCAGTTCTTTTCCATTTCAATTCAATTTATTTCCATCATTTAAAGATTATCTGAATAGGACAGATAATTATGAAGACTTAGGGAAACTATCCACCATTTATGTGGGACTGCAAGTTGCCCATTGAACATAGAAAGGATGGATTTTACAAGGTAAAGCAGTATTCAGGCAATTAATTACATAAATGTAACTATAAAGCAATCAGATTGATTTGCTGATGCTGAGCCAGTGTCATTATTTTATAGTCAGATCTTATATTGTATATTCATTTTATAAAATAGCAAGGCTTGTTGTGGCTCTACATGTGGAAGTGAAGATAACATCATTTGATTTTTAAACGGGCTCATCACTAATGTTCCCAGATAAGTGGTAATAATAATGATAGTAGGCAGTTTTTACATGTGTACTATGTGCCAAATATACTGTCATCATTCTTTAAAATGATTCTGGGATATAGGCATTATTATCCTATTTTATAGATAAGAAAACTTAAGATTAGATAGGTTAGTAACTTGTTAAAACTCAAGCAGTTATGAAATGATATAGCAGGGACTTAAATCCAACTCTGCTTTCAATGTCTGTGCTAATAACCACCGCACTGTGGCATTGCTTCAACTTCTACCTTCAACTTTTCACTCTAGACAAAGCAGTCCGGACAGCTTTATGAGTAAGCAGGGTAGATGATTACTTATGCACAAAAGATTAAGTCTACTTCCTCTCAGTTCATCATTATAATTTCAGTCGTTTGGGTCATGGTGTTTTAGTCTTTGAGAATCCATTTATGTTTAAAATGCTATTACTTGTGGGAAGGGTCATTCATTTAGCCATCATCAGCTAACATCTTTATTATTAGTCAACTACATTGCATTAATTGCCAGACAGTTTGACTGCCCCAAGAGGGAAAATATTTATCCTGGACAAGACCTGGAGGTTGAAGAGATCACCAGGAAATGTGCTAAGAGGAAGGAAATGTAGACTGGTAGGGAGGTTGTAGGCCAGAAATTTTACCTACTTCACAATTTGACTCAGTCTCCTGTTTCTGGTCAGATTAGATAATTTTACAGCTAGAATGGCACTTACAGACCAAGCACTTCAATATTCTCATTTTATAGATTAGAAAATTGAGTCCCAAGATCAGGCAGTAGGATAGACAGAGAGATAGGATTACAATTTATAGATCAGATCCCTTCCCGTTATAAGACTGCCATATCAGGTTGTTGTCAAGTTATAACCTTTGAACCTTAGTGCATTCACTCTCCTTTTCTATTTTGGAGTCTGATCTATGACTCTTTTTCCTCCCTTTCCTCATTGCATTCAGGGTTTCTTTGACATAAGACACAGTGAACTGCTCTTTAGTTCTTGTCTTTCCCCAGCCCTTTGGGAGGCATCAAATCCAAATCCACTAATCTATAAATTTTACCTCAAGAACCATGCAAAAGAGAATCAGTTACTATCACACTTATAGGTCTAGAGAAAAAGGATGCAAAGCTAAATTGCACAATCTTGTTTGAAACAATTCTAGTTGTATTAGGGGTCTTGTCAGCAATAAAAAAATGCACAAGCAGCAATCTCAGAAATGCTGAGAGGCTATCCGAAACTCACCTTTTTCCAAAATCTTACCTTCCTCTAAAAAGAATTAAAAGTGTGCTTTGTTCTCATTTTTGGCAAGATTTTGATTTGGGATATGAGTAGAAAACAGTGAATATACAATAGTAGGTACTAAATATATACAGAGTCAGCTTTTGTTTTAGAAGCTACAATGGAAGCTTATGAAATCTTTTAACCGAGTAGTTTTGACTATCCACAACCAAACAGAAATCTCTTAACAGCCCAAATTACCATACATGATTCTATTAATTACCAAACTTAATGTGTTGTGCAAATTCTACCAAATAAGTAATAAAGCTTGTCCTATAACCAACCATGATTCAGCTAATCAAGTTTCTAAATCCTGCTTCATTTACTTGGATACTAAAGCAAGACATAAATGAATAGATTTAATGTCCTTTGAGGTTATGTGGAATTTGAAGTTATTGATGGAAATTTACCTGTGAGTTAGTCAATAGGTCATTTGTCTGGGAAAGTGGTAGCCAGACAGATAATGAACTTTGCATCTACATCTGGTTCTCATTTTTCAGTCTAGCTTAAAATCAGAGTCAACACATTGTCCAAAGAGTTTAGTATCTCATTGCCATTTTATATAGGTGGCTGACCTGTGCCAAGAAAGGGAGAGATGAATCTGATGTGGACTACAAAGTTTTTAAATATGCTTGCAACTGAGTCTAATCTGATTCTTAAAGGCATATTTTGGATCTAGAGCACTGAGAAGAAAGGCTGCCCTAATACCAGTTAAACTCAGATGGTGACAGAAAATGTACTCAAGTAGATTCTGATGTGTTTCCTTTGTCAAACTGACTTCAATTATGGCTCAGATTAATTTGATAAAAATGCAAAATTTATTTTAAAACTTATTAGAAACAAAGGAGAATGTGCCTGTAAACCAACAGGCATTGGTGTATTTCTCAAAGACTTAAAAAAATAACAAACACAACAAGCAGCCTGAAGACTTTAAATTTTCTTTCCAGTTCGGTCTAACTTTTAGTTGGCATCTTGGATCTATTACTAAATGAGAAAATAAATCTGACCCCCTAGTAGAGTTTACTACTGATAGAGAATGGTTTGCCTATAAAAAACTAATATATGTAATATGTAATTAATAGGTGGTGGTAAGCTGGGTGCGGTGGCTCACGCCTGTAATCCCAGCACTTTGGGAGGCCAAAGTGGGCGGATCACAAGGTCAGGAGTTGGAGACCAGCTTGGCTAACATTTAGTAGAGATGAAACGCCATCTTTACTAAAAATACAAAATATTAGCTGGGTGTGGTGATATAATCCCCACTACTCAGGAGACTGAAGCAGGAGAATCACTTGAACCCGGGAGGCGGAGGTTGCAGTGAGCCAAGATCAGGCCATTGCACTCCAACCTGTGCGAAAGAGCGAAACTCCATCACACACACACACAAAAGAAGTGGTGGTGTCAGAATCTTGCGCTTTAGATTTACAATGGCGTTCATTATTTTTATCTACTTTTTTTTTTGCTACATGTCTATATGCATTAAATACAAAATAATGATTTCATGTTTACAAAACGTTTACAATTTTATTTGTTGTTCTTGTCAACTGGAGAGTAGGAAGCATGGGCACAGTCAGGTGCGTCATTGAGCTCATCACTACAGTCACGGAGAAGTTCAAACAGATTTTCTGTATTAGAATTTTTTCTTCAAATATTAATTATATTTTAATTACCATGCTGAGAGTAAACAAACTTTTCTTTAATGAAAGTTCACTTAGTTTCTAAGACTTCTTCCTTTCGCTATAAAATTGCCAAGTTTATTTACGAAATTCCCATCAGCTTCTGGATCTCTGGGATATTCTTCAGGTATACAATAATGATTAAAAAATAAAGTGTAGAAATGATAAATTATTGAGATGAATTAAAAAATAACCTTGACTCTGGTATTTTTAATCCATCTTTAAACCTGAATGCATCTTACTAGACTGATTAAAATAAACACATTTAGAATAGGAGGACATCTAGATTCGGTTAGAACTAGTGAAAGATTTCTGTGATTTTTTTGGAGACAGAATGTAATTGATTTAAGTGATGGGGAAGTGGTGGTAAAGAGAGGAAGTAAATCTTTGTTCAAAATGATTTTTTTAAATTAAATAAATGTCACCCTTAAGTCTGCTATCAGAGCTGGGAGTGATAGAGGATAACATTTATGAGTAGCGTATATGGCAGCCATCGGTATTCACAGCCGTAACTTACTGTTTCATGAGGAGCTGACATCTACTACTTAAATAAGAGGTGGTATTTCCATTTTGGCTATATTCATTAGAGCTAAATGGGTGGTTATGCATCACCAAAAGTTAAGGGGAAATATTATCCCTATGGGGAAACTGCCAACCTTGTTCTGTTGGTCTATTAGGTCCCTTTCAAAGGTGGGGTGGTATTGCTACTGCCAGT
Source organism: Nomascus leucogenys (assembly GCF_006542625.1). Taxonomy (NCBI): domain Eukaryota; kingdom Metazoa; phylum Chordata; class Mammalia; order Primates; family Hylobatidae; genus Nomascus; species Nomascus leucogenys. Next base: position 36,744,546 of record NC_044389.1, read on the forward strand.
GTGGCAAAATGAGGACACTAAACAGAGAAACTAGTAAGCCTGTCAGTCTACTGTTGAAAATACAGTTTTTTTTTTTTTTTTTTTTTTGAGATGGTGTTGTACTCTGTCACCCAGGCGGGAGTGCAGTGGCTCACTGCAACCTCTGTTTCCTGGGTTCAAGTGATTCTCCTGCCTCAGCCTCCTGAGTAGCTGGGATTAGATGCACATGCCACCATGCCCTGCTAATTTTTGTATTCTTAGTACAGTCTGGGTTTCATCATGTTGACCAGGTTGGTCTCAAACACCTGACCTCAAGTGATCCATCTGCCTTGGCCTCCCAAAGTGCTGGGATTATGGGCATGAGCCATTGTGCCAGGCAGAAAATACAGTTTTTGATTTTATATTTGTATGCACGGGAATGGATTTTCTGCCGAGAAACCCTTTACATTGTGCCATTGGAAACAGACTCAATGACTTAAATAACATAGAATTTTTGTTTTGTGCGAGTGAAGAAAGGAACCTATATCATTCTGTCTTACCAAGGAAAATGGGGAAAGGTAATATTTCCAAGAAACAGAGGACACTAGATAATTTTGGAAATAAGGATTATATAGGTTAAACTGTTAGAAAAGAGAAAATAATATAAATTAAGAAGTGGACTTTTGATCTTTCAGATAAAATAATATAAAGGGATGGAATTTTGATCTTTCCTGTTTGTTATAAGCCAGGCACTTACTTTTAATTATGTATATATTTTTTTGCCTTTCTCTCCTTCCTTCTTGCCACCTTCTTTCTCTACTCCCTTTCCTTCCTCCCATGCTCCCTTCCTCCCTCCCTTCCTTCCTCCCTTCTTTCTTTCCTTCCTTCCTTCCTTTATTTTGTTTTTTTGAAGGTAGGGGTGAAAAAAACATTGGAACATGAGTTGTCAAGAGAAAATAGATAAGAGAGCAGACGTAAAGTTTCCCTCCCATTTTATTTGACAGAAAAGAATAAAAGATGGTAAAGGAAGGTAATAACTATTGACCCTCAGTGTTAACTTTGTTCTCTTGGGTAAGCACATAATTAGGTTGTTCTTTAAAATGCATATTATGTAGTTGGCAGCAGGCTCTAGCTTCAATCAGATAACTCCTTGTGTAGGCAGCTTTTAAAATGCACATCATGGACCAGAGGAACTTTTCTGGTCTATTGGGTAAATATGTATTAAAGTAATTTTTAAAATACTTATGTACTCAATAGGCTGGAAGTGGTCAATAGTTTAATGAATAGTCATACATTTTAAAAAACATATTATTATTTATGCACTGACCTGAGTGAGAAAGTCTTTTAAATATGACATATTCCTGTTGACTGTGTAATTTTGCAGTAAAATCTTAAAAGTATTTCAGGAGAACAGGAGCCAATTTTAAAATTACATTATCTCATCGTCCCTTCACCTCATTTTTCCTGCTTGCTCTTCCTCTTATGGGATGTATTTTAATAGTCTCATTTGATAGACTCCCTGCTGGCCTAATTTCATTTCCATAGATTAAAACCGATTTACATTCTAATTGTAATTTTAGTGTAGAATTTATTCTATGTTGATTCATCGTGTCTGGCACATAGTAGGCACTCAGTCAATATCTATTGAATGGCTTATTTTTATATTTTTGTGTCAATTTTGCAAGCAGACACTATAGCCTTGTGCCTACTATGTGCTGAACAAGTGTAAGAAATCACTCAGAAGTTTTTCTCTTACACAAAGGTCTTATATAGATCCTTTATTTTTAAATATTCTACTTTCAGCTTTGTCATTTATTAGCTGCCTCTGATGAATTGGCTCTCTCTCTACATCAGTTTCCTCATCTACAAAGAGGAACAATAACTCCAATTTTGCAGATTTCTTACTGGGATCTGTTGAAACTCTATGTGCAAAATACCCATCACAATATGTGATGACAGGTGAGCCCTCAGCGATGCCTTTTCTCTCTCCACCTGAATTCCCACCCAGAAACATGGAAAATATTCATTTCTAGGCAGCAGAAGTTTCTAAACTCCACAGTGCCCTAATCACAAATATCAAGAAGAAAAAATTAATAATTGAATACATAGGCAACATTCTCTGGTGTCAGGAGCACAATTCTTCAATAATTTTCCAAGTCCCATTTCCTGACTAGGACACCCTGTGGGCCCTGATCTCTATCATCAGCACTATCTTGGGAATCCTAGAACCTTGTCGGTTTCTCTTGCCCTCCCCTCCCAGGGTGGTTTCACCCCAATGTTTGGGTTCTTTTCTTCCCTTTTTCTCACATATCCCATGGGAGTTTTTTTTTTTTTTTTTGAAGTCAGACCTCAAGATCCCTTCTGAATTTCAGAAAATCCCACAAATAAACAAACTACCCTCCCCAGAGTCAGGTTTTCCAAGAGCAAACAGGGGTAATGATATCTGCTGCAGCACAACACAGTAAATAGGGTTTTGAGAATAAGCGTTATTAACATGCTCACTGAGCTGCCTCAAATCCTATTTGGCGGGAGGCATGGTATAAATAAAAAAACATGCTGCCTGGATTCTTACTGTCTGAGGTTTAGTGAGCTACTTCAACTTGGAAAGGCACTAAAATTGCTGGTACATAATTGAATTTGTTTTGCTGTTAGGGTGCAGATATCTAATTTTTTCCATGTAGGCCACATTCACGAAGCAGAAGCAGTCTTATTGTGATAGAAATGCTACCAGCGATGTGACTCTTGGGGTCACCTGAAGGATAGAGAAGGTGAAGCAAGGGATGCAAATCCTTGTGTTCCCACTTACTCTTAATGCATGCCTGTTTTTTCAGGAGATGCTGGGTAAATTGATAGGCTAGTAGTTCTAGGGGTCATTGTTGTTGGGCTGGTAAAGGGTGTCTATACTTTACATCCTCCATAGTCTGGGATTAGAAGGCTTTAACTTGTTAAATGACCTGATTTGAAATGCAAATCTGATCTGTAACTTACTTTTACCTATTGTAAGATTATTTCTATACATTTGGCCTGGTAGGCTGTTCTAAAATGTGTTGCATAGCTATACATGACTTTTTAATAAGAAATTATTATTTTTTAAACCATCAGCAGCAGAAAGCAGTTTTCCCTTCCCAGCAGAAATAGAGAGATAAAGGACAGTTAGAAAGTTTTCCAAAAGGCTATTTAAAGGAAAAGTTAGAATCATCCGAAAAAAGGTGATGTACTGGGTATATCCTTTTAGAGACAAACTTGGGTCTAACCACAACTCTGGGGCATATATAAGCCTTTGGACAAAGAGAAGAAGCAGAGGTTTGAGAGGCTCATCTTAGTTTCAAGGCCAGCTGATGGGAAGATTTAAAGGCAAAGAGTGAACACAAATTTAGAAGAAAGCCTCAAGTTTCGGCTCTGATTCTTCAGTAGAGGGAGTCCAGTTTAATTAGTGGAAATATAGTTCAGTTTAGAGATAACTAGGAAGACAGAGCCTGCCCTGTTTGTTAATAGAACAGCTTATCTCCTTCAGGGTAGCTGAGAGAACAGATATCAGAGAAATTAGGTGAAAAATATACCCCTGCAGCAATAGACATTGATATAACTGAAACTTTTCTTAGTGTAACTTCAGAGGCTCTTGCTTCAGGATAATAAAAAGGTTTTCCCAGAGCACTCATTGAAAGATGGGGGTTGAGGTGGTGAGGAGTTAACATGCATAGCATAGATATTGTTTAAAAATGGGGGCATGTAAAAGGGACCTAAGAGAAGGTGCAGAGAAGGTTGTTTTACAAGAAAGACGGGAGCATACCTGAGGCAAGGATATTATATGATAAGCAGGGATGACCTAGATGCACTCAAAATCTATAATCTCAGATAAGAAAGGTGGTTCTAGAATCGAGAGCTAGAGGTCAGAGCTAGCCCTAGGGAAACCAAGATTTTTAAGATAAATGTGAACAAAATAGCAAAAATGTGGAAATCTGTCTGTCTCTGGAATACTGATAGCCATACTTCAACACAGTGTGCTGAAGGAATCTTCAGGGAAAGGCAAAATCTGAATGTACAATTTGTACAATGTACAAATTACACCCTCAACACCCTTCATGGCCATTTCTGGAGCATATCTTTCTTGTCCTTTCTATTCATTTAGAATATCTTTTTGTTTTGTTTTGTTTACCTACTCTTGCATATTTTATTTTTAATTTTTATATTAAAATTGATTAGTTTAGGTCAGGGGTTCTCAACCAGAATCACCTGCAAGGCTTTTTTTTTTTTCAAAATAGTTGAAGTTTGAGGTTGGAACATGTATATACTTATAAAGCTTCCTAGATCATTTGGATATGTAGCTTCTGTGGGTCAGAAGCCCAGGCATGGCTAGCGGGTCATTACTAAGGTTCAAATTAAGGGAGTCAGTGGTCTATAGTCTCACCTGAGGCTTGACTGAAGAAGGATTTGCTTCCAAGCTCACATAGTTTTTGGCAACATTTAGTTCCTTGTGGGTAGTTGGATTGAGGGCCTCAGTTTTTTGCTGGCCATTGATGTGGGGCTGCCCTCAGTTTCTTGGCCGTGTATTTCTTTCCAACATGGCTTCTCACCCTTTCAAAACCAGCAAGGAAGAAGGACTCACTTCCCAAGATGAGCATTACCATGTTGTTTAATGTAATCATGTACTTATAATCCCATGCATCCCATCACCTTTGCTGTATTCAACTAGTTAGAAGCAAGACACAGGTCCTACTCACATTCAAAAGGAAGGCTAATCAAAGGTGTAAATATCAGAAGGCAGGAATATGGGCGTCATCTTAGAGTTTGTCTACCATTCCTGTCATCTAAAATCCTTGCAATGCCTTTAATTTTAATTGGTAAAAAATGTATGAAGGATTTTAATGTATTCATTCAACAGATATTTCATATGCCAGGCACTATCCTTAGATACAGTTCTTGCCTTTTGTAACATATCTATAAACAATTATAATAAAATATAGTAAACTCTGTAAGAAACGTGCAGAGAGTCTAGGCATGCCTGATGTTGATGGATTGATTTTTATCATTAAATTTGGGCAAGATTCTAGGACAGACTATTAAAAGGATGGTTCAGTACACTGTGAGCGAAAAACAGCATTTACCAAGAACATCAAAGGTCAGTAGAACCATGTTAGGTCACACTGGCCTCTTTGTTTTTCCTACAGGAAGATTTGTCAGGATAATATGGTAAGCTTAGAATATTTGGACCAAAATATTTGGAAAGAGGTTCTTGTTGTGTTCATCTGAAAGTAGTGGAGAAATATGAACCAGAATCTAGTATAATAAAACTAAAGAAATTAGCAACTGTGGAAGAAACATACTCTGAGGATACTAATCAGCACTGCTGAATCAATGAACCCCTAAGAGCCTGGAGGACAATCTTATTGTCAGTGACATAGCTCTATCCTTGTCTTGCTTCTCTAGAGCACTTTCATGGATGATGTGTATGAATACAGGGGCAGCACAGAAGCAGAGATGAGCAGTGACTACAAATGATGTGAGAATCAAAATAAAACCTGGTGGTTAAGTGGTGACGATAAATCAATTCCAATAGGGATCAACAGAACATTCTTCTGTTAGGGCCAAAGTTAGCAGCAAGTATAAATTTGTAAAGCATGGCATGTCGATTTAGAAATTTTAGGTAATTCAAATTAAAGGTGGGCTATTTTTGTGATATAGATTCCACAAAGAATAGTTCAAATAGCAAATAGTCAAAATGTATTTATTGAAACACAGCATCTATATTGAGAGAAAATAGTTTTGATCTCCTACTTTCTGAGATGTCATATGAAGGATTTCACGTATTTTAAGGATGGCTTTCACAAGCAGCTTTGGGCTAGGTGTGGTGGCTCATGCCTGTAATCCCGGCACTTGGGAGGCTGAGGCGGGCGGATCACCTGAGGTCAGGAGTTCGAGACCAGCCTGACCAACATGGAGAAACCCTGTCTCTACTAAAAATACAAAATTAGCCGAGCCTGTTGGTGCATGCCTGTAATCCCAGCTACTCGGGAGGCTGAGGCAGGAGAATCATTTGAACCTAGGGGGCGGAGGTTGCGGTGAGCTGAAATCGTACCATCGCACTCCAGCCTGGTCAATAAGAGCAAAACTCCGTCTCCAAAAAAAAAAAAAAAAAAAAAATGCAGCTCTACTGTAGCATGTTCAGAGGGCCACAAGAAAATAGGTTAAGAAATGAAGCGTTGGGCCTGGAATAGGGTCTCTTAGAAGGGAATTTACTTGAAATATTTGAAAGACCATCTTGGGTAAAGTGAATTGAATTTGTTTTAAATAGCTCCACTGGAAAGACATGAGACCAATTTTGGAAGTTGCCATGAGACTAATTTTGGAGTGATTTCTTATACTCTGAATTCTCTAAAGTTGAAACAGGTTGCTTTGGAAAGTGAGTTTACTGTCACTAAGTGGGTCTAATCATGTGGCGTCAAGCTTGATAGGGTGTTGCTGATTAGTTTAAGGATTGGATATGTAGTTGGGCTAAAGAACTAAGTATATGAAGTCCTTTCTAAAACCATGATTAGCAGTTTCACTGCACTATCATCTGTGGAGTTTTTAAAAGGTCATATACATCTAACTTCTTCTCCAGCCCCACTGAATAATCAATGAGAATTATTCTATGCTATTTCTATAAAATTATATCCAGCATTTAAAAAAGTTCCCAGGGTAATTTGCAGGTCAGTGAGTTGGCTGGAGAGGGTTTGAAGGCACATTTAAAAAATATCTTGCACTAAAACATACATCAACTATTTTATTGTTTTTTCCCCTCAGTTACTTTGGTGGTAAACATTGTGTAATCATATGTTGACTCTAATTCTTTCCAAGAGAATACTGTAATGTGACAACCATTTAAACAAAGAGGTTTGGATTGAGAAGAAAAATACCAACTACTCGTCTAAGAGGAAGGAAAAGGGAATTCAGAAGGTTATCGATGAAGATATGTTGAGGACGAACTTCCTTTCCCTTATACACATCCCCAGGAAACACTTAGAACAATGTAGTTAGTTAAGCAAAATAGAGATGTGCCGATTTTCCAGGTTCTGTAATTTATCAACTAATCTAATGCTCTTGCAACTGCCTTCCCTGTGCCATCAGGGCACAGAAATGATAATGTACTTCATTGTCTCTACTTTAGTCTAATTTAGGTCTTCTCTCTGCTTTCCCCTTCTGCAAAGATGACTTACATGATGATGACAGCATTGATATGTGAAAGACTAGAAGAAACAAAATTTTTAACGATGACAACCTATAAAGAATCAAAGCACTTTAAGAAATCTGAAAAAATTAACAAGAACAGCTTTTATGCAATAAGGGCTATGCAAATTATAGCAAAACTTCTGACATTTAGAACTTTTACAAAATTAGAAAGCCTTATAAACTACTATCAATCAAATCATCATACTTAGAATTAAAAAGGAAACTAGAAATCATCTCCATCGATCACACTATTATTTCCTTTTCCTAGATGAAAAGGAAAACTTTCTTGATGAAGTACTGCTTTATTTATATTCTGAGGTGTAGATTCCTTATTTCCTGGTAGATTGGCTTAAACAAGTCACTACCAACTACTTTAGCACTAATCTAGTCATTACCCTTTGTTTTATAAATGAGGAAACAAACAGAGATGCCTTAACATTCTTCAAATAAATGTTTATTGAAGTACCTGGCACCTACATAAAAGTTAACTAGACCATTTTGTCATTGTCCAAGGATTTTGGGGGCAGAAGTGAGGTGTTACTTCATCTCTCGGCTATGTGGAAAAGAGGAAAGTTAGTCTTCTATTTCAAACGGATTTGCTCATCGACCCACCATCTTTTCAATTAATTTCAAAGTTAAATTGTAACCTAGCTTTCAGTTGATGCATTCTCAATGCAATCTATGTTAACGTGCTCTATTAAACAACCATGCATCACATTTACAAATACTCTCGTATATCTTATTACCGCATTATTTCATACACCCAGTTGAGTCCTTGGAAACTCAAATAATCATATGACTAAAAAATAAAAAACATACATCTTGACCCCAAATTGTAAAAGGCCTTAAAAAATGCTTGGCAGTGAATTACAATGTACTATGTAACAAAATTAGTCCAGTGCAACTTACATCACTTTTAAAATAAATTTATAGCTTAGTGTATTTATCAGAATACAACAAGGAATAAAAAGTAGATAAGCGGCTGGGTGCAGGGGCTCACGCCTGTAATCCCAGCACTTTGGGAGGCTGAGGCGGGCGGACCACGAGGTCAGGAGTTTGAGACCAGCCTGGACAACATGGTGAAACTCTGTCTTTACTAAAAATACAAAAATTAGCCTGGCGTGGTGGCATGCACCGGTAGTCCCAGCTACTTGGAAAGCTAAGTCAGGAGAATCACTTGAACCCGGGAGGTGGAGGTTGCAGTGAGCCGAGATTGTGCCACTGCACTCCAGGCTGGGCAACAGAGTGAGACTCTGTCTCAAAAAAAAAAAAAAAAAAAAAGATTAGATAAACTTTTTTTCTCAAGAATATAGAAAAGGATGATAAATATAAACCTGAAGAAGTAGGAATAAAAGAAATAATAAATATAAAAGGCATAAATCAGCCTATCTAGGGAAGAATATCTAAACAGATGATTAGCAAGACCAATTAATTATTAAGGTAAGAAAATTTAAAAGACTGATAGATTTCTGGCAAGAGTGATGGAGAAAAAAATATGGAATCAGAAAGGACAATAGCTACAGATAAAAATATTTCAACCCACAGATGAATGCCAGCAAATTTGGGACTTTTGTGAAAACACATTTCTGGAAAAAAATTATACTTATCAGTATTGGCCCAAGAAGATACAGACATTCTAATTAAACATAGAAGGGTTCAATGGAATAATTTCTATTAGATTATTTAACATTATAATAAGAATACCCCCTATTTCTCCATCCCTTAAAAGTACCAGAGATAGATAGTTTTATAAGGAAGCCCTACCCAATTTTCAATAAATAGATCATTTTCTCTTAAATATATTTTTTACGGATTAAAAAATATAGTTGCTCAAATCATTTGAAATGTAGTCTAATCTTAAAACCAAAACCAGATGAGAACAATATAAGAAAAGCTACTTATTGGCCATTTTTACTTATCAAAATAGAGATATCAAATCTATATAAAATGTTAACTAGAAACACCTAATAGTGTATTATATCAAGATCAAGTAGGATTTTTGTCAAGAAGGGAATGCAAGATGGTTTGAAATTGGAAAATCTGTTGATACGGTTTACTACTTATTCATAGGAAAGGCAAAAATTTATATGACCTTCTAAATGGATGTAGAAAAAGCATTTGAAAGTTTCATATTTATTGATGATAATGTGAGGGCGATATTTAAAAAGCATTTGATAAAGTTCAATGTCTACTTATGGTAATGCGGGGATGAAATTCAATATCTATTTATGATATTGTAATTTATGCACAGTTAGGGTTTTTCTGAGAAAATGTAACTAAAGCTTGGGACCTGGGTTAAAAGAGCAATCCATATAAGTCAATTTGTGACTGATTAGCAAGAGAACACTTCAGGGAGATTCACTTCCCTGCAAGTATGTGTTTCTCTCCAAAGGGGTGATGTGACTGGAAGACATGGAAGCATTGCTGGATGGTAAAGCTGGAGATACCTTTCTTATCTTTTCCTTAGATTTATTTACATTACAAAGAGTGAGGATCCAGGACTCTTCTCAATAAGTTTGCGAGGAGATGCTCTCGTGGGAAGTGGGAAAGCATGCATGTAAGCATCCAGATATGTATTTTTAAGTTTCCTTGCCTACAGAAGGCCTGCTAACATGTTGGAAAATATATAGCTCTCACTGTTCCACCTTCAAGAGTTATGAATTGAGGCAAAGGGGACTAGTGTGCTTTTTATTATGTAAGTGTAATAATTAACCTGCTATGCTCCAGAAGCCTGTGTTGGCATTTAAGAAAATATTAATAAATATAGATATTAAAATGTACCAGATAAAAACTCTCAGATAACCAGGAATAAAATGGGACTCCCTTTATCCAGAAAAGATTAGCTACTAAAACCCAACACTGATCATTGGACCCATTGGAGAAGACTTAGAATCATCCTGTCTAAGCCTTAGAATAAAGCAAGAATGTCTATCTTTGCTGCCATTCAATTCAACAATGCAGTTAAAATTTACCAATGCAGTAATAATTTACGAACACTATTTTAGTTTCTTCATATGCATTAAATTATTTAATAATCACAAGAACCTATGAGGAGGTCCTATCACTAGTTCCATAATTCAGATGAAAATATTTGGGACTCAGAGATATCAAGTATCTTGCTCAAGGTTATACAGCTAATAAGCATCAGGGTCAGGAAGTTTGGCTTCTGAGTCTCCACTCATAACACTACCTTACATAAAAGATTCAAAAAATGGAAGAGATGACACTAAACTATTATTTTCATCAATAACAAACTACTAGAGTATGAGATAGCTTGGCAAATTTCTAGGATGTAAAATCAATATACAAAAATCAATAGTATTCCTTTTTAATAGTAGCAATCAGAAGATGTAATGTATAATAAAATATCAATTATAATAGCAATGAATAGGAAGCAGTTGCTAAGTTAAAAAATGGCTATATAACATATTCATGAATGAGAAAGTTTAAGATCATAAAGATGTTAGTTCTTCCCAAATTAAACTGTAAACGTTATGAATTTTTTTCAAAATCCCAATGAGAATTGAGTAAAATAACCCTAAAATTTATAGAAGACTGTTTCTGAATAGTCAAGACCTTTTACACCCACAAAATAAAAGAGGGGGAAACTTACCTGACCAGATAATAAGATACTGTTTTACTGCATAAATGAGCATATTATGTGTGTGCATGTATACATACATATGAGACAGTCATATGAGTATGTGTGTATATATATATATACACACACATATTCATATATACATGGACAGTAGTAGTGGCTTCATAACTGGGTGAGAAAAAGATTATTAATAAATGCTCTTTGGAAATGGGCTTCATTCTCCCACCTATAAAAAATTAAAATCAAAATTGAATAAAAGCCTAGAAATGAAAGGAAATATTATACAACTATTAGAACAAAATTCAGAAGAATATCATTATGACCTTGGGTCTGTGGAAGATTTCTTAAACAAGAAACAAAAAAAGCATGAATCACAAATACAGAAAGATAGATGGATTTGATTACAGTAATCTTAAACACTTCTCTTTAACAATGGATACCATATGTAAACATTAAAAAACAAGTTAACATCTGGAGGAATAGGATTTTTAAATATGTAAATAAAAAGGGTTAATAGCTAAAAAGTGTAAAGAATTCCTGCAAATCAGGAAGAAACTGTCAAGCAACCCAATACAGAAGTGACCAAATGATATGAGTAGATAATGTTCAGGGGGAAAACTTAAATGGCTAGTCATTTCATAGAGAAGTGCTCACATTTATTAGTAATCAGACAATGAAAAATTAAAATGAGACATAATTTTGTGCACTTATCAGAGGAGTAAAACTTAAAAAGTCAGATAGCATCTAGTGCTAGTGAGCATATTACTGGAAGAAAATGATATTGCGGCAACCATTCAGGAGACCAATTTGAATATTTAGTGAAATCAAGTATGCATAATCTCCTGTCCAGAAGGTATTAATACATATCCCAGAGAAGCTCTTAGATCAGTACCCAAATAAGCATGGATAAGGATATCTATCAGAGAACTATTTTTAATTGGAATGGCTTAAGAGTTGGAAACAATGGAAATATTCAATTAATGTCCAACTAAACATTATTATATGCACAAAAATAAAATAACACAGTTAAAATGTATGAACTAGGACTATAAATATTAATATGGATCAATCTGAGATGCCCAATGTTTTTTGGGAAAAGTGAGCAGAATTGGATGTTAGTACCATTTGGGTAAATACCAACTCAAGTTTGGGTGCTTAGAGTGAAAAAGAGAATAGAATGAAATATTGGATTGTGAAGATGAAGGGAATGAAGACACACAAAAAATGAAGATGTTCATTGATAATTGAAAATAACATGTCACAAACTAATATTTTATAAATCTAAAAAAGAAGGCAAAAACTCTCGCAGAACCTACTGTCTCCAAAAAGTTTGCAGTCTTTAGAGCATCATTTTATAAAGAAGTCCTTTTTCTTCTCCATAACCTTCATGACTATGAAAAGGCAACCATGTAGTCATAGTAGCAACATCCTTTCCTTCTAGTAATATACTCACTAGCACCGGGTACTATTTGGTTTTTAAAGTTTTACTCTTCTGATGAATGCACAAAATTATGTCTCATTTTATTTTCTTGTCTTGAATCAAGAAAACAGCAAAATCACATTCTAGATATGGTTCTTGGAGGACTTTAGCTTGGAGGGTATGTAGATCGAGGGTTTAGAAAGCTTTCACATTAGCTAGAAGAAGAAGAAGAACCAAAATTCAAGAAGAGACAATAATATTCCAAACCCCAGTTATAATAATTGAACTGAATCCCGGAACATTTTAAAACTGATATAAAATCAAATCTAAATTATTGGGACTAGATACTAGATGGAGGTCTATAGGTGGTAAAATAAAGACATTGAAAATCAGTAAAGCTACAGTCTGGATTATGGAGGGGCGAGTAGCAAGAGTGGGAGAAAGACATAAATGTCTGCATAGATCAAATGGAGTGAATAGAGAGGGAAATGATAAGCAATATAAAATATATAATGTATAAAATATATATAATATATAATATATAAAAATAGATAAGCTATTTTTGTAAACCCATACTGAAGCCAATTTGAGTGAAGCTTCTTTTCCTTCCATCTGGCTTGTTGATTTAGGAAACTCCAATAAGGGAGTTACTTCATTCACAATTGCTTCAAAGAGAATAAAATACCTAGGAATCCAACTTACAAGGGATTTGAAGGACCTCTTCAAGGAGAACTACAAACCACTGCTCAATGTAATAAAAGAGGATACAAACAAATGGAAGAACATTCCATGCTCATGGGTAGGAAGAATCAATATTGTGAAAATGGCCATACTGCCCAAGATAATTTATAAATTCAATACCCTCCCCATCAAGCTAGCAATGACTTTCTTCACAGAACTGGAAAAACTACTTTAAAGTTCATATGGAATCAAAAAAGAGCCCGCATTGCCAAGTCAATCCTAAGCCAAAAGAACAAAGCTGGAGGCATCACGCTACCTGACTTCAAACTATACTACAAGGCTACAGTAACCAAAACAGCATGGTACTGGTACCAAAACAGAGATATAGACTGATGGAACAGAACAGAGCCCTCAGAAATAATGCCGCATGTCTACAACCAACTCATCTTTGACAAACCTGACAAAAACAAGAAATGGGGAAAGGATTCCCTATTTAATAAATGGTGCTGGGAAAACTGGCTAGCCATATGTAGAAAGCTGAAACTGGATCCCTTCCTTACACCTTATACAAAAATTAATTCAAGATGGATTAAAGACTTAAATGTTAGACCTAAAACCATAAAAACCCTAGAAGAAAACTTAGGCAATACCATTCAAGACATAGGCATGGGCAAGGACTTCATGTCTAAAACACCAAAAGCAATGGCAACAAAAGCCAAAATTGACAAATGGGATCTAATTAAACTAAAGAGCTTCTGCACAGCAAAAGAAACTACCATCAGAGTGAACAGGCAACCTACAGAATGGGAGAAAATTTTTGCAATCTACTCATCTGACAAGGGGCTAATATCCAGAATCTACAATGAACTCAAACAAATTTACAAGAAAAAAACAACCCCATCAAAAAGTGGGCCGAAGGATATGATCAGACACTTCTCAAAAGAAGACATTTATGCAGCCAAAAGACACATGAAAAAGTGCTCATCGTCACTGGCCATCAGAGAAATGCAAATCAAAACCACAATGAGATACCATCTCATACCAGTTAGAATGGCGATCATTAAAAAGTCGGGAAACAACAGGTGCTGGAGAGGATGTGGAGAAATAGGAACACTTTCACACTATTGGTGGGACTGTCAACTAGTGCAACCATTGTGGAAGTCAGTGTGGCGATTCCTCAGAGTTCTTGAAGTAGAAATACCATTTGACCTAGCCATCCCATTACTGGGTATATACCCAAAGGATTATAAATCATGCTGCTATAAAGACACATGCACATGTATGTTTATTGCGGCACTATTCACAATAGCAAAGACTTGGAACCAACCCAAATGTCCAACAATGATAGACTGGATTAAGAAAATGTGGCACATATACACCATGGAATACTATGCAGCCATAAAAAATGATGAGTTCAAGTCCTTTGTAGGGACATGGATGAAGCTGGAAACCATCATTCTCAGCAAACTATCGCAAGGACAAAAGACCAAACACCGCATGTTCTCACTCATAGGTGGGAATTGAGCAATGAGAACACATGGACACAGGAAGGGGAACATCACACACCGGGCCCTGTTGTGGGGTGGGAGGATGGAGGAGGGACGGCATTAGGAGATATACCTAATGTTAAATGATGAGTTAATGGGTGCAGCACACCAACATGGCACATGTATACATATGTAACAAACCTGCACATTGTGCACATGTACCCTAAAACCTAAAGTATAATAAAAAAAACCCTAAAAAACAAAAAACAAAACAAAGAAAAAAAAAAGAAACCTACTTTTAAACTTTGTAACCTCTAACACAGCATGACCTATTACAAGGATCACTCCCGCGCCTTGACAAAGACTCTTTCCTTGACCAAAGTTTCAACAGGCTCTTCAGAGCCTTCTCTTTGACTGGACTTTGTCTTGGGGATTGTCTTTGGCACGCTGAGTCCAATTTTAGCAAAAATTCAATAAGTCGGTTTACCAAGAATCCTCCCACCATTGATATCTGATCACCTTGGCCTGACTTCAGCAAGAATCCTGTTAAGTCAGTTTAACATGAGTCTCCATAAACTTGACGTCTCCTCCTAGTAATTTTCCATTTACTGACTCATTCTGCTCGTTGTCTGTAATCCCAGCAGTCTTGTATTTGGAGTTGAGCCTAATCTTTCTCCCCTACTGCGATAGTCTTAGCAGCTATTGCAATAGTCCTAAAAAAGCCTGCCTTACTGTTTTGACAAGTGTCAGAATAATTTTTTCATTAATATCTTAAAACAAAACTTCAATGATAAAGAGTTCATGGGAAGTGAAGGTAGGGTGATTTGGGATTGTAGGGGATAAGGTTTTACTGTTCAATAGAGGCAAGAGATCTAACAAATTCCCAGGAAATTCCTCTTTTTAAGTGGTGTCACTATTAGACATATATACTGTGACTATAGGGAAATGCAAATCATATCAAACAGGTACAGCTGTATCCCTTCAGATCTCTGGAGGAAGATGTATAGGCACAATGATTGGGAATAGAAGATATTTTTCTTTTATCCCTCTGTATCAGGGCCATACGCTATCAATAGTTAGATGCTGACCCCAGTGATTTTTATTCCCATATTTGCAATGATAGTGGGCTCTTAAGAGGAAGCAGCTTTTAAAGCAGTTACGAAGAAGCGTCCCCCCTCAGTCATCTCCAGAGGCATTCTTCAACCTTTTCTGTAGGGCTATGGCTTGTTGACAGGGAGTCTGAAAACGAAAGGATAACAGTGAAAGATTCTGCCTCTTCTCGTCGTGTTTCTGGACATTTTGCCTCTCTGGGAGTTCCCTTTTTTTAAGCTCTACTGGTGGAGTGAAGGATTTTGCTCTCTGAAAAGGCTGCCCACCCTCTGGCCAGATGTAAGTGCCTATCCATATTGCACCCCCTCTGGAGGTGAAGAGGAAAGTAAACACACCCGCCTACTGAATCTGGTTTATGTGACTGATGCTGAGACTTCCAATTTCCAGGACAAATGATGCATTAGTGGAAATGGGCACACAGGAAAGCTCAGTGCCAATGAGTTAAGTGCCCATCGCTGTACTCAGTGAACAGTTTGCTGATCTCAATTGTAGGCAATTAACAGTGATTAGCAAGTGCATGCTTGGTGGGTGGCACAATGAGATTCTTCTTATTGATGAGACAAACTCACAAACAACCCAGAGAGATACTGCCTTGAAAATGCAACCGAAAAGCTCAATAACTGTGCAAGAGCATCTGACCAAAGCAGGACTCTTGTGAGTGTTTTAATTTCTCCTCTTAAACCTCTCATTAACTCTCAAACAATCCAGTAATATGTGGGGACGGCCAGATACTTATTTAGAATCAGACACTCTTTAAGCATCCTGAGTTAGAGAAATTAGAATGAGAAGAAATAAATCCCTACAAAATTGTGCAACTCTGGGGAGTTCAACTATTTCTTACTTATTTTGTTATTTCCTTCTGACCTAGTACAGTACCTTGAACCTAGGGATTTCAGTAAGTGTTGAGGAAAGTGAATTGGAATGAGGTCTCCTTCTACCAGCTACTGATGATCATATTAGGCTCTTCTTGTCCCTTCCATTATTTTCTTTTTTTACTAGCATTTTTTTTTTTTTTTTTTTTTTTTTTTTTTTTTTTTTGTGACAGAGTCTCACTCTGTTGCCAGGCTGGAGTGCAGTGGCACGATCTCTCCTCACTGCAACCTCTGAGTCCGAGATTCAAGCGATTCTCCTGCCTCAGCCTCCCAAGTAGCTGGGGCTACAGGTGTGCGCCACCACACCCAGCTAATTTTTGTATTTTTAGTAGAGACAGGGTTTCACCATGTTGGCCAGGATGGTCTTGATCTCTTGACCTCTTGATCTGCCCACCTTGGCCTCCCAAAGTGCTGGGATTACAGGCGTGAGCCACCGCGCCTGGACTTTTTGCTACTCTATCTTTCTCTTCCCTTTAAATAATTATCATGACCATATTTGAGATGCGTTTTTTTTTTTTGCTTTAGATATATTTAAGAGATAGTAGAAATTAATTTGTGTTTGCCCACTAACTTTTATTCTAATTTCATAGAAATATTTCCACCAAAGTTTTGGGCTCAAAGACATGGTAATAACTGATATCCATTTCAAAGAGCTTTCTGCTACTGGCAATACACAATTGAATGGCAATTATTCTCTCATATAGCAAGAAAATAATCAAGTGGACAATTAATTAACATGCTCCTTAAACACCCACATGTTCAATCATGTTATACAGTTCCCATTTCCTTGCGAGTTCTTACTGGCTTTATGAGACTTGCATGTCTAACTAACCACATGAGCTATACCAGGTATTCAGAGAAATTCATTCATGAACTGAAAGAACCTCATAGAGACACTGTTTTAACAAATGCAGGCTGTTTCGTTCCACTATTAGGTGCAGAATGCTCCATGAAGGCAAGGGCCAATTCTATATGTTTACTATAAAATCCCCAGTGCCAAACACAGTGTTTGGCATGTAGTAGAGTTCAAAGAATAGATAAACTGCAAAATGCAGAAGTAAAACAGGGATATTTCATAAAAACCCATTCTTATCATTCCTTCATAGAAATTAATCACTACTTTAAAGTCTCATTCACTTGTGTATATAGCCAGATAGTAGGAAACAATTTATTATGCCACCAAATTGTTGGAGATCATGCTTTAATAAGGAACACTTAATTGCTTAAAGAATATTATTGCTCAGCCGGGCGCGGTGGCTCACGCCTGTAATCCCAGCACTTTGGGAGGCCGAGGCGGGCGGATCACGAGGTCAGGAGATCGAGACCATCCTGGCTAACACGGTGAAACCCCGTCTCTACTAAAAAATACAAAAAATTACCCAGGCGTGCTGGGGGCGCCTGTAGTCCGAGCTACTCAGAGAGGCTGAGGCAGGAGAATGGCGGGAACCCCGGGAGGCGGAGCTTGGAGTGAGCCGAGATCGCGCCACTGCACTCCAGCCTGGGCGACAGAGCAAGACTCTATCTCAAAAAAAAAAAACAAAAAAACAAACAAACAAATTATTGCTCAATGTAGTATTTGAATAGGTGATAATATGAACTGCAAGTACCTGCGTCTCAATATCTGCAGACAAGTTGAGAAAGTGACCTTAGCTGAAGCAAACAAGAATCAATGCCTAATGCATGTAACTAATTGCAATCTGACTCTTTACAATTTGGGTGAGATTATTCTTACTTAAATGAAACACAGTTTTTTATCTTTGTTCTAACTCTGTTCTCATCAAGCAGTCATTTGATTATGAATCCAGTTTTCTTGTTATTTTTTGCTTTTTTGAGATGGAGCCTTGCTCTGTTGCCCAGGCTGGAGTGCAGTGGCGCAATCTCGACTCACTGCAAGCTCCGCCTCCCGGATTCAATTGATTCCCCTGCCTCAGCCTCCCGAGTAGCTGGGACTACAGGCGCGCACCAACACACCTGGCTAATTTTTTGTATTTTAGTAGGGACGGGGTTTCACCATGTTGGCCAGGATGGTCTTGATCTCCTTACTATGTAATCCGCCCACCTAGGCCTCCCAAAGGGCTGGGATTACAGGTGTGAGCCACCGTGCCCTGCCTCTTGTTATTTTTAATCCAGGAAATGTGTCCCTAGATAGAGGCAATGCATTTTTCAATTATTTGAAAAATACTCTTTTATTATAAATGTATACCTTAGCATTATGTTTTACACATTAGCCAGTTTTGAATGTACTTAGCATTAACAAGTTTTCTAGACATCATCAAATTATTCCTGAGTGATTAAAATGTAAAGTTTTGGGGGTTTTTTTGGTATGTTCAAAATTGAGGAATGAGGACACCATGATCTTTTTGAATGAATTTACACATTAGCCAGTTTTTAATGTACTTAGTATTAACCAGTTTTCTAGACATCATCAAATTATTCCTAAGTGAGTGATTAAAATACAAAGTGTTGGGTTTTTTTTTTTTTTGGTATGTTCAACATTGAAGAATAAGGCCACCATGACACATTACACTATTGTTCTGTCCCAAAATTCTCCATAATGGACTATCCTGCCTTTTAAAAATTATTCTTCCTAACCATATGCAGTAAGCCCTGAACATCATTTAATGCAACTCATTCATGTCTTGGCTGTTTCAAAGTCCAAGTTTCCCCAACTTCCGTATAGCCCAGACTTTGAATAATCTGAGGCCAAATTAATGAGGATTAATTGTATGTCATCCTTGATGTTCTTTTGACCTTTTCATATGAATGAATTACATTAGCCCTCAGCCCTTCTGATGGCTTTTTATAGAAGTTTGCAAATTTCTAGTAATGCAGTGCTTGAAATTGAACAAAGGGTGTTCAGGACTCCTCTTATTGTGGACAATTAGCATCTCTCATCATTATCACCGTAATAACATTTAAGAATAAGTAGACCAAAGATGTCTTTTTATGTGCTTTAGAGATGCCTATTTAATTGGTGAACTTAATAAAAATAGTCAATGATAATAAAGTCACTTCCTCACTTGCCCCCAACAGATTTTATATCAGAAAATGATGAATGAAACCAGTTAAAAAAATTTTCATTATTGTCAGAGATATGTGTTTGTTTTCACATTTCAATTTTTGATAAATCTTATAATACATAGTTTTTTAATGCATTTAAATGAAGTCTAATTTTATGTTACTACTTTGCCATGTTTAAATGCTTACTCGTGATTTTTGGCTATGTTGTAGAAAGTATGCTTTTCTTTGTGCATCATTCGCACGGTGCTATTCTTTTTCTAATCTATTCATATTTAAAAATCATGTTAATGCTCATCTTTATTGATGCTGATTTAGGTTCGTAAAATTTAGGCTTTTACTTCTTTTCAGAAAAGTGAATCAAAATGTTCATTTTTTAGTCTGTGAGGCTGGATATCACATCTAATCAATTACCTTTTTTAAAAAACAAGTTTTATCTGCTTTGATGAGGTATAATTTATGCCCAATAAATTTACTCATTTAAAGTGTACTGTTTGACCAGTCTTCACAAATGTTATATGCTAGGTAACTACAACTATAATCAAAAGAAAGGATATTTCTATCTCTCCAGACAATTTCTTCCCCTTTCTCTTTCACTGTCAGTTCTGTCTTGCCATTCCACTCCCCAAACCCCTATCACTATAGTTGTTAGTTCAGTGCTTTATATAATTTCATACAAATAGAATCATAGAATATATAGTCTTATATCTGGCTTCTTCATTTAGCATAATGCTTTTGAGATTCATTCCATTGCATTTGTCAGTAGTTTATTCCTTTTTTATTAATGGATTAATGGGTATTTGGTTTGTTTTCAAGTTTTAGATATCATGGTATAAAAGAGAATATATGTGGTCTATGTCACTGGTTCCTGAGACAGAGCTTTAAAAATCCTCAGGCCTTTTTGAGTGATGGAGACACTTCTGTTATGCTAATGAGGTGGCTCACAGAGGTGAAAGTGGCAGAGATAGATTATGTCAGGATAGGGCTGGTCACTAGAGAGGCCAAGCACAGGATTAGAGTGTTCGTTCTTCTCTTACAATTTGGGTGAGATTATTCTTACTTAAATGAAACACAGTTTTTTATCTTTGTTCTAACTCTGTTCTCATCAAGCAGTCATTTGATTATGAATCCAGTTTTCTTGTTATTTTTTGCTTTTTTGAGATGGAGTCTTGCTCTGTTGCCCAGGCTGGAGTGCAGTGGCGCGATCTCGACTCACTGCAAGCTCCGCCTCCTGGGTTCAATTGATTCCCCTGCCTCAGCCTCCCGAGTAGCTGGGACTACAGGCGCGCACCAACACGCCTGGCTAATTTTTTGTATTTTAGTAGAGACGGGGTTTCACCATGTTTCACCATGTTTCCAGCTTCTTGACCTCCAGGGATAGGAGCTGGAGATTGAGTTCAAGCCCAAGGCCAATGTTTAATCAATCATGCCTACACAATGAAACCTTGATAAAAACTCTAAACAGGGAGGCCGAGGCAGGTGGATCACGAGGTCAGGAGATCGAGACCAGCCTGACCAACATGGTGAAACCCCATCTCTACTAAAAGTACAGAATCAGCCAGGCATGGTGGCACATGCCTGTAATCCCAGCTACTCTGGAGGCTGAGGCAGGAGAATTGCTTGAACCTGGGAGGGGGAGGTTGCAGTGAGCCGAGATCGCACCACTGTACTCCAGCCTGGGTGACAGAGCGAGACTTTGTCTAAAAAAAAAAAACTCTAAAGGTTTGGTGTAGCTTCTTGGTTGGTGAAGACATTGATATGCCAGGAGGGCGATGAGCTCTGACGCACAGGGAGACTTCATGCCTTCCACTATGAGTCTCTTCTATTTGGCTTTCCTGAGCATAGTCTTTATAATAAAACCTTACTTATAAGTATAGTACTTTTAGTGAGTTTTGTGAGGCTTTTTGTTTTGTAAATTAGTGAGAAAGTCATGGGAACCTTTGAATTTATAGCCAGCCTCTCAAATGTGTGTAACTCTCAAGTCATGCAGCTTGCATCTAAAGCAAGCGCAATCCTGTGGAGAATTAACCTGTGGAGTCTGATGTTAACTATAGGAATTGATGTTAGAAATATACTTTGGTATACCCACTTGGGCAGAAACTGAGTAGATATGAATGAAGCTGCTATGAACGTTCATATACAGTGTACATATCTTTCTGGAGACGTGTGTTTTCATTTCTAGGAGCGGAATTGCTGGGTCTTAAGGTAACTTTATAAGACACTGTAAAGCTGTTTTCCAAAGTGGGCTGTACCATTTTGCATTCTCTTCAGCAATGAATTAGAGTCCCTATTGCTCCACGTTCTTGTCAACCTGTGGTATTATTAGTCTTTTGAATTTTAGATATTTGCTTAGGTGTATAGAAGTATCTCACTGTAGTTTTAAATTTGCATTTTCCTAATAAAATTAAAAAATTTACTGTGTAAAGGATAGTTTCACATGATATTTAATTTTCAATTCATTATACGTATACAGATGTAAATATAGTTATATGTTCATATCCTAAATTCAGAGAGTTGCTATGAAAACCTCTTCACATTTTTCATTAAAGATGTAATTTTTTAAATGCTTAAGTTTTTTTTTTTTTTTTAACAGCAGTTTTAGGTTAGCAGCAAAATTCAGAAGCTACAGTACTTTCTCAGTTATTCTCTAACTGCACACATGGACAGCCTCTCCCACTACAAATACCTTTCACTAGAGTGGTATATTTGTTACAATTCATGAACCTACACTGACACATTTTTATCACCTGGAGTTCATAGTTACATTAGGGCTCACTCTTGATGTTGTACATTCTACAGGCTTGAACAAATGTATAATGACATGTATCCACCATTACAGTATCAGTCAGAGAGTAGTTTCACTGATTTCTGAATTTTGCCTATTCATCTTTTCCCCTCTCTTGCTGCCAACCCCTGGCAACTGTTGATCTTTTTATTGTCTCCATAGTTTTGCCTTTTCTAGAATTTCATATGGTCATACAGTATGTACTCTTTTCAGACTGGCTTCTTTCACTTAGTAATATGCACTTAAGTTTCTTCCATGTCTTTTCATGTCTTGATACCTCATTTCTTTTTAGCACTTAATCATTCTATTGCCTGGTGTATTAAAGTTTCTTTATCCATTCACCTACTGAAGGACATCTTGGTTGCTTCTAAGTTTTTGCAATTATCAATAAAATTTCTATAAACATCTGTGAATGTGAATGTGTGTTTAAAACTCTTCTGGGTAAATACCCCAAGGAGTGGAATTGCTGAATCATGTGATAAGAGTTCATTTAGTATTATAAGAAACTGCCAAACTCTTTTACAAAGTGGCTGTACCATTTTACATTCCTACCAGCAGTGAATGAGTGTTCCTATTGTTCCACATCGTTACCAGCATGTACAGTTGTCAATGTTCTGATTTTTAGCCATTTCAATAGGTTTGTTGTAGTATCTCATTGTTGAAGTGAACCTTTTTTTAAATATGCTTATTTGCCTTCTGAAATATTCTTTGGTGAGGTGTCTATTAAGGTTTTGGCCCATTTTTTAAATTGGGTCGTTTTCTTATTCTTGAGTTTTAAGTGTTCTTTGTATGTTTTGGGTAGAAATCTTTAATCGGGCATGTCTTTTGCAAATGTTTCATTTCAATCTCTTTCTATTAACATTGTCTTTTTCACAGGGGGGTTTAATTGTAACAGGTTCTAGCTTATCAATTTTTTTTCATGAATCATACCTTTGGTGTAGTGTCTTAAAAGTCATTCCCACACCCAAGGTCATCTAGGTTTTCTCCTATGTTATCTTCTAGAAGTTTTGTACTTCTGCATTTCATATTTAGGTCTATAATCCATTTTGTATTTATTTTTATGAAGTGTGTAAGATCTGTGTCTACATTCTTTTTTTTTCTTTTTGCATGTAGATGTCCAGTTGTTCTAGCACCATCTGTGGAAGACACTTTTCTTTATTATATTGCCTATGCTACTTTGTTAAAAATCAGTTTACTTCATTTACGTGTGTCTACTTCTAGGCTCACTGTTCTGTTCCATTGATCTCTTCATCCATTCTTTCATCAATACCACATTGTCTTCATTACTATAGCTTTATAGTAGTCTTGAATTTAGGTAGTGTCAACCCTCCAACTTTGTTCTTGTCCTTCAACACTGTGTTGGCTATCCTGGATTTTTTACCTCTCCATAAAAATTTCAGAATCATTTTGTCAATATCCGCAAAATAACTTGCCGAGATTTTGATTGGAATTGCATTGAATCTATAGAAGTAATTGGGAAGAACTAATTTCTTGACAACATTGAGTCTTCCTATTTATGAACATGTAAGATCTCTCTAACAGGTATTTTAAAGGGTGTTTGCTCCTGTAAGTCATTTAAAAGCTTTTGGAAATTCTTTTGCTTTTTCAATAGTCAGTCCCCTTCATATTTTTTAAGGTCTTCTAATTCCTTTATCCCTTGGAATATGTCTTCTTATTCATTTTTATTAAAAAAAGTTCTCCTTTCTTTCTGTCTCCCCTCCCTGAAGACTTTAGGAGATAATGCTCTATTCTTTAGCAACTTCTTATTTATTTCTATTTTCCACAATGGTTTTTATTTTATCTCACTTTTTACATTTCTAGTTAACATTTGTGAAATCAAGGTACTTAGTGTTATTGCATTCTTTATAATTGGCTTATTCACTTAACATTGTAAAATGAGAACTTTAGGTAACCTCGGTTCATGTTTTATGATAGAGGAACCCATTGGGTCTGTAATGGGACCAGGGAATCAACATTTGTCTGAAGAGGATGTGAGAGCTTCAGTTTGATGTTAACTTCAAATACAAAAGATACTGGGAAAATTGGTCAATTTTTGAACTTCCTGATAGACTATTTTTTATTAAAGTAGAAAAAGTTTTTCAGACCAAACTGTGAACTGATGGGTCTACCCTGAATCTGAGTGTTTGGCATTGCCGCAATTTATTTCTGATATTTCTGAAGTTACTGCTGTTTGCAGTGGCAACAGTTGCAGAGACATAAGTATGAATACCCATTAGGGAAACATATTTGTTTGGCCAATGTCTCTTGAATGTCAAAATCTCAAAACCGAATTGAAGTAGCCTCATTAATTTTTCATAAGCAAAACAAGAGTATTGTGAATTTCATACCTTCATTTAGATTGAGTGCCGGTCATGTACAAGTTCCTGTGTAATATAGGGGCGTGTACAGGGCAATGAAACCCAAGTTCTTCTCCAAGAAACTCACAATCTACCATTTGCGATAAGATATAGATACATAATTACAGTGAAAAGTGATCCCTTATACATGTTATTCACCAGTAAATAACATCAAAAGGAAACCATGATTCATGAGTGATTTTGAAAATATTTTCAATATTCTTTTAAGGCTTGAATAGAAATATAATTTTGAGAACTTTAAGCTTCATTTAAAACACTGTACATTTCTATCATTTAAAAATATCTATTTTCTGTTTTATTTTTAATAAGTCCATATATTTAAGAAGAAATTTTATTAGGAAACAATTTTTACTTATGAGATTTTACAGTAGCCAGTGAATACTAATTAATGTTTAAGTTATTGTAATGATATGAAGACATATTGTTCTGACGCTTCAAAATAATTATAAAGCTGACTCATTGCTGTACAGAATGCTGAGCCTAAGTATTCCTCAGTCTTTTTGTTCTAATTAGATTTTATTTATTTCCAATATTTTTTGAGACGACTGAGAAAAGATTACAAAAAATCATCTATTATGCAACAACATCATTTGAACTTTTTAAAGACAAAGTAATTCTTGATATAGCAGAAATCCATATGATGCCTAGGCTTTCTTCAGTAAACTCATAAACAAATGGAAGCAATAACGTCTTTAAATCACTTTCTCAAATGCATCTCTGCTGTGGTTCCAGTGGATACAAGTAATACCATCAAGTGTGTGATAACTTGAGAAAGTATTTCTAGGAGGCAGAACAGGTTCATCAGAACTCAATTCAGAAAAATACAAAACAAGATTAGAAGAAAAAACCCACAAACCTCCACAAACTCCAATCCCATCAATAAGGAATCAAACAACTCTTAGAAAAAACTAGGTGCTCATTTTATTAAGTCGCATATGCTGTAAACAAATATGACCAATATTCTCCATGCACTCTTTTCTAGTCCTTGGTTTAGAATAGGAAATTGGCTTAGTGCCCATTGTTGCCCAGTAGAATCTTAACTGAAAGACCTTAACTGAGATCCTTGTTTGAAAGTTCTGGGAACTGATAGGCTTAAATAGAGCCATGGGTTGGAGATGTGTGAGAATCAAAATATTTAACCTCCATATGATACAGAGACTGACCAATCAGTAAAGATGCTGCTTGTGAACAACATATATTGCAGTGCTAATGCCTACCAGCTGGATGTCATCTCTCATTGTCTTTGTGAGGATTTTGCTGAAGTAGCATTTACTCTGGTGAATTCGATTAAATTAATGGGAGGCAAATCAAACCTCCCCTTTAAACCCTAAAAAGCAGTGTGTCAGAGGCTCTGGTGACTACATCTTTACATATGTACAAAAAACTAGCTTAGATATCATTTTATTTATTAGCAAACACTTATTGAGTGTCTACATTGGTTTCACCTGGGAGTCCATCTATAAAACTTTTCTTATCTGCTCAAATTATTTAAAATAAATGATAGAACTGGACGAAATTGGGAGTCATCTAATATAGCTTTTAATTTAAAAAATGAGGAAACTGAGGCCCAGACTAATTAAGTAACAAATATTTATTGGGCATTTATGTTGTGCCAAGCACTTTTCTAGCTGCTGAGAATAGAGTGGTGAACCTATGTATAAGAACCAGGGGGTTGTGGTAGAGTGACTATGGTTGAGGATTGGCCATGTCAGATTTGGTGTTTAAGGAAGGCCCTTTCAGGGGTGACACTAAACACCAAACTGGAAGAAAAGGAGAAGCTAGGCTTACAAAGATATAGGACGTACTATTTTAAATGGAGCAACAGCAAGTGTAACAGTGAAGGTTTAGCACATGAAGAAAAGCAAAACCAAGGCCTGTGTGGCTGAAGCATCATGAATAAGCAGGAGAGAGAGCATCACCAGATGAGGTTGAAGGGGAGGGTAGAATCGGATCATGGAGAGCTTTTAGGTCCTGGTAAGTTGCCTTTTATTCTAAATTTTATTGAAACGTTTTTGTACTTATATTTTCCCATGTTATATATGTCACATATAATATACATATACATAACATGAGATTGATCTGATAGATATTTCTGAAAGATCATGTGGCAGAAGGAGGATTACTTAGTAGGCCATTTTAGCCAAGTGAGATGTGATGGTATCGTGGACTATGGTGACAGATATGAATTTGAGAGAAATGGATGATTATAGGATATATTTGAAGATAGAGTCAACAGGATACATGATGGGTTGGTTATCCGGGATGAGAGAAAGAAAGAAATCAAGGTTGCCTGCTAAATTCTTGCTTGATTATCTAGGTTAATGGTAAGGCTGGTAAGCTGAGATGGTTGATATGGTTTGGCTCTGTATGCCCACCCAAATCTCATCTTGAATTGTACTGCCATAATTCCCACATGTTATGGGAGGGACCCAATGGGAGATAATTGAATCATGGGGGCAGTTTCCCTCATACTGTTCTCATGGTAGTGAATAAGTCTCAGGAGATCTAATGGTTTTATCAGGGGTTTCCGCTTTTGCATCTTCGTCGTTCTCTGTCTGCCTGCTGCCATCCATGTAAAATGGGACTTGCTCCTCCTTGCCTTCCATCATGATTGTGAGGCTTCCTCAGCTCCATGGAACTGTAAGTCCAATTAAATTGCTTTCTTTTGCATATTGCCCAGTCTTGGGTATATCTTTATCAGCAGCATGAAAACAGACTAATACAGTAAATTGGTACCCATAGAGTGAGTCGCTGCTGAAAAGATACCCAAAAATGTGGTAGTGACTTTGGAACTGGGTATCAGGCAGAGGTTGGAACAGTTTGGGGCTCAGGAACATGTGGGAAAGTTTGGAACTGCCTAGAGACTCGTTGAATGACTTTGACCAAAAGCCTGATAGAGATATGGACAATAAGTTGCAGGCCAAGGTGTTCTCAGATGGAGATGAGAAACTTGTTGGGAAATGGAGTAAAGGTAACTCTTGTTATGTTTTAGCAAAGAGACTGGTGGCATTTTGCCCTTGCTCTAGAGACTTGTGGAACTTTGAACTTGAGAGAGATGATTTATGGTGTCTGGTGGAAGAAATTTCTTTTTTTTTTTTTTTTTGAGTTTTTGTGAAGTCATCATGCCTATTTTTCTTTTTCTTTTCTTTTCTCTTATTATTATTATACTTTAAGTTTTAGGGTACATGTGCACAACGTGTAGGTTTGTTACATATGTATCCATGTGCTATGTTGGTGTGCTGCATCTATTAACTCGTCATTTAGCATTAGGTATATCTCCTAATGCTGTCCCTCCCCCCTCCCCCAACCCCACAACAGTCCCCAGTGTGTGATGTTCCCCTTCCTGTGTCCATGAGTTCTCATTGTTCAATTCCCACCTGTGAGTGAGAACATGTGGTGTTTGGTTTTTTGTCCTTGTGATAGTTTGCTGAGAATGATGGTTTCCAGTTTCATCCATGTCCCTACAAAGGACATGAACTCATCCTTTTTTATGGCTGCATAGTATTCCATGGTATATATGTGCCACATTTTCTTAATCCAGTCTATCGTTGCTGGACATTTGGGTTGGTTCCAAGTCTTTGCTATTGTGAATAGTGCCGCAATAAACATACATGTGCATGTGTCTTTATAGCAGCATGATTTATAATCCTTTGGGTATATACCCAGTAATGGGATGGCTGGGTCAAATGGTATTTCTAGTTCTAGATCACTGAGGAGTCACCACACTGACTTCCACAATGGTTGAACTAGTTTACAGTCCCACCAACAGTGTAAAAGTGTTCCTATTTCTCCACATCCTCTCCAGCACCTGTTGTTTCCTGACTTTTTAATGATGGCCATTCTAACTGGTGTGAGATGGTATCTCATTGTGGTTTTGATTTGCATTTCTCTGATGGCCAGTGATGATGAGCATTTTTTCATGTGTTTTTTGGCTGCATAAATGTCTTCTTTTGAGAAGTGTCTGTTCATGTCCTCTGCCCACTTTTTGATGGGGTTGTTTGTTTTTTTCTTGTAAATTTGTTTGAGTTCATTGTAGATTCTGGATATTAGCCCTTTGTCAGATGAGTAGGTTGTGAAAATTTTCTCCCATTTTGTAGGTTGCCTGTTCACTCTGATGGTAGTTTCTTTTGCTGTGCAGAAGCTCTTTAGTTTAATTAGATCCCATTTGTCTGTTTTGGCTTTTGTTGCCATTGCTTTTGGTGTTTTAGACATGAAGTCCTTGCCCATGCCTATGTCCTGAATGGTATTGCCTAGGTTTTCTTCTAGGGTTTTTATGGTTTTAGGTCTAACATGTGAGTCTTTAATCCATCTTGAATTAAATTTTTGTATACGGTGTAAGGAAGGGATCCAGTTTCAGCTTTTTACATATGGCTCGCCAGTTTTCCCAGCACCATTCATTAAATAGGGAATCCTTTCCCCACTGCTCTGGTGGAAGAAATTTCTAAGCAACAAAGCATTCAAGAGGTGACTTGGGTGCTGTTAAATGTATTCAGTTTCATCAGGGAAGCAGAGCATACAAGTTCAGAAAATTTTCAGCCTGGCAATCTGATGGAAAAGGTAAACCCATTTTCTGGGGGAGAAATTGAAGCCGGCTGCAGAAATTTGCATAAGTGATGAGAAGTTGAATGTTAATCACCAAGGCAATGGGGAAAATGTCTCCAGGGCATGTCAGAGGTCTTCACAGCAGCCCCTCCCATCACTGGCCCAGAGGCCTAGGAGGAAAAAGTTGTTTCATGGGCCAGGCCCAGCATCCCGTGAGCTGTGTGCAGTCTAGGGACTTGGTGCCCTGCATCCCAGCCACTACAGCCGTGGCTGAAAGGGGCCAATGTAGAGCTTGGGCTGTGGCTTAAGAGAGTGCAAGCCCCAAGCCTTGGCAGCTTCCACGTGGCATTGAGCCTATGGGTGCACAGAAGTCAAGAATTGAGGTTTGGGAACCTCTGTCTAGATTTCAGAAGTTGTATGGAAACACCTGGATGCCCAGGCAGAAGTTTGCTGCAGGGGCGGGGCTCCCATGGAGAACCTCTGCTAGGGCAATGCAGAAGGGAAATGTAGGGTCAGTGTCCCCACACGGATTCCTTACTGGGGCACCACCTAATAGAGCTTTGAGAAGAAGGCCACTGTCCTCCAGATCCCAGAATGTCAGATCCACTGACAGCTGGCACCGTGTGCCTAGGAAAGCTGCAGATACTCAATGCCAGTCTATGAAAGCAGCCAGGAAGGAGGCTGTACCCTGCAAAGCCACAGAGGTAGAGCTGCCCAAGACCATGGGAACCCACCTCTTGCATCAGCATGACCTGAATATGAGACATGAAGTCAAAGGAGATCATTTTAGAACTTTAAGATTTGGCTGCCCCACTGGATTTAGGATGTGCATGGACCCTGTACCCCCTTTATTTTGTCCAACTTCTCCCATTTGGAATGGTTGTATTTGCCCAATGTCTGTACCCCCATTGTATCTAGGAAATAACTGTCTTGCTTTTGATTTTACAGGGTCATAGGTGGAAGGGACTTGCCTTGTATCCGATGAGACTTCGTACTATGGACTTTTGAGAAAATGCTGAAAGGAGCTGGCTTTAGGGGACTGTTGGAAGGCATAACTGGTTTTGAAATGTGAAGACATGAGATTTGGCAGAGGCCAGGGATAGAATGATATGGTTTGGCTCTGTGTCCCCACCCAAATCTCATCTTGATTTGTACTCCCATAATTTCCACACATTGTGGGAGGGACCTGCTGGGAGATACTTGAATCATGGGGGGCAGTTTCCCCCATACTGTTCTTGTGGTAGTGAGTAAGTCTCATGAGATCCAATGGTTTTATCAGGGGTTTCTACTTTTGCATATTCCTCATTCTCTCTTTGCCTGCTGCCATCCATGTAAGATGGGACGGGACTTGCTCCTGCTTGCCTTCCACCATGATTGTGAGGCTTCCCCAGCCACATGGAATTGTAAGTCCAATTAAACCTCTTTCTTTGGTAAATTGCCCAGTGTTGGGTATGTCTTTATCAGCAGTGTGAAAATGGACTAATAGCCTGGGGAAAGGATAGATGGGTTGGGGAGAAATCCAGAATTCAGTACTGGACACATTAACTACAAGATATCTATTAGATATATTTATAGAGATATTCAGTAAGATTATGAGCCTGGAGCTGAATGAAGATTTCAGAGTTAGAGATATTTAATAGAAACTTGAAAATCATTTTGTGTATTGATGGTATTTGAAGCCATGGGACAAGATAGTATCTCTTAAAAAGGGAGAGTATTTAGAGAAGAAGGCTGAGGAATAAGTCCTAGGATACTCCAAAATTAAGATTTTGAGCAAAGGAAATAGCTGAAGAGAAAGGCTGAGAAGCAATAGCCACTGAGGTGCAGCAATTAGGTGAGATGATGTTAAGAAAGCCGGGAGGTCCACATGTGATTAGCTGCTAGGCTGACAGTAAGTCCCAGGTGACTCAGATATTAAACAAGTCCTGTTTATAATGTCATACTGCATGTTGCTCCTATTCATCATTCTTGTTTATGACGCATTATATTATGGCAAAATAAAAGGTAAAAAGCTGGGTCAATCAAGTGGCCAAATCTTTAACTGAATCTCCTGCCTGGTTCCATTGTGTGATAATGCCTTTTTGATTTTGTTTATATCATATTCTGATCAAGTTTTTCTCATGTATTTGAAACTACAGATTTCTTAAATTTGGAATGCCTTTCAGTCTTTAAAATTTTTTACCTGCCTAATAAGGCCTGGTGATGGTCAGAATGGCTGATGTTGAAGCTAGGGTAAGATGTTACTATTATTTTTGTACGTGTCTTTCCCACTGTAATTATCTCCATAATAGTATTTCACAGGAGGCAGCAGCTTTGGGCTTCAGTCTTTCTCTTTGACATCCAAACTCAAACTCCCTGTGAGAGCTTTATATATCCCTGCCCTTTGTGTGCCACATCGATTGCCAAATCTTGCTGCCTCACTTTAAATTTGCAGCTTTTTTTCTCCCCGTCCACTGCTGCCCTAGTCTTTACCTGAATAATTCTCTTCATGGACACCCTCTGCCTTTAAGCGGTCCATCTGTTCCATTTCTGCCTACTGCCACTATTCAAATGATTCTTTCTGTGCTTCTGGCATTTCCATTCTTACTCTTAAATCCCAGAAGGGCTTCCCATTCCCCAGGAGTCAAGTGCACAATCCTTGCCCCTGTCAGGTGTTCATATTCTGAGTGATTTTGTTTTCCTCATCCTATCCAATGTATCTGACTTCTTTTACTTCTAGGTTTTCACAATTCTCTTCATTACAATTGTTTTAATTATTCCTTTAAACAGAACTATTTTTTTTTCAAGAGCCATTCAAAATACACACACACACACACACACAGAGAAAGATATTTTTGGGTCATTTATTGATAAAGTATTATTCATTTACTCACGATAACTGTTTAAAATATTAAATGTTTATCTAATAAAGTTCATGTGCAACACAGAAAACATTATTTTACCTTATAGTCCCTCTAAAACTTGCCTATTGCAAGACAAAAAAGGAACTGACAGGAAACCATCTAATGATGCCCTTCAGGCAGGTACAAAGAAAAGCTTTGCAAAAGTGTGGGGCCCTAGAAAAGGCCGATAGGGTGGAAGGAAAAATGTCTTCTATCACAAAGTGCCTATTTTTACTTTGACCTTTCATTTAGTGTTAGACAGCATTAACATACAGACAGCAGGGTGCTCAAAGTAAAAAAAGGGAACTGAGTTAGTAAGCGCCAGTTGCCATGTGAGCAAAGACCTGTTTGTGTCACAGATCTTGGCAAAGATCAAACCAGAGATCAAAGGCTTTGACAAAATAGGACTGAGCTTAGCAGTCATATGTAACCTCTTCCCACAGCCGTGGGGAGTAGTTTGTGACTGTCTACTGCCCGAGGTGTGCCTCTAACAGGGAGACTACATGAGAGCCGCTGGCTGAGACTGAGGTCAGCCTGGATGGTAATGACGATGATCCGAGCTGATAGAAGAGTTGAGGTGCCAGGTTCCAGCAGGAGCTAACACTAACATAACAGATACCAAAGTATTAAAGCAGCCAAGCTTGCTGTGATCTCAGACAGATGTGACCGCGGCTGGAGAAAGCTGCAGGACAAAACAAGCAGCAGTGGCTTCAAAGAGAGCTGAAAGATTCCAGCTTCAGGTCAGGGATATTTGGGAAACTCTCAGAGGAGAGAGGCTTGGGTATCTATTTTTCTTTATTTGCCATTATTTTCAAACAGCTTAAAGTTGGCCTACTCTGACCATCCCTTATGCGGATACATACCACCTAAACGCACATCCAAAAGGTGTGTGTTTACATTAGCTTGGTGCAGGAAATACATATGTAGCATTCACTATAAATATCTGCTGAAGGAAGGAAAGGAAGAAAAAGGGAGGGAAAATTGATTGGAGGGCTAAAACGTCCGTGTAAATTTCCAGCTAAGTGGGATTCTGAAGAGCAGGACTGGCATTGTAAGTAGCAGCCAAAATGACACCATTTGAGGAAGAAATAGTTCTGTTTTCATATTTTATCCCTGATATCAGTCTGTCTGAAATTTATACTGTTACATATTCATTCCTGAGTATCATGAATCTTTCCAGGCTTCAAGAGTTTCTTCTGAAAATGTAAATAATTCTTGTGAGAAAATGTACCTAAACCACGTTTGACTTACATCTGGGTAGGTACACTCTAGATTTCAGAAAGAAAACTGATTTTAGTCCACTCGAAAGAGGAGCATATTTTTATAATTCTGGATAAAACTAACACTGCCAAAGAGAATCTGGGCTCACCTAGTATCACTACATAAAACGACATGTAACTTGATTTCAAATAGTACTCTTGATTTATTCCATAGAAATATTTTTGTCCTAACTCAAAGCAAAACCCATACAAGTAAAGATATATATTTGTGCAAAGATATACTTGCAAGTGTGTGTGTGTGTGTGTGTGTGTGTGTGTGTGTGAGAGAGAGAGAGAGTATTTGTAGTTGGGAAAATTTTTCAAAGGGATTTCTTTGAGCTTGATAGTGCTGACCAATAATTTATAGAGCTCAGATATAGAGTTTCAGCACTATTAGATTATTTGCTCAGGAAATATACTTGAAGAATCAACACCTCCAATGACATGATAAACTATTAAGCCAGTCTCACTTATCAGCCTTACTCATACCATTTTATAGTTGTAGAAAAAAATTTAGATTTCCAAAATGGATGACAGGCTCATACTCCATTTCTGCATGAGAACGTGTCTGAAGCGGCATCAGGAATCTGGTCGGATGTCACTGTCACTGCTACTTTCTAAAGGCAGTTTGAAAGCCTGGCAAGATACAGAAATTAATGGGAAGTGGGTATAAATTCAAGATGCAAATAATTGGCCTTCTGTGAAGCAATTCTTCAGATTCCAAAAATATACCAACACTCTACTCATTATTCTGATGAAGGCCAGTTGGCCGAGATTTTGAATTGCTTGGAAAACTTCCTTCAGGAGTGAAATGAGAAAACTGTGAGACATGAATGATACTATTACTGTTTTGGTGCGTGTTTGCGACAGTGCTTTGGGGAATATTTAAACCTGTGCCTCGTTTGAGTTTTGTTTGCTCTCTGTCCCTCTCAGTTGTTTCCTCATTGTTTTTCCATGATCATACTCTTGACTGGCCCAATTTGGATTCTGTTTTGGAAACAATCCAGACTGGGTTTTTGTCCAACTTTTGCCTGAATTTTTTCATTGTTTGTAATTGCTTAGGCAATTGCAGCTATATTTAAAAAAATAAATTTCTGAGCATATTAGAGCAGTAGTTTTGTAATGCAGGGAGGTAAATATCCCCATCAATCAGTTGTTCAATATGGGCTTTGGTGAGAAACAGATCTAAGCATGAATCTTAGCTGCATCACGTACTAGCTGTGTAATATTGATGTCATTTCCTCTTCTTAAACCTCAGTTTTCTCATCTATAAAACAGAATTCATGGTGAACATGAAGTGGGATAATGTATGTCATATTCTTAGTTATTCACACTTTCCATGTACCAGGCGATGAGCTAGAGCAGCATCATCCAATAGGAGAATATTACGTGGTATGTATCTAATAGTAAATTTTCTGTTAGCCACGTTAAAAAAGTAAAAAAAGGAGCCATGAAGTCAATTTAATAATATGATTTTATGTAGTCTGCTGTGTGCAAATATCATTTCAACTAGTCATGATACAGAAATTATTAAAGCAATTTTATATATTTTTGCATACTAAATCTTCAAACTCCAGTGTGTGTTTTATATTTACAGCACACCTTACTTTGAATGCTAAATTTTCAATGGATAAGGGAAAAGTAATCTTGGTCATATTATAAAGTTGTTTTTAACAAAAAACGATTTCATTCTGCTTCAGTTTTTAAATTTAAATAAATTAAAATTAAATTAAAATTCTATTTCTTAGTTGCACTAGCCATATTTCATGTGCTTAATGTCATATGTGGCTAGTAGGTATGGTATTGGGCATCACCAGGCTAGAAAGATGAGACATGAGGAAGTAAATGCTCGGGGCTTATAGACTTTGGCAGCCCACTTGTCTCTGCTCTACCATTTTTTCGTCAAGGGGCAGAGAAAACAGGTCAGTAAGTGATTGATTCTTGATAAACATTTGGGATAACAAATATTGGAAGAGATGGCAAGAAAAGTTGAATTTTATGGCAATATTTATTGCATAGGCAAGACTTTGCCCTGACAGTTCCTGATGATGGTATGTAGCCTCACAATCTAAATATGTGTGCTGGGCCACATCACAGACAGGGCTATGATCAGTGAAGTGAGTTCCGAAATAAACCCAAGTCAGAATGATATTGTGACTGAGATTTTGCACTTGAGTGGCCAAGCTCAGTTGCAGTGGGTTGTGGCTGTGAAGCTAGGGGTCTTTGCAATGCAGGGCAGATTTACAGAAGTTCAGTGATTGCAGTGGCAGCAGTGAAATAGATTCAGCTGTTTAGGACGAACCTTCTATTATATTAATACCACGAACTGATGGGAGAAATAGAAATATGTTGAGGGGATAGTCCCTGCTATCTTCAATTTACATATAGTATAGTTGGGGAAATAAGACATAATCAGAGGGAGATTTTAATAATGTATGACATAAATGTGCACAAAAGCATTAGAAAACTGGTTAAAAAACCTAGACAACTATGAATTACTAAATTAACAATATCAATAGTAAGGGATTTTGGCATTCACATAAAAAGGAGATCATTATGGGCTGGATTCATCTGAAAAGTCAGGCAAACTGAATTGAGTCTTGAAGGGTTTTTTTTTCTGGAGTCGATTTAATAGATTGAGTAAAAGCACCAGGCCGTAATGGTACAAAATTTGTTTGTTAGTATGGAGAATTCAGAAGTGAATAGTTGGAGTCAAAAATGTGAATGCTTTCAAGATACTTATTTTTCTCTTGACAATGGATCATCCTTAAATGTATGGAGTGTGAGTGACAGTAACAAAGCAAAGTTTTAAGGAGGTTTATTTTATAGGAACAAAACTATTAGAATGACACACTGACACAGGATTCTATAGTTTTCTGAGACATTTATTATTCAACTACAGCTTCATTAGTAACTGTATGAAAAAGACAAGCAGGTCTAATTATCTCCACTTTGCAGAAAAAGATACTGAAGATCAAGAGGTTAAACTACTTGTTCAAGGTCACATGACTGGTGAGTGGTCACTAGGACCAGAATCACATTCAGTATTATCATATTCGTATTCAGTCTCGGGCTGTCTCCATAATATTTCAGTATATCTTTTAGAGGCAGAGATTCTTAAAAATGATTGAACGTGTCTGGGTGATTCATTTACTCTTTGATTCACCGGGCATGGCCATTGAAAGGAATTGTTTGATATTGGCTAGGCCTGGGCAATATTGTCAATATGCAAAGTTGGCTATTGGTATTCTCCCTTCTTTCACACTTTTTTTAACTTCTCTGTATCCTCTCACCAAACCCAAACTTCTGATATCCTCAAAATATAATGAAAATGGTTAGGGCCTGATACTCCTAGGGCAAAAATCTTACCTCTTAATCATCTTGCCCACTCAAAATATAGCTCTCTCTCATTTTATTCTTTTTGGGAGTGCCTAACAGTTTGCAGTGGAGGGTGGTTAGCAGTTGATTTGTATTAATTTTGGCTAATATTTAAATCAGCTAGTTTGTTGCCATCCTTCATAATAATGCTGAGACTTTTTTGATGCTATAATTATGACTTGATCATTTCATGTCTTCAGGTCTGAGTCAGTGGAAATATTTTTATCCCTCTTCCCCTGTTTGTGATGGTTTCCTTTTTGCCCTGCGTAAGCCCCTTCTCATACTCCTCCCTGAATTCTGGCCAAAGCTAGCCTAAATTCAAGCTCTGTTCAAGTACCTGTACACACATTTGTTTCTAACTCTTTCACTATCCTGCAAGTCAGCTCTGACCAGCTGAGATTCATCTGAGTTCAAAGCCCAGGCTTCCCTCCGATTTCAGGTTGCTCAATGAAGTTTCCAAGTGGCAGCTGCTCCAGGATCTTCTCAGCCTGATTGTTTTAACTCAAAGGCAACAACCCAGCTGTCAATTTCTCCTACCAATTTCCAGGGCCATATTCAGAGCTGCCAAATCCTCATGTGGCCTAATGTGCTACTCTTGAAGCTTTTTTCCTTCTTTTGGGCAATATCCTTTGATGATAGAGACAAAAAGTCTTCCAACTCCACAAATTACTGCCTCCAGTGTTCATTATGTTCTGATCCACTGCTGCTGAACTGATACAGTCCACTCTTAGCCAAGTTCATCTGTGTTGTTGCTGCTTGACTAGTAAGCTGAGGTCTCATCCATGGTTTTGCTTTAATTCCAGGTTTACCACTAAAGCTCCCCTTCTATCCTCTTTTTCTTTGAGTTCTTGCTTTATGGTTATAATTCAACCAATCCAATCAAGAATAGATTGGCACCTAGAATAACAGATTCTTTCGAATTCAGAAGTAGTTGAATGTCATTCCAGACACGTTTTGTTTAACATTTATTTATTTAAAAATTAAGTCAACAGTAAAGGGGTGAATTCACACTACACTACGTATTTTTTGCTTTTCTTGAAAAGTTGGTATATTTGGTCAGAAGGGGCCCACATTTCCAAATGGTAACATTTGATGGGAGTTAAGTATTAATTTTCTCCTTTCTCCAATTTATCTGAGCTTCTGTTATTCACATATGTGCAATGTTAAGTTATTTGCAGTGTATTAGTCAGGGCTCTCTAGAGGGATAGAACTAATAGGATAGGTGTATATTAAAAGAGAGCTTATTGAGGAGGACTGATTCACACGATCACAAGGTGAAGTCCCACTACAGGCCGTCTGCAAGCTGAGAAGCAAGGAAGCCAGTCCAAGTCCCAAAGCTGAAGATCCTGGGGTCCGATGTTCAAGGGCAAGAAGCATCCAGCATGAGAGAAAGATGGAGGCCAGAAGACTAAACCAGTCTAGTCTTTCCATGTTCTTCTGCCTGCTTTTATTCTGGCTCTACTGGCAGATGATTAGATTGTGCCCACCCAGATCGAGGGATCTGCCTTTCTCAGTCCACTGACTCAAATGTTAATCTTTGGCAACACCCTCACAGACACACCCAGAAACAATGCTTTGCATCCTTCATTCCAATCAAGTTGACACTCAATATTAACCATCACAGCAGCCTACTTCACCCATTTTCATTTGTGTAAATTTGAAGGAATTTGTGTTTAAAAACCTTTCTAGACCACCATTTATGTAGTAAAAATATTTTGGAGTAATATAGACAGATAGCCAAATTTTAGTTCTGCTTGTCATCAGCAGGTAGCCTTGGAAGTTATTTTACTTTTTGTAATTCAGTTATGGTCCTTAATGCAATGTCTGTTATATAGAACATATTCATTACTTAATAAGTGGCTTTACTACCCCTACTACTACTATTACTAAAACTAATGTTATTACTACTGACATCATCACTACTGCTATTCGGGTCACATTCTCTAGATTTTCAACAGAGGATATAGGTATGTTGATAATTCTAAATATGCTGTGTCCCTGGGGGGAGTGGAGACCACCAAATTACTGACTGTTTACTAGTCGTCTTGTAATTTGCAGTTAATCTCCTGCACTGACCTGTAAATACCTTTCCTCAAAGATAAAGGTGGCACTTGTCACATTCCATCCAAGTCCTCTTGTGATTATAGGGAATCTTGTGCATATTAGAGTTCTCAGCTCTGAGCTGCTGGTCAGGACCTCTCTGGACTCTGAGATCAACACATCAACACATACTCAGAGCAAAAAAAAAAAAAATCCTTTACTTACTCCTGTTCCCACAAAACATACTGCACCCGTAGGAAGAACTGATTTGATTCTGCATTTTCAAAGGCAACCCTTAAAACTATCATTTTTTTCCTCGATTTTACAATGGAGCTAAGATGGTCTTTTCTCTTGTAGTGGACCATGTGCCGCCCACTGCTCCTCCTTTGGAACTGAAGGGCTTTTCCTGCAGCTGCCGGGAGTACTGCTGCCTGCTAGATCACAGCTGGAAATGGTCCTCAGCTGAGGAGAGCTGCCTTGTGCAAAGTAGGTTCCCTTCCCAGGGGAAATTCATACTCAGTGTCTGGTGCTTAAGGTGGGTGCAAAGGCTTCTCTTCCTCTCCCCAGCTGGGGACAACTCTGAAAAGCCATCCTAGCTGCAGTGTTCTCATGGTTTCAACTGAGGACTTTGTTGAGAATGTACTGCAGCACAACCTCACCCTCTGCTCAATCCTGCTTCCTTCTCTCCTCCTCCAGCTGATAATACCTACAGCACTTCCCAGCAAACTTGCTGTAGGCTAGTCCCTGGCTCAGAGTCAAGTGCTCAGGGAGTCCTAACTGAAGGTACAGATTAACCCAACTTTTGCATATTCTAAATATGAGTGTGATATCGAGTTCACTGGACATTTCCCAGTTCAAATAATTCTA
The DNA here is from genome assembly GCF_006542625.1 of Nomascus leucogenys. Classification (NCBI taxonomy): domain Eukaryota; kingdom Metazoa; phylum Chordata; class Mammalia; order Primates; family Hylobatidae; genus Nomascus; species Nomascus leucogenys. The sequence goes on from NC_044389.1 coordinate 36,784,033, forward strand.
TGGTGATTGTAGAAAGAAGACAAGACAGTAATATTTATATATATAGAAAGTGACTTAAATAAACTAGAACTATAGATAAGACAGGTTCTAAACAAATGAGATTCTAATAATATATTCTTCACAGAACACATATATTTATATAATATTCAATGTTTAATTTGTTTTGTATTTATTGATAAAGCTCCATTATTATTATAAGGTACATGGGTACACTTTGGTCAAGAATTAGACCGGGACAGACATCTAGGCATGCATGAGTTAGAGGGATTGGTGCACCGGTGCATGCTCCACTTGTTATATAACCTGTTTGTGTAAGTTCATACTTGGCTCTGAGCCACTATTGTCTGTGGAAGGTACAACTGCCCTGCTATTGCTGTACAGGAGCTGCTGGAGCCCAGGGAAAGAGAGACAGAACCAGAGCTGTTCATCTTGCAGATGGACAGAGGAGAGCCAGGGCATGGCCTGGCTCTACGTGGCACGCGCTCTGGTCCCCAGAGAGAGAGAGTAGCACTACTGACCACTGTAAGGAAGAGCTGGTCACCTTGAAGCGCAGCAGGGGGAAGCCAGGAATCGGCTTGTGCCCAGAGGGAAGGAGTTGAGCTGTTAAAACTTTAAGGGAGAGCTTACCTTGCAGACTGGCTGTGCAGCTGTGCGTGGGAGCCGGCTGCTGAGAGAGCTGCAGAGCCGGAGCAAACAGCAGAGATAAAGGTGGACAGTGAGAGAGCTAATGTGAGTAAGCTGCTGATGGGAGAGCTGCTGAATACAACTACATTTCACCTACCTACAGCCCCCCGAGGGTTCGTTCAGCTATATCTGCCATTCATCCACCCACTCCCCTCAGACCTCAGCATGGGCTGGAATGTGTTCCCAAGAGGGACATTTGGTGTAATTGTGAACCTAACAATCATAATAATGAAAAAGAAGTAGTAAATTTAAACAGAAATGGACCTCTTCACGTGTATGTACTCCTATTAAAACTTGCAGGGAAATCTTCCCAGGGTATTTTGTTCTCCAGTGTTCAAGTTCAGTGTGTGTTCTGGCAAGTACAGTGACAAGGAGTGTTTTTCACCTGACTGAGATTGTAAGGCACATGGATGTGCTTTGGTCAAGGAACAGGCTGAGGCGTGGCTCAGTGAGTTTGGCCTGCAGGCACACACCTGCACTTGTTACAGAAACTGTGTAAGTTCAGACTTGGCTGTGAGCCACTATTGTCTGTAAAAGGTATAATTGCCCTGCTGACACTGCACAGGGCTCGGCTTGGCCCAACATGGCTCTTCTGCAGGCGCTGGTGCCCAGAAAAAGAGAGAGAGCCAAAAGTGTCCATCTTGCCAATGGACAGAGGGGAGCCACGGCATGGCTCAGCACGGCATGGCATGTCATGGCTTATGCTTGTGCCCAGAGAGAAAAAGAGTTAAGCTACTGACCCTGAAGGCAGGGGAGAGCCAGCCATGCAGCTGTGTGTCGGAGCTGCTGCCTCAAGCAGCCGAGACCGGGCGGACAGTGTGAGAGAGCCAGTGTAAGAAAGCTATTGATGAGAGCTGCTGCTCAAAAAAACCATATTCTCCTGCCTACGGCCCCCCAGGTGTTCTTTCTGCCCATCCACCCAGTCCTTCTGGGCCTCAGCTGGGGCTGGAACCTGATAGAGATTTTTTATTGTCAGCTTATTTTCTTTAAAATAATTGCTTCTTCCTTGAAAAATTTGGACTTTCTTCATCCATCCAAAACAGACTAAATATGGTTAACAGGGTTTTAGTTCCTTAATCAAAAAGAGAGTATTAGATATAATAAGACTTTACTTAATAGGAGTTAATGAGCAACTTGGTGGATTTTGTTAGCAAAATTTCATTAGTGTAGTATTAGTTTTGTAAGAAAGGAATACTTCACTTCCTTGAATAACAGCAGGGTTATATTTTTTGGAAATGTGGGCTTTATTATATGTGACATTGTTTGAAATAATTATCTATACAAGCAATGCTGCAAATAGGAATTAGGTTTCAAAAGAAATTTACTTTTATTGTATTATATAAAAGATATAATTTTACTTTCTCATTTACTGTGATAATTACCACACACTTGCTCTCTTCACACCTCAAATTCAATCTCCTCCGCCTTCATTCAGAAGAAAACTAGTCCGTCTTTCCCCTAACAAATTTTCAAAACATACCTTATGTAAAGCCACACCCTGACTTGTCTTCTATTGGATTCAATGAATTCTCTCTGCTATTGTGTACGTCCAGACTCTCTAGTTTGGCACAGGATTCCATCCACTGTTGTCTACTCAAGGTCTTTTTTCTTACAGTTGTTCTCTCTCTGTCTTTTTTCTTTTATGCCTTAATCGATTATCCCCTCCGAAGTGATTTCCATCAGCATACAAACTTGCTATTCTTTTCTATCTTAAGAAATCTTCCCTTGACCCATCGTTCTCTCTAGCTGCTGCCATATATTTCTGATCTCTTTCAAGAGTAAAACTCCTGAAAGAAATGTCTCTACTGGCTTTCTCCACTTTCTTTTCTCCAATTCTCTCTTTAACCTGTTCCAATTAGTTTTTTGTCACCATGACACCACTAAAAGTCTACTAAAAGTGGAGGTAGCCATTGGCTTCCATCTTGTCAAGTCCAGTGATCTATTTACTGTCCTTTTCCACCTTAAGCTCTCAGCAGAGTATGGCATGGTTGAACACTCTCCTGGGTTTTCTTTCTACAGCTCTGCTAGCCTTTCCTCGACATCTTTGGTAACTTTTCCCCCATTACCAGTCTCTAAATGTGCGGCACTAGGGTTCACCTGTTGGCCTCTGATATGGTTTGGCTCTGTGTCATTACCCAAATCTCATCTCAAATTGTATTCCCCGTGTGTCAAGGGAGTGACCTGGTGGGAGGTGATTGGATCATGGGGGCGGCTTTTCCTCCACACCATTCTCATGATAGTGCCAGAGTTCTCATGAGGACTGATGGTTTGAAAAGTGTTTGTTTGGAAGTTCCTCTGTCTCTCTCTCCTGTCTCCTTGTGAAGAAGGTGCCTGCTTCTCCTTCACCTTCTGCCGTGATTCTAAGTTTCTTGAGGCCTCCCTCGCAGTGCAGAACAATGAGTCAAACCTCTTTCCTTTATACATTATCCAGTCTCAGGTAGTTTCTTTATTGCAGTGTGAAAACAGACTAATACAGTGTTTATTTTTCTAGACTCTCCTAAGTGACCTCATTCAGTTCCATAGAATTAAATACCACATCTCTGCTGATGGCTTCCAAGTTATATGTTCATTTGTAACCCTTCCATTGACTTTCTCAGCATTAAGCCTTTACTTGGATATCTAAGAGATATCTCAAACTATATATGTTAAATTGAACCCTTAATTTCCATCTTATCATGTCTCCCCTCCTTGTCTAATTCTAATTAATCTCAGCAAACAGTATCACTGTTTATGTCACTGCTGAAGACAAAACTAATAAGCCTTCATTGCTCTATCTCGCTCTTCTTTTTCTTACTTTCAACACCTACTCTGTCAGCAAGTCCTGTTGGTTCTACCTTCAAAATACATACTAAGTCCCATCACATGTCACTATTTCCACTACTGTTAAACTAGGATCATTATCTCCCACTTAGACTTTTCCAAGAGCCTCCAAACAAGGATGCTTTCACTTGTGTTCCCACTTTAGTCAATTCTTCACATAGCAGCGGGGGGTTGATTTTCTTTTAAACATAAATTAGATCAAGTAATGTTCTTTCTCAAAATCCATCTATTTACTTAGATTATATTCAAAATAATCCCTAAATTCCTCACTGCTCCTATAATGTTTGCCATGCTCTGGCCCCGTCTGTCTCTCCATCCCTGTTCTTACCACTCTCCCACTTTCTCATGCTATTTTAACTATACTGGCCTTCCGTTCCTCAAATCCTCCAAGCTGACTCTTGCTTCATGGCACACTCCACCTGGACTATCTCCTCCATCAGATTTTCAGTCATTGACATCATTCAGGGCTCCACCATGGAATGAATTGTGTCCCTCACACTTAATATGTTGAAGCCTAAACCCCCAATTTAGTGTGTTTAGAGAAGGGGCCTTTTGGGGATAGCTGGATTAAAATGAGCTCTTGAGGGTGGGACTCTCATGATGGGATTAGTGCCCTTATATGAAGAGAAACAAGAGAGTTTTCTCTGTCTCTCTCCTTGTCACGTGAGGACAGAGCAGCTGTCCCCAAGCAAGGCAGGGATTCCTTATCAGAAGCAGACTATCCTGGCATCCTGATGTTGGACTCCTAGCCTCCAGAACTGTGGGAAAATAAATTTCTGTTGTTTAAGTCACCCCAGTCTATGGTGTGTTGTTATGGCAGCCTGATTAAAACAATGTCTGGTCTCCTTCCTTTACAGATCTTTTCTGACCACGTATTTATAAAAGAGACTTCCCTGCCCCACATTTATTCTCTAGGCTTATATGCTGCTGTGTTTTATTCTTGGCACCAGCTCCCTGAAAATATGTTATGTATTCTGTTGTTTCCTTTTACTCTCTGTGCCCACACTACAGTGGATGTTTTGTGACAACCAGGACTCCTGTTATTGCTGTCTTTTGTGTATCTAAAACAATGCTGACCACATGGTGGGATCTCAATAAGCATTTATTCAGCGAATGAAAGGCCCAAAGTAAAAAATGCTAAAATAAGTTTTGGGAGTGAAAAAAGCAAGGGTAAAGGGATTGAGGCAGATCTGGAACTAGAGAGGTCTAGTCTCCACAAGGTACCACTTAGAAGGCAATAGATAGAAGTAGAGAATAGGAGAGGAGGGAAGACATTCACAGGAAGCAGAGTTGAGGCTTTTCATCATATTTAGCTAGATTTTGCATCCAGAGAAACAAGATGAAGGAGTGCAAATAATGAAGAAGTTGGTGTGGGTTAGGTGAAAGACAGTGCATAAAGAGCCTAATCCGCAATGACTTGCTTGAGCATCCCTCTTAGGTGGAGTGAAGTGAGTCTCTTTGGAATGAAAAACTTTCATAAAGGAACTAGCTAAACTAAGTTGAGTAACTATATATAGTTATTCCTGAGGCCACCCCAGCAATGCAGAACTATAAGTCAATTAAACCTCTTTCCTTTATAAATTATCCAGTCTCCGGTGTATGTATGTATACACACACACACACACACACACACACACACACACACATACACACACATACTTATAGTCTATGTATATTCTTGACAAGGATCCTGTTTAGATAATGTTTAAAAATGCACAAGATCATAATCCATATCAATGTTGCCCTTTTAACTATTCTGTATTTCTGTTTGGTTCATTGTTAGCTCTTAGGAGTCCATTAAAACTGAAGCCTCTCATACCTGAAGGGTCCACTTGTGGACATAAAGACCCTACAGTGAAGAGCTGACTATGATCCAGGGGCTTGCAAAATTAGTCCATGGAGATTTTTAACAATGTATGAAACCCTATCATGTTAGTTTTGGATTTTACCAAAAAGAGCCAAGATAGCACAGTAATATAAGAACATATACTTGATGTGTAAATAATAAATGATTAAATATAGGATTTGTTCAATTGTTAATATTTCTGTGTGAATTATACTGACAATATTTGGTGGTTCTATACACTGGTTCTATAACTATGTGAAGGGAGCTCATCATGTTTCTAATTAAAATCAACATTTAACTGATCTTTTAAATTCCATCATGATTGTGAAATTCATAATTTTCAAGTATTTCACGAGTAAAATACAAAATGTTTTGAAGTTTGCATTTGAAAGTGCGTGCATATGGCATGTTGATAAAAAAAGCTTGCACACCAAAGCTTAAACATCTTGTGTTCAGTTCAGATATATAACTCCCATTGTCTAACATATTTGCCTTTGGTTTACAAAGACCATTTCTGAAAGAGTTGTTTATTGATAGTAATTTAAAACAAAACGTAAACGTTCCCCATTCACTTCCTCAGATCTTCTTTTTCCTTCCTACATTTGTGGTTCTTTTGTATACATTTACTGTAGTGACTTTTTAAATAGTTCTCCAGTTTGCCTCCTCCTGAGGTCAGATGTCAAAAGCAGTTATATTTCCCAGGTATTTACTAGGGACAGTAGGAGGGACGCATGAGGAGCTTCAGTGATATTCTAATGGCCATGGAGGCAAGGGTTAAGGATGTTATAATCTTTGTTCTCCTAAGACCACACTCATTTGAACAACATCTCTACTTTAGAAAGAAGAAGGTAGACAGGAATTAAGTCATTAACTTTCTGGGATTTAGTTAGGTCTTTATGAGATTGCTTATCTCTTATCTCCCAGTTATACTTATTAGGTGCTAAGAAATGACACTCATTAGTCTCAAAGAGTTACCTTAAATAAAGCCATTTTTAAAAACTAGTTACCTATTTTGGGAGACAATTGTATAATAGAAATTATGGACTCATTGTAAGATTTTCAGGATCTGAACTCTGACCTGGACATTTAGTGGCAACATGGCATCAGGCAAATTACTTTATCGGTATGAACCTGTTTCCTTGTCTGTAAAATAAAGATAACATATTTCTCTATTACTCATTTATTCAACCAGTATTTGCTGGATGTTTACCTATGAGAAGAACAAGTTTGTTGTGAAGACTAAACAACAGTAATATGAAAGGGCCTAACATAATGCCTCACATATGAAAAGTGATACATATTTGCATAGTGCTAGTATACAAAAATATCAAACATTCCACTAATAATTATCTTACTAAGGGTCTTATGCTGTCACTAAAATGTACTTAGAGTGGACAGTTAAGGGAACTCAAAAGTTGTGAGTGCTGAAAGGAAAAATATTCTTCAAAAATTAATCAGCTATTGTCCCTTTGCTGGATACATTTTCTGGTAGGAAAATATGTCTATTTTCTGTTCATTCCATCTTCTTTACTCTCTCTTTTACAGGAGCAGAGGCTCTGAACAAAGTGAAATTGTGGTCCATCTGGCTTTTGGACTAGGAGCAAAATTGTTCCTGAACTTCAACCTACTTCCTGATTATTTTATGGTATTGCTATAGATATATTCTGACTGCAAAAAAGATAAAACTATCCTCATTGCTGCAAGAAGAAAAAGACAAAATATTCTCTTTTTTTGTTGTTATACTTTAAGTTCTAGGGTACATATGCACAACGTGCAGGTTTGATACATAGGTATACATGTGTCATGTTGGTTTGCTGCACCCATCAACTTGTCATTTACACCAGGTATTTCTCCTAATGCTGTCCCTCCCTGAGCCCCCCACCCCCTAACAGGCCCCGGTGTGTGATGTTCCCCGCCCTGTGTCCAAGTGTTCTCATTGTTCCATTCCCACCTATAGGTGAGAACAGGCAGTGTTTGGTTTTCTGTCCTTGTGATAGTTTGCTCAGAATGGTGGTTTCCAGCTTCATCTATGTCCCTACAAAGGACATGAACTCATCCTTTTTTATGGCTGCATAGTATTCCATGGTGTATATGTGCCACATTTTCTTAATCCAGTCTATCATTGATGGACATTTGGCTTGGTTCCAAGTCTTTGCTATTGTGAATAGTGCTGCAATAAACATATGTGTGCATGTGCCTTTATAGTAGCATGATTTATAATCCTTTGGGTATATACCCAGTAATGGGATGGCTGGATCAAATGGTATTTCTAGTTCTAGATCCCTGAGGAATCACCACACTATCTTCCACAATGGTTGAACTAGTTTACAGTCCTGCCAACAGTGTAAAAGTGTTCCTATTTCTCCACATCCTCTCCAGCACCTGTTGTTTCCTGACTTTTTAATGATCACCATTCTAACTGGTGTGAGATGGTATCTCATTGCGGTTTTGATTTGCATTTCTCTGATGACCAGTGATGATGAGTATTTTTTTCATGTGTCTGTTGGCTGCATAAATGTCTTCTTTTGAGAAGTGTCTCTTCATATCCTTTGCTCACTTTTTGATGGGGTTGTTTGTGTTTCTCTGATAAATTTGTTTGAGTTCATTGTAGATTCTGGATATTAGCCCTTTGTCAGATGAGTAGGTTGCAAAAATTTTCTCCCATTCTGTAGGTTGCCTGTTCACTCTGGTGGTAGTTTCTTTTGTGGAGCAGAAGCTCTTTAGTTTAATTAGATCCCGTTTGTCTATTTTGGCTTTTGTTGCCATTGCTTTTGGTGTTTTAGTCATGAAGTCCTTGCCCATGCCTATGTCCTGAATGGTATTGCCTAGGTTTTCTTCTAGGGTTTTTATGATTTTAGGTCTAACATTGAAGTCTTTAATCCACCTTGAATTAATTTTTGTATAAGGTGTAAGGAAGAGATCCAGTTTCAGCTTTCTACATATGGCTAGTCAGTTTTCCCAGCACCATTTATTAAAAAGGGAATCATTTCTCCATTTCTTGTTTTTGTCAGGTTTGTCAAAGATCAGACAGTTGTAGATATGCGGCATCATTTCTGAGGGCTCTGTTCTGTTCCGTTGGTCTATATATCTGCTTTGGTACCAGTATCCTGCTGTTTTAGTTACTGTAGTCTTGTAGTATAGTTTGAAGTCAGGTAGCATTATGCCTCCAGCTTTGTTCTTTTTGCTTAAGATTGTCTTGGCTATGTGGCCTCTTTTTTGGTTCCATATGAACTTTAGAGTAGTTTTTTCCAATTCTGTGAAGAAAGTCATTGGTAGCTTGATGGGGATGACACTGAATCTATAAATTACCTTGAGCAATATGACCATTTTCACGGTATTGATTCTTCCTATCCATGAGCATGGAATGTTCTTCTATTTGTTTGTGTCCTCTTTTATTTTGTTGAGCAATGGTTTGTAGTTCTCTTTGAAGAGGTCCTTCACATTCCTTGTAAGTTGGATTCCTAGGTATTTTATTTTCTTTGTAGTAATTGTGAATGGGACTTTACTCATGATTTGACTCTCTGTTTGTCTGTTATTGGTGTATAGGAATGCTTGTGATTTTTGCATGTTGATTTTGTATCCTGAGACTTTGCTGAAGTTGCTTATCAGCTTAAGGAGATTTTGGGCTGAGATGATGGGGTTTTCTAAATATACAATCACGTCCTCTAGAAACAGGGACAATTTGCCTTCATCTTTTCCTAACTGAATACCCTTTATTTCTTTCTCTTGCCCGATTGCCCTGGCCAGAACTTCCAACACTATGTCGAATAGGAGTGGTGGAAAAAGGCATCCTTGAAAAAGACAAAATATTCTTATTGCTGAAAGAAATAGCATACAGAAAGAAAAAGCATACAGTTCCAGAAAAACATGCATACATTTTTTTAGAGTTTGCAATTGGTTAAATTTCAATTATTTCAAAGGCTGTCATTGTCATGGTAAATGTTCAGTGGATTAGCGCCAATGGCTGTTAGTAAATATTCAGTTGGCCCTATAAGTACAAGGACAGGTTGATTCATAGCATGGAGGCCCAATGCTTTCTGTATCTGATTTTCTAAGCTAAATCTGTGTAGTCACTTTTCTTTAAGCTGGGATTTTTTAAAAATTAAAGGATCAGATACCATCTGCCAGGTTGTTTTATTTATGATAATATTTGAGTAATATGAACAAAAATCACTGTTTTACTACAAGCAGTTTTAATGAGCTAAAATCCTGAGGTTTAAACAGGAAGCATGATATAAGTTATAGAATATATAGGTTTGTTTGTGATCTCTAAATTCTTTTGGAGTAGTGCCTAAAAAGCTTCCTAAATAACTGCCCCATTTCTCCCTTTTAATTCAATTATAACTTGTTCAAACACAATGGTCAACATATGTGGATAAAAAGGGATTTATAGCTCATTTGAGTATATAATATATCCACATACCTCTTTATTTTGTTTGATTATTGCTCCTTGAGCAATGCAATGCGATTACCAAATAGTAATATTCACGGTTACATATGCAGTTTTTACCAGAAATTTAAAATTATGACCATTGCTAATTTTAATCACAGTATTTGCACTGAGAGATCAGAAGTCTTGACTCTAGTATTTTCTCCAAAGTAGCTTACTTGGTGATTCCAGGCTAGTCACTTTTGCCCTGTTTTCCTCGTTTGTAAACTAGGGATAATGCCACATGCCTCTTCACCAAGCATGTGGTGAGGATTAATTAGATAAATATCAGCAGAGCCCTCTGAGCTCCTTAGGGTTGAGGTGTTTATCCACCTGAGCTATTATTATCATTATCATCATTAGGCCATTTCGCTTGGATCATAAATAAAACTCATAGCTGTTAAAGATGGAAGAGATTGTGTTGGTCTGCCAAGTTCCACCCCACAACCTCTCTAAGTAGCAGGGCAAGACCGAGTAAGTCCCTTGACAGGAGACACAGAATGGATTAAACGGATACTTCACTTGATCATAGCCAAAATGTTTGTGTTAATGAGCTTAATAGTATTTCCTTGGTGGGTGTCCAGAACAGCTGTCCTTTTTTGTGGCAGGTGCCAGAACCAAAGCCAAAGCGAGTCTGGATTTAGCAAATCCAATTATTTCTCAGGATTTGCTCCCTTCCAAGACAGCACTTATCATAATCACTCGTTGATAATAGACACCCTGTTAAGTTGACATTAGATATCCATAACCAGATTCAGGAATCCATTTTCCTTCTTAAAAACACTATTTTAACTTTATGTAATAAGGCTTATCAGACATGTTTTACATTTAGAGTGAGAGTTTGCCTTTGATAATGATAACACCAAACAACTAATTCCAGATTCTCTTGATCTGATAACACTCCGACAAGAATTGCATTTTAATTGTTTCAAAGCTTACAAAGATATCTCTTGATTAATTTTTTTCTTGTCTGGAGGAGCAAAAAGGGAATTCAGAGGACATCCTAATTAAAAATGAAAATGGATCATCACACAAGTAGCTTATTATGAGATGTAAAACCCCATGAAAAACGAATATAATCTTTCTCAAGCAGGGTAAGCTGTGTGTATGTTTTAATAATCCAGAACACCTGGATATTTTACATCCAACGAGAAGGCAGAGATGTAAGGTGAAAGTGACCTTGTAATAAGGAAGAATTCACGTATGGCTGCAGGATGCTTGAGTGAGCAGACTAACTGGTGACTGAAATTAGAAAACCCTTCCAATCAGTGTGAGGTAGAGAGAGCATATATTGGCAGAATGACTGAAATGACATTGACAGCCAGTAGCTCTCAGGCTGCTCACACATAAGTAAGCCTATATGGGTATCTTTGTTAAAGAAATTATTTATCTTTTTTTTTTTGGAATAGAGGAAGAGCAGAGAGAAAAGGTGTATTTCTTTGGTTTGGGAATGTGCAAATTCCATTTTTAAGCCTTGTATTAGCTAGTTTATATTTTCCGTCATTAGCAATATTCTTTTCTTCTCTACGTAAAACAGCCTTGCTTTAGTGTATTAGCTAGACCAATGCTTCATCCCTAAAGAATAATTTGGTGTTCCTAGATAAAAACCTCTTCCTGCCCTTATGCAGCACAGTTAATATTTTAATGGCGGACTTGGTTAATTGTGGGTTTCACGAGGCAATGTATTTTTGGTACATTAGGAGACTTTCGACTCTAACTCTTAATCTTGATGTCCCAAAGTTTTCCATTTAAAATAATATTGTTTTCCTAGGCAGCATGGTTGACCCCTGCATTTCCTTTTTTCTTTTGCTTCTCCTTGTACTGGTCTCTAACTTTCTAATTTTCCATAGTTACAGAGACCATATATCCCAGGCTTTCGCAAGCTGTCCCAATTTCTCCCTGCAGTTTTGCAAATCCCTGAAATAAATGTCCTAAGCATCCAAATAACATTTGCTATATTGCCTATCCCATCAGAAAGCTGTACAAAATTCCCGAGTCAGGTACATTCTGATCCGTTTATAAGGAAAATATGATCTGTGAGCCCATGTAAGGCATGTTTGAAAACTTAAATAAATCCATTTATTTGTAGGTTATGAATGCTTTACTTTAGTCAGTAAGTATGTTTTTACCAACATAAGGATATGCTGTGTGTTGCTAGTGATCCAATATTTCCTCCTTCTAATAGTTAACTCTGTAAGTATTTATTGAATGTCTACTTTAGCCAGGCTCCCTTTTACTTCCTGGCCACAGAGTCAGTTCCAAGTTCTTAGGAAAAAAAAAGATTAAGATGTGAGCTGAGCAGTCCATGGGTTAACATAGTTATCTCAAAGATAAAATTTTTTCTATGCTGAGCGTGGTGGCTCACGCCTGTAATCCCAGCACTTTGGGAGGCTGAGGAGGGCGGATCACGAGGTCAGGAGAACGAGACCATCCTGGCTAACATGGTGAAACCCCGTCTCTACTGAAAATACACACACACACACACACACACACACACACACACACACACACACACACACACAAATTAGCTGGGCATAGTGGTGGGCGCCTCTAGTCCCAGCTACTAGGGAGGCTGAGGCAGGAGAATGGCATGAACCCTGGAGGCAGAGCTTGCAGTGAGCCCAGATCATGCCACTGCACTCCAGCCTGGGCGACAGAGCGAGGCTCCGTCTCAAAAAAAAAAAATTCTGTAATTATCAACCAGAAAATTTTGAAGGAGAGTAGATGCCGTTAAGTTTACAGTATATTTTGATAAAGTTAGAGCTACTTTAAAGACTCATATTTAGCATTTATCTGCAAATTTTTGTATGTATGTCTAGTAATAATCATATTTATTGCTCCTGATTTGATCAGAGGTTAAAAATCTGATGTCTACAGGAAGAGAACTGTTTAACTGATGAAGCTTAAATATCAAAATGCCCGAGCCTGGAGAAACCCTTTCTAGAAGAAATTTTCTCAGAGAATGTAGGAGATGGTAGAGTGCAGTCATTGTTTGGGGGACAGGGACCTCCAGCATCTTACTCATGTGTGCCCCTAACCCTGGAATTTCTTCTCTATTTGGTAAACAGCCTGTTATTTTTTAGGAAACAGGTAAAGGGAAGATACACAGCTAACAGATAAATACTTTGCCAACTTTGATCTTATGCCTTTAATAAACTTTTGTTGATCTGCTTCCATATGCCAATTATTATGTGTTTTTTTGGAGAATTTGTGACGACTGCTTCCAAAACAATTGGGATGTCCTAGCTTTTTGATTGCTGCTTTTGACATTTTATAATGCCTGGCAACTGAGATTGGCAAATTAATTTTTTATTTTTTCCACATAGAGTCTATTCTCCTAAACTTGACTAAGCTGGAATATTAGGTACTGGGAACAAGAAAAAATCTTCAAGAAGATATATATGTATGTCTATATATTATTTATATAAATAATATATTTATATTATTATATAATTATATTATTTATATATATAAATATATATAAATATATATTATTTATATAAATATATAATAATATATATTTATATAAATAATATATATTTATATAAATAAATATATGTATATATTTATCTATATATGTATATATAGATAAATATGTATATTTATATATGTATATATAGATAAATATGTATATTTATATATATTTATATATAATATATTTATATATATAATATGTATATTTATATATGTATATTTATATATAATAAATATGTATATTTATATATGTATATATAGATATAATATATATATATTATATATATAAATATATAATAGATAAATATATGTATATATTTATCTATATATGTATATATTTATCTATCTATTGAGAGAAGAGAGTGAGAAAGAGCATGCTAGATGTTGGACAAGACTGATTCCTACCTATGAGATTGTCTTTAGTGAGGTAAGCCATGATTTTTCTACTGTGCATTATATTACATTCCTTCCTGTTTAATTTGTTTGTTAAATTGATCTTAGAATATTATCTGTTGCTTTCATCTCACCCAGACTGCAGTGTTATTCACATTTTCCTGAATATGTCTAGCACTTCGATAGCAATCAAAGCAATTTAAAAAATCTAGCAATACATTGATAATAGTAGAAAAAATATTTAATTCCTGGTGAAGTATTTTTGGGTGGAATTAGTTCTGCCTAGGATTGCATATTATTTTCTTATTGAATAATCACTTCCAATTCCCACACAAATACTTAAAACTACCCTAAAGATGAATTACCAAGAATACAAGACTGCCTATTTAAGAAACCATGTTTGTGCCGGGCGCGGTGGCTCACGCTTGTAATCCTAGCATTTTGAGAGGCCGAGGCGGGCGGATCACGAGGTCAGGAGATCGAGACCACGGTGAAACCCCGTCTCTACTGAAAATACAAAAAAAAATTAGCCGGGCGTGGTGGCGGGCGCCTGTAGTCCCAGCTACTCGGAGAGGCCGAGGCAGGAGAATGGCGTGAACCCGGGAAGCGGAGCTTGCAGTGAGCCGAGATTGCGCCACTGCACTCCAGCCTGGGCGACAAAGCGAGACTCCGTCTCAAAAAAAAAAGAAAAAAAAAAAAAAAGAAACCATGTTTGTTATAGTTTTACTCTTAAATCTCTTTTATATTATTGTGCGTTAGACATTTAACATTTATCTCTTACATTGGAGAAATCTAAAGTTAGAAAGTGTAATAATATCAAATAATATACAAAATGATAATGTAATTGCATGATTCCCAACTTAAAAAAAATCCCATATTTCACGTACTCTCCTTCTCAAACTGTCTTAAGTAATCATTAATTTATAGTCTCCATATTTTTATATCAATATAATATAAAACTGCCAATTCAGAGCTTCTGATCAATATTAATAGTTGAAGTCAACAACAGTATAATTTATTGATTGTCTATAGCATGCCAGGCATTGAGGATGTAAAGGTGAATAAAGCACAATCTTGGCCTTCAAGGAGTTTACAGTCCAGTGAGAAAGGTATACATCAACTTGTGCTGATTTCATATGATATAATATTGAGCAAAGAGATCACATTGAAGTTTTAAGCTGTCCTATAACATTTTACTACATAAATCTATGATTTTCATTGAATTTTTGAAATTAGGTCAAGGATTTTTATGTCTGTTGCTGAATGGGTTATTACTAGCCCAAGCTGAAAAGGTGAAAGGCGTTGACAGTGTTAGGATTAGAGCTTCGGATAATAACTCCATCAAAAAAGGCTTTTGGCATTTAAGTGATTTTATATGTAGCTGAATTAGTGTTAAGTGAAATAGGTTTGCATTATGGGAAAAATAATGGAAAGTATATATTTTTAAAAGTAGTATTTTATGAAGTGGTGATACAGTGAAAAATGTTAGATTAGCTTCCAACCTGTCAAATGTACCAAAACCACAAAAGGGAGAAGTAAGGGTTTTGCAAGTGGAATTCTAGAAGCAATCTCTTTAGTGAATGCTATTTGGCACTTTTGACCTGGGCACAGTCTCAGGGGAGATTATTCTCTAGTGAGCAAGGAAGCAGGATGGACAGTGAAAATCTGGGATTTATTATTCCCAAGTAGAATATAACTCTATGCATCTTAGGCTGTGATTTTTTTCTACTGACTAATACCAGAAGTTTAGGAGGAAGAGGCATATTGTGTCTTGCTCCAAGATTTTTATTAATATACCTGATTTGTCTCCCTTGCACACAAATACACATAAACACACATACTTAAACACACACACACACATTTATACACGAAGCTTCCAGTGATTTGGACAATGCTATTTATGGAGGAGGTAGGCTCTGGTTCCTAAATCCAGCAGTAATTACTTTATTTCTTGAAGCATGAGATTTGATTATTCATTTATTATTATGCATGCTGCATGATATTTTTTACTGTCTCTTTATGCAGCTTTTCTTGGAAAAAGAATCTCACAGTTTAGCTTGGGAAGACCAATGTTTTGCATAGGTGTAGCAAGTTAGCGACCAGCTCTTCCAGAAACGTGTGGGTTTTAGAAATCCTTGAAGTGGAGTCTAGGCAGGTTACCGTTTTCTGAAGTGAAGCTCTTACAATGAAGAAAAAGTTTAGAGGTTTAAGAAGGTGACTGAATTTGAAGAATGGAGCACATAGGTACTAATTAAACACCACAGGATATAATGCAGTTCTTATAACTTAAGTTTGGGTCCCAAACAATGGGGATCATGGGCTATTCCTCTTCTTTAAATATGATTTAAGGACCACAGCTAATGTCTTGGTTGAAATCTTTTATCATTATGAGGCCCTTCTGTGAAATCTGTTTGTGTTCTAGGAATATAATGTATATTAAAAATGGACCACAAAACAAAGGAATGCAACAGCTTAGTGTACGATATTGGAAAAATTTGGCTTCCTATATGAAGAAAAATAACACCGATCTTTGTTTTACTAATCTACAGGAGATTTGACACATTAAAATCCTTATTGTGAAAGGTTAAATAGCACTGATAGAAGAAGACATAGTGAATATTTTGTAACTTAGGGGAGGAGAAGAATTTTTAAATGAAATTCCAGGAGTATATATTTTAAGACGATAAATGGCTAGGTCAGGTTACATTGAAATCAATATTTTTGTGTTTGTTGAATTTCCTTTTGAGAATTTAGTCATAAATTCTTTGCCTAGGGCAATGTCCCCAAGAATTTTTTCTAGTTTTCTTTTTAGGATTTTTATAGTTTCAGGTATGTAATCCACCTTGAGTTAATTTTTGTATATGGTGAGAGATGGGGGTTGAGTTTCATTCTTCTGCATGTGGCTCTCCGATCTGGGGACTTAAATTAAAAACCTTCTGTGCAGGAAAATAAATAATCAATGATGTAAAGAGACAACGTACGGAATGGAGAAAATATTTGCAAACTATGCATCTGAAAAAGGGCTAATATCCAGAATCTGCAAAGAATTCAAACAACTTAACAAGAAAAAGACAAATAATCCCATTGAAAAATGGGCAAAGGGCATGAACAGATGTTTGCATTCTTCTGTAACGAAGACATACAAACAGCCAACAAACATATTAAAAAGGCTCCACATTATTCCTCAGACATGCAGGTTAAAACTACAGTATGATACCATCTTACACCAGTCAGAATGACTATTACTAAAACGTCCAAAAACAACAGATACTGGTGAGGATGTGGAGAAAGGAAATGCTTATGCACTGTTAGTAGAAATGTATTAGTACAACTTCTGTAGAAAACCATACGAAGATTTCTCAAAGAACTAAAAATAGAATGACCATTCTATCCAGCAATCCCACTACTAGGGCTCTACCCAAAGGAAAGTAAATCACCATATGAAAAAGACACCTGCACTCCCATGTTTACCATATTACCATTGACAACAGCAAAGTCATGGAATCAGCCTAAGCGTCCATCAACAATTGATTAGATAAAGAAAATGTAGTACATATGCAACATAGAGTACGATGAGTCAAAAAAAAAAAAAAAAGAAAGAAAAAAATCATGTCCTTTGCAGCGACACAGATGGAGCTGGAGGCCATTATCCTAAGGGAAATAATTTAGAAACGGAAAATCAAATACCACATGTTCTCACTCATAAGTAAGAGCTAAACAATGGGCACACATGGACATACAGAGTGGAGTAGTAGGCATTGGAGACTCCAAAAAGTGGGATGATGAGAGAGTGGTGAGAGATGAAATACTACCTATTGGGTACAGTGTATGCCCTTCAGGAGATGAGTACACGAAAAGCCCAGACTTTACCACTACGCAATATATCCATGGAACACAAGTGCATGGGTACATGGAACACTTGTACCCCTAAATCTGTAAAAATAAACATACTTTTGCTCAATAAAGGATGCCACAGACAAAGTAAGGTTTTAGACAACGGCTTGAGAGACAATATTTGCATTTTGTAAAGTCAAGAAGGGATCCATTTCTAGAATATAAAGTAAATTTTTTAAAAAACAAGAAAAAGATAAGAAATCAAATGGAAAGATAGGCAAAGGATATGAATTGGATTGGTAATTTAGAGAAGGGGAACCTGATTTGCCAGTGAGTATATAAGGTACGTAATAATCCAAGAAATGGAACTAAACTTGGCACTGAGATAAAATTTTACAAATGTCATATTGGTCATGATTAGAATGTGCTATGAAGGTTGGAGGGGATGTGAGACACTATAATTTTATGCTCTGCCAGTGAGAATAAATGATATACTTTTTATGGGAAGCTGACTGCCAGTCCGTAGTGAAAACAAGAAAATGCATGCCTTATGATAATCCATCCGATGGATATCTGCCAGGAAATTTTTTCTCAGGTCACTAAGGAAACAAGTTTAGGGCTTATGCCAGGATGTTATTTGTTATAGTAGAGGGAAAAAGGAAGAGTCAGTTTCTATCACTAGACAAGTGAATAAGGAAACTGGGGTGGCTGCATAGCAAGGAAAATCACACTCAATTAGGAACAGTAAACCAGATGTACATACAAGTCTCAAACATAACTGACAAAGCAAAGACGAGGAGCAGAATAAAAGTCACAGCACAATGCCATTTTCATAAGTTAATGCATGGCATAAAATGCATTTATAAGGATATATGGTAATTTAAGGACAGATATTAAACACAGTAGAGCAGATGCCTGGGGCTGGGGTCAAGGGTGAGGGTGGGGGTGGTGGGAACTGGAGTGAAGTACAAGAATGAAGGGGAGAACAGATCATGGCAACAAATAAAAAGAATTCTATATTTCTTCCTGACATTTCTCAAACAAAGATAGACTTTAAAGAGTTGCTGCTTTTTTTCTTAACTTTTATTTTACATCCAGGGATTCCATATGCAGGTTTGTTATGGAGTTAAACTTTTGTCATGGGGTTTGTTGTGCCAATTATTTAGTCACCCAGGTATTAAGCCTAGTACACATTAGTTGTTTTTCCTGACCCTCTCCCTCCTCCCAATCTCCACCCTCTGATAGGCCCTAGTGTCTGTTGTTCCCCTCTATGTGTCCATGTGTTCTCATTATTTAGCTCCCACTTATAAGTGAGAACATGCAGTATTTGGTTTTCTGTTCCTGTGTTATTTTGCTAAGGATAACGGCCTCCAGCTCCATCTATGTTCCTGCAAAGTTCATAATCTTGTTCTTTTTTAAGGCTGCATAATATTCCATGATACATATGTACCACATTTTTCCTTCCTTCCTTCCTTCCTTCCTTCCTTCCTTCCTTCCTTCCTTCCTTCCTTCCTTCCTTCCTTCCTTTCTCTCTCTCTCTTTCTTTCTTTTTTTCTTCTTCCTCTTTCTTTTTTTTTTTGGACAAAGTTTTGCTCTGTTGCCAGGCTGGAGTGCAGTGGCACGATCTCTGCTCACTGCAACCTCCGCCACCCGGGTTCAAGCTATTCTCCTGCTTCAGCCTCCCGAGTAGCTGAGACTACAGGCACACACCACCAGACCTGGCTAATTTTTGTATTTTTAGTAGAGACGGGGTTTCACCATGTTGGCCCGGATGGTCTCAATCTCTTGACCTCGTGATCTGCCTGCCTCAGCCTCCCAAGGTGCTGGGATTACAGGCGTGAGCCACCATGCCTGGCCACCACATTTTCTTTATCAAGTCTACCATCGATGGGTATTTAGGTTGATTCCATGTCTTTGCTATTGAGAATACTGCTGCAATGAACATACATGTGAATGCTGTATCTTTATAATAGAATAATTTATATTTCTTTGGGTATATACCCAGTAATGGAATTGCTGAGTCAGATGGTAGTTCTGTGTTTAGATCTTTGAGGAATCACTACACTGTTTGCCATAGTAGCTGAACTATTTTACACTCCCATCAACAGTGTTTAAGCATTTTTTTTTCCACAACCTTGTCAGCACCAGTTATTTTATGACTTTTTAATAATAGACATTCTGACTGGTGTGAAACAGTATCTCATTGTGGTTTTGATTTGCATTTCTCTAATGATCAATGATGTCGAGCCTTTTTTCATATGCTTGTTGGCCACATTTGTGTCTTCTTTTGAAAAGTGGCTGTTGATGTTTTTGCCCACTTTTTAATGGGGTAATTTGTTTTTTTTCTTGTGGATTTGTTTAAGTTTCTCATTGATGCTGGATATTAGACTTTTATCAGATGCAAGGTTTGTAAATATCTTCTTCCATTCTGCAGGTTGTCTGTTTATTATATTAATAGTTTCTTTTGCTCTTGAGTTTAACTAGATCCCATTTGTCAATTTTTGCTTTGGTTTTGATTGCTTTTGGCTTCTTCATCATGAATTTTTTGCCCATTTCCTTGTCCAGAATGGTATTGCCTAGGTTGTCTTCCAGGGCTTTTATAGTTTTGGGTTTTACATTTAAGTCTTTGAGTCTTTGATCTATCTCGAGTTGATTTTTGTATATGATGTAAGAAAGGGGTCCAGTTTCAATCTTTTGTATATGGCTAGCCAGTTATCCCAGCACCATTTTTTGAACAGGGAGTACTTTCCCCATTCCTTGTTGTCATCAGGATTTTCAAAGATCAGACAGTTGTTGGTGTGTGGCCTTATTTCTAGGCTCTCTATTTTGTTCCACTGGTTTATGTGTCTGTTTTTGTACCAGTGCCATGCTGTTTTGTGTT